>NC_069499.1:89950348-90274098 GCF_027579735.1 Bombina bombina
GGATTTAAACCCTGCAAAACCGGAAGTCCCGCCCTCGCTCCACTCTAATTGGTTGAAAATCGTCTATAGATTTGTTGATCGACATTACTCTGGACCAATCATCTGTTCTGAATGTCGTTTCTAATGAATTAATGTTACCTGTATGATTGACATTGCTATGGACCAATCATCCATTCCAGATTACATGCTAGAAATTTATATTATAGGTTACACATCTTAATATGACTTTAGAATAATGAATACATAAATTTGTATGTATGTGAATACTTTGTATGTTAGTGACGTTCAGCACTACGAGTCAGATTTTCTCTATTGTTATTCTATACTGTATATTAATACCTTTGTATTCATATCGGTTTTTTAAATTTTGTCATTATCAACCAGATATTTCTATGTTACCAATAATTCTTGATGGATATCGTATTTATCATATTTCTAATAACACTATAGATCTCGGGTATAACCCCTTTGTTTATCTTCGGGTTTGATAATTAATACAATATTCTGTATGGTTGAATCCTCTCTGAAGAGTATGTTTGTTTATTTAAATAATGTGACTATGATTCTACGTGCTGTAAAATAAACTAAAAAAAGGGAGGGGGGGGGGGGGTTTTTTGGGGTGATTCATTAACAATGCCCCTAATATCTGTGAAACTTTCCGTAACTTGCTGTAGTGTCAGTGCAAGTGCTCTTGATTTTGTGTAAATATTTAAAGTAAAAAGAAGAAAAAGGTTTTTTGGGGGTTAAGAAGGGGAAGGAGAGTCAAAATATATTGTCTCCCGATTGGTAATCCTATGTCCCTTTATAAGGAATTTTATTTGTAAATGCAATCATATGCATCATATACTTGACAATTATAGTGATTCGGTGTGGATAAGTGCTAATGATAATGTGGTGAAAAAATATTTTAGATAAAGAAAAAGTGTGTTCAAATTAAAATGAAATTAAAGTGTGCAGGACACCCCAAACTAATCATACTGGTGTCGTGATAAGGTAAATATTCAGGAGGTAGCATACATTTACTATCATGTTTTATGTCCTTCCAATGAAGGGGGAATTGGAATCAATGTAGTTTTATCCCATTGTCTAGTGAACCAACTTATATGGTGCAGTCATTATTAGCCTTATATCCATTTATAAAATTTATTAATAACCATTATTGTGGTATCATACATTCCTATTGGCTTGTATACAGTAATAGAATTCAATTATTGCTGGTGTCACTTATTAGTTACCTTCCTTATTTTAGAACCAGTGTGAAGGGATTCTATGTATGTAATCTTTATATTGATTTAACCTTTTATTTATATCATAGAGTTCCCACTCTAAAATCAGGAATTGAGATTGATCGCTCTTTGTCATATTCATAGACAGTTCTTCACCTTTATGTCTATTAATCTCTACTGAGATGTAATTTTGTTCATTTATTTTCATAAATAGACATAGAGGTTATTTTGTTCATTCAGACCCCAGGGTTGAACTGAGTTTAATAGGTAAATCCAACGGCTTTCTGACTTTAATAGTGCAGTTTCTAAGTCTCCTCCTCTAAATCCCAAACTTACTTTCTCAATGCCCCAACAGAGTAGGTCTTTTTGGTTAGAATTGTGGTGTTTTAGGAAGTGTGCAGCTACACTAGTTAAGGTTTTTAGATCTTCTTTATCTTTAGCAGCATTTTTAATGTTTCTGAGATGTTCAAGAAGTCTAGTTCTCAATTTTCTAGTAGTCATACCTACATAATACAAATTACACGTGCATTGAAGCACGTATATAACGCTCTCAGTGTTGCAGCTAATATATCTCTTAATTTTGTGTTTCTTTCCAAATCTGTCCTCAATTTCAGAAGTAATTTTCATAAGGCTGCAAGTGCTGCAGTTCCCACATTTGTGAGCTCCTGGATTAAAGGAGGAAATAGTTTTTTTCCTTTGAAAGTGACTACTTGTCACGATATCTTTGATGTTCTTAGTTCTCCTAAATCCAAATGACGGAGTTGTGCCCAATGTTGTTTTGAGTAAAGGGTCTGTTAGAAGAACATTCCAATGCTTTTTAATTATGCTCATAATTTGTGGAGTTTGAGAGTTATGGGTTAGAATTAGTCTGGGAGTTTGAGAGCTGGTTTTATTAGGTCTTTTATACAGTAAGTTATTTCTTGGTGTTAGTCGTGCTTTCTGTTTTGCTCTTTTAATCGATCTTTTACTGTATCCTCTCTTTAATAATCTCATTTCAAGATCCAGTGCCCTTGCTTCAAATGTTTGAGTTTCTGAACAGTTTCTGCGGAGCCTCAGGAATTCCCCTGTTGGCAGACTTTTCATAGTGCCTGGTGCATGTGCACTGCTCCTGTGTAACAGGCTGTTGGTGGCAGTAGGTTTCCTGAATAAATCAGTACTTATGGCTCCGTCAGGGTTCTTACAGATAGTAATGTCCAGGAAATTGATCTGTACTAAGCTCTCTTCGTGTGTTAGCTTGATATTCAATTGGTTGTCATTCAGATGTGTAAGGAACTGTAATAATTCTGTATGCGTGCCCTCCCAGATAAAGAAAATGTCATCTATAAATCTAATCCATAATGGTATTAGATCTATATATTTTTGATTTTCATCAGTGAATACGAATTCTGTTTCCCACCACCCGAGGAACAAGTTGGCATATGTGGGCGCACATGTCGTGCCCATAGCTGTTCCTCGGGTTTGTAGAAAGAATTGGCCGTCAAACGTAAAGAAATTATAATTCAGTACCATTTCCAACAGTTTCAGAATGAAGTGGTCATGTTCTAAGTCTTCCTCAGAATTTTTCTCCAAAAAGTATTGAACAGCTTGAATGCCTTGTCTGTGATTTATGGAGGTATAGAGAGACTCTACGTCAGTTGTTACTAACCATGTTGTTTCACTCAGTACCAGATGTTCTAGTCTTTGTAAGACTTGCATGGTGTCTTGAACATATGACGGTAATTCTTCTACGTAAGCTCGTAACCTGTGGTCAATGTATTCACTGGCTTTCTCTGTTAGGCATCCAATTCCTGACACTATCGGGCGTCCTGGGGGTGTTTCTGCATTCTTATGTACCTTGGGTAACATATAGAACGTTGCAATTTTGGGGTTAACTACCGTCAGAAATTTCTTTTCTTTAATTGTGATTACTCCATCATTGTAAGCTCTATTTATAAGATTGGAGTAGATTTTCATGTATCCTTCCATTGGGTTGAATAGGAGTTTGGTGTAACATGATTTATCCTTTAATTGCTTTGCAGCCTCTTTTAAATATAATTCTAGCGGCCATATCACAATGTTCCCTCCCTTATCTGATCCTCTTATTACAACTTGGTCCCATTCTCTCATCTCTTGAATGGCCAGATGTTCTTTATAAGTTATATTCTGTTGTGAGGGTAAGATAGGTAAAGAGGTGATATCTCGACATACTAGATTTTTAAATACTTCAATCTGTGGGGCATTGATAAATTTTGGTACAAAAGTCGATTTATTGTTAATTTTATCTCTCCATTTAATGGGGGGCCTAGGTTCAGACTAATTCTAACCCATAACTCTCAAACTCCACAAATTATGAGCATAATTAAAAAGCATTGGAATGTTCTTCTAACAGACCCTTTACTCAAAACAACATTGGGCACAACTCCGTCATTTGGATTTAGGAGAACTAAGAACATCAAAGATATCGTGACAAGTAGTCACTTTCAAAGGAAAAAAACTATTTCCTCCTTTAATCCAGGAGCTCACAAATGTGGGAACTGCAGCACTTGCAGCCTTATGAAAATTACTTCTGAAATTGAGGACAGATTTGGAAAGAAACACAAAATTAAGAGATATATTAGCTGCAACACTGAGAGCGTTATATACGTGCTTCAATGCACGTGTAATTTGTATTATGTAGGTATGACTACTAGAAAATTGAGAACTAGACTTCTTGAACATCTCAGAAACATTAAAAATGCTGCTAAAGATAAAGAAGATCTAAAAACCTTAACTAGTGTAGCTGCACACTTCCTAAAACACCACAATTCTAACCAAAAAGACCTACTCTGTTGGGGCATTGAGAAAGTAAGTTTGGGATTTAGAGGAGGAGACTTAGAAACTGCACTATTAAAGTCAGAAAGCCGTTGGATTTACCTATTAAACTCAGTTCAACCCTGGGGTCTGAATGAACAAAATAACCTCTATGTCTATTTATGAAAATAAATGAACAAAATTACATCTCAGTAGAGATTAATAGACATAAAGGTGAAGAACTGTCTATGAATATGACAAAGAGCGATCAATCTCAATTCCTGATTTTAGAGTGGGAACTCTATGATATAAATAAAAGGTTAAATCAATATAAAGATTACATACATAGAATCCCTTCACACTGGTTCTAAAATAAGGAAGGTAACTAATAAGTGACACCAGCAATAATTGAATTCTATTACTGTATACAAGCCAATAGGAATGTATGATACCACAATAATGGTTATTAATAAATTTTATAAATGGATATAAGGCTAATAATGACTGCACCATATAAGTTGGTTCACTAGACAATGGGATAAAACTACATTGATTCCAATTCCCCCTTCATTGGAAGGACATAAAACATGATAGTAAATGTATGCTACCTCCTGAATATTTACCTTATCACGACACCAGTATGATTAGTTTGGGGTGTCCTGCACACTTTAATTTCATTTTAATTTGAACACACTTTTTCTTTATCTAAAATATTTTTTCACCACATTATCAGCCAATAGAATGCGAGCTCAATCTGATTGGCTGATTGGATCAGCCAATCGGATTGAACTTGATTCTGATTGGCTGATTCCATCAGCCAATCAGAAAATTCCTACCTTAATTCCGATTGGCTGATAGAATCCTATCAGCCAATCGGAATTCGAGGGACGCCATCTTGGATGACGTCCCTTAAAGGAACAGTCATTCGTCGTTCAGTCGTCGATCCGGATGGATGTTCCGCGCTGGAGGTCTTCAGGATCCTGCCGCTTCGCTCCGGATGGAAGAAGATCGAAGATGCCGCTTGGAGAAGATGTTTGCCGGTCCGGATGTCCTCTTCTTGCCGGATAGGAGGAAGACTTTGGAGCCTCTTCTGGACCGGATTATGGATCGCCAACCCCCGCTTGGGTTGGATGAAGATCTTGGAGCCAGGACGGATCGGTGATACCTGGATGGTGAAGACAAGGTAGGAAGATCTTCAGGGGCTTAGTGTTAGGTTTATTTAAGGGGGGTTTGGGTTAGATTAGGGGTATGTGGGTGGTGGGTTGTAATGTTGGGGGGGGGTATTGTATGTTTTTTTTTACAGGCAAAAGAGCTGAAATTCTTGGGGCATGCCCCGCAAAGGGCCCTGTTCAGGGCTGGTAAGGTAAAAGAGCTTGTAACTTTTTTAATTTAGAATAGGGTAGGGAATTTTTTATTTTGGGGGGCTTTGTTATTTTATTAGGGGGCTTAGAGTAGGTGTAATTAGTTTAAAATTGTTGTAATATTTTTCTTATGTTTGTAAATATTTTTTTATTTTCTGTAACTTAGTTCTTTTTTATTTTTTGTACTTTAGCTAGTTTATTTAATTGTATTTATTTGTAGGAATTGTGTTTAATTAATTTATTGATAGTGTAGTGTTAGGTTAATTGTAGGTAATTGTAGGTAGTTTATTTAATTAATTTATTGATAGGGTAGTGTTATGTTTAATTATATCTTAGGTTAAGATTTATTTTACAGGTAAATTTGTTATTATTTTAACTAGGTAACTATTAAATAGTTCTTAACTATTTAATAGCTATTGTACCTGGTTAAAATAAAAACAAAGTTGCCTGTAAAATAAATATAAATCCTAAAATAGCTATAATATAATTATAATTTATATTGTAGCTATATTATGATTTATTTTACAGGTAAGTATTTAGCTTTAAATAGGAATAAGTTATTTAATAAGAGTTAATTTATTTCGTTAGATAAATATTATATTTAACTTAGGGGGGTGTTAGTGTTAGGGTTAGACTTAGCTTTAGGGGTTAATCCATTTATTAGAATAGCGGTGAGCTCCGATCGGAAGATTAGGGGTTAATAATTGAAGTTAGGTGTCGGCGATGTTAGGGAGGGCAGATTAGGGGTTAATACTATTTATGATAGGGTTAGTGAGGCGGATTAGGGGTTAATAACTTTATTATAGTAGCGCTCAGGTCCGCTCGGCAGATTAGGGGTTAATAAGTGTAGGCAGGTGTCGGCGACGTTGTGGGGGGCAGGTTAGGGGTTAATAAATATAATATAGGGGTCGGCGGTGTTAGGGGTAGCAGATTAGGGGTACATAGGGATAACGTAGGTTGCAGCGGTTTACGGAGCGGCAGATTAGGGGTTTAAAAAAATATGCAGGGGTCAGCGATAGCGGGGGCGGCAGATTAGGGGTTAATAAGTGTAAGGCTAGGGGTGTTTAGACTCGGGGTACATGTTAGAGTGTTAGGTGCAGACGTAGGAAGTGTTTCCCCATAGGAAACAATGGGGCTGCGTTAGGAGCTGAACGCTGCTTTTTTGCAGGTGTTAGGTTTTTTTTCAGCTCAAACAGCCCCATTGTTTCCTAAGGGGGAATCGTGCACGAGCACGTTTTTGAGGCCGGCCGCGTCCGTAAGCAACTCTGGTATCGAGAGTTGCATTTGCGGTAAAAATGCTCTACGCTCCTTTTTTGGAGCCTAACGCAGCATTTGTTTGAACTCTCGATACCAGAGTTAATTTTATGGTGCGGCCAGAAAAAAGCCAGCGGAGCGTTAACAGCCCTTTTACCGCCGAACTCCAAATCTAGGCCTAAGGCTGTCCAGACCGCTGGTTATGCGGGCTGAGGTCGGTTTGTCTGGACAACCCGTCGGCGTTGCCATTCTGTTTCCCAGGTCTGTAAGTAATGGTGAAATTGAAGGGTTGCAACGATAAGCTCCAACGTAATAGCCTGCCGTTATCTCCAGAGACCCGGTTCAGCCACACCAACGGGTTATGGTCGGTGACCAGAGTGAACTCCTGACCATATAAATAGGGAGTCAATTTCTTTAATGCCCACACCAAAGCCAAACACTCCTTTTCGACCGCTGCATAGCTGACTTCGCGGGGCAGGAGCTTCCGGCTGATGTAGGCAACTGGATGCTCCCCTCCATCTTCGCCTACTTGGCTGAGGACAGCTCCCAGCCCGAACATGGAAGCATCTGTATGGACGATAAAACTTTGTTAAGGGCTGGGGCCGCCAAGACAGGAGCGTTAATTAGAGCATTTTTGAGAGCCTGGAAAGCCGTTTCACAGTGGGGAGACCACAGGACCTGTCGAGGTAAGTTCTTCTTGGTCAAGTCAGTCAGGGGTTTGGCAAGTGTGCTGTAGTCTGGTACGAACCGTCTATAGTACCCTGTCGTGCCCAGGAAGGCTAGGACCTGAGTCTTAGTGATGGGGGTGGGCCAATTGGCGACAGCTTCTATTTTGGCCGGCTCTCCGCATTCGGTGCGCCCATTCCATATGGGTATCGTTAGGCTTCTTTTCCGTGCCCCGAAACTGTCGGCGATACGTGTCCGGAGTTACAGCGTACCGTCGCAACAGTGTCTCCTTAACTAGCTCATACTGTGTCACTTCCTCAGCACCCAGAGTACGAAAGGCTTCCAGGGCTCGCCCGGATAGTTTCCCAGACAATATCGTGGGCCACTCTCTGTTGGGAATCTGGTGCAGGGCACATTGCCTTTCGAAGTCCGCCAAATATTCATCAATCCCTGTCTCGCTCTCTAGGAAGGGTCGAAATGCCGCATAGGGTATCTTGGGCCTCCCAGCATTTTCAACAGGGATGATTACCTGCGGGGCTTCAGCATTGCGGTGTGCGTTTGCTAGGTTGAGTTCGTGGGCTCGAGTCTCTCGTATATCCTCGTCCGCCTCCGCCATCAACTGCTGTACCAATTCCATGGAGGGGTTCGGCCCGTATAATGAGAGCCTTTCCCGAACAATCCTGGTTTTTTCGTCACTAATCATGGTTGGTGTTTCCGCCATTGTGAAGCTCTGATCCAGTTCGGTCAATTCTGCGATCAGCTCTCTCCTTGGCCGGTTGCTGGCGTACCCCCCTCTGCTTTCAAGTAAATCCTTTAGGGTTGTACGCTTCAATTTTTCGTAAGCGCTCTCCATCCGTTCTGTACCTCTCCTAGGAAATCCAGGAAAATCCCGCCGCTGCCGCCAAATGTTACGGTTACCCTTAGTCTCGCTGAGAGATGGACCGCTTAGTAGCCTGGATCCCTATTGCTAAAGAGGGGAGAAGCTGCTTTCCATAGTATTCTATATGAGTCTCGCAAATATAGAATAATCTCCCTTAGCTGCAGTACAGCTAGGATACCCTTCTGCCCACAAAAACGAGTCAACGCTGCGATTGAGGGTCAAACAAGAACTCAGGACTGGGATGCCCAGCCTGCTTTTTATTAAGGTTACATGCACACAGGGCACTCCCAGGGGGAGAGGGGGGGGAAGCACAAAATCCCCCATCACACATTTAGATAGAGAGCACTGTCCTTTGACAGGCCACAATAGGATTACAGTACTTAAGATAACAAGTTTACAAGTTCATCTTATCAATTAGCAGTCTGGCTCCAGAGGTGATTAGACAATGGGATTGGTTATCCCTAAACTTAGAGCTGAGGCCAGCAAATGTGTATTTAGGCAATAGTTTCTAAAAGCTGAAAAAAAAAGAGTTAACTCTTTATGAAATGATACTTGTTACGGTTTTCTTGGAGCCCTTCTTAGGCGCTGGCTTGCTGGTTCAGGCATTGCTGCTGGGAAATAAGCTCTTCACAACAAAATAACTAATGCTTCTGTAACAGTCACGTTTTGCTGTTTAATTGTACTTGCCATGGCATTTGATTCGTTTGCCAGTTCTTCTGTATGTTCTTCCACCTGAATGACTCTCTGACCAATATCGGCTATATCCCTTTTCACTTCTGAAAGGCTGTCTTTGATGATCTGGCTCACTTGCACTGTAAAGGCCTTGAAATCTTCTTTTGTAGGCAGGAACGAGAGATCTGATCTGGTGATTGGATCTTCATTTGTGTGCTGAGAAACAGATGCAGGATTCTTTTCTGGGTCTGTGTGGGCTGGAGATTGAGGAGATGGGACATTCGGTTCTGCTGCCTTGAAATAATTGTCCATTTTAACCCCTGCTGTGTTTATAGTTTTCAATGCCTTGTCCACTTTGGGCATGTTAGTGGATAAATGGGGAGTCTTTGAAAATGCCAAAGAGACTTGTGCACAATCAGCCACCGGCACTTTAATATGTTTGAAGTGCGAGCTTATTTACATTAGAGGTACTCAGCTATCTAGGTAGGCCTTTAAAATTGCATTTCAATACAGTTAGATCCTGATGATGTAGCCCAATAATACTATTCAGCCTTTCAGTGTGTATGTGTCTGCTGGCTGTTACGTGGTCAATCAGTATCCCTCACAATGCCAGTGGTTATTCAAATGCTTTGGGGTGTGATAAAGTCTGTGATGTAAACAGGCCCAATGGGGACCCTCTTAGTGAGACCTGTTGATGGTACTCAGTATGTATTTGGAGCCAAACTGTTGGAGTGGAAGTCGCTCTTTAATTAATCTAGGGAAACCCTTTAACAAAGCTACTGCGTAGCGTTTTTAGGCCGCAGCCTGGATATCTCATATAATGATGATGGCTGCAATCAACGTAACCCTTTGGAGCCCGTGCTGCTTATGCTCTTTGTGCCTCAGTATTTGTAGCTTATACAAAGATCACACAGGTGCTATAATCTTAAGTTTGTATAGCGATCAATGGCGGAGTATCCGATTGTTACCCTTAACGATTACACCCGATTCAATCAAGAGCCCTTAATTGGAAAAGTCTCTGGGGCTTACTGCCAACACCCGGTGTTTTCCAGCTTTGTGCGTTTGCAGCTACTGTTACAGCTTTAAGGCCCGGATCTGGTTCTGAAATGCTATAGTGGCGTACAATGAATACGCCTTCTCTGTAGGCCTCGATACGATGGCCAGTCAAATGTGTACGAATCAGGCCAGCAATACTCTGAACCGACACTTAGGCATTACGTAGCTTGTAATTTACATTCTTTACGGTTGTTCAACTGGTTTTAGCTCCCTTATTAAGGCATAAGTCCCGGAGTGTTGCACGGAGCTCTATCTTTGTGCGGCCATACACGTTCATGGCCGGCTCCGCCCCGTTATCTTTATTTTTTAATAAACTACACTAGACGGTGTTTTGGGGCCATTTGGGACAGATTCATAAAATTAACCAGAGATCTGATCTCTGGTTAATTTTATAAGCTCTAATTGCTACTGCTGGAAATTTGCCGTTTGCGGAAGCGTGATAATTTAGCGCTCCACTTGTAATCTAGCCCTTATTATTTCCAGTTAATATTATTTCTGGATCAAGTCTTGATTTTGTTTTATTTAATAAAGATGAATGGAAAATAGACTTCTGCTGGAATAACCAGCTTAAATCAAAAGCAGACAGAGCCTTTTGCCACTCCAATAGTTCTGGTTAAAATTCTCATAGCTAACTTTCCAGTGTGAAATACTGGAAGACGAAGAACCAGAACTTGAATAAGTAATTTTATAAACTCTTCCAAGATTAGATTAGAGATGCCTGAAAGGCAAGTTGGCTTCTTCTACAAGAATTATGGGTGTGGGCAGAGTTTCAGATTCTTGTGTACTAAACAATATAACCTTTGTTTCCATCAAACATTTCTATTTTTTTTCAAGGTTTCCCTATTTAAAAAATAAATAAATAAACCAATTAACACTTCTGTGAAAGGCAACATATATTAAAGTGATAGTAAATCCTACTGTTTAAAAGTTCAGTAGATGGGTATTTAGGAGGCAATGGGCTCCATTTGTTAAACATTGGACAGACATTGCTGCAACTTTTCACAAGCATTTCACATTTAATGCTTGTGCAATGCCGCCCCCTGCTCGCTGACGGATAATTGGCCGCTAGCAGAGGCTGTCAATCATTCTGATCGACAGGTTAAGGAGCAGTGCTCTTAATTCTGCTGCGTATTAACTATTGTTTCAGGTAAGCCTGAAATAACGAGCTTCCAAAGAAGCAATTGCTGCTTGGCAAATGGAGCCCAATATATGCAGCACTTTGCTAGGCGGTGGGTCAGGCATCGAGCTGCAATATGCTACCTCTTTTGACATTGCTGCACGAGGGAAGTTAAAGTAGGGAAGGAATCAACAGGGAGCAGAGAACAAAGATATAAACAGTGCTCTGCACCAGTCAGAGTAATTAAAACATAATCCTTTATTGCAAACTTTAAAACGTGTTCAAAAGTAACAGCAACTTGCCAAAGATTGCTGACTATGGATGGGCGAATGTTTCGCAACCTTCGAAAAATGAAATTAATTTTAACACATTTGTTTGTTCGTTTCGAATTTTGAATGTTTGTACAACATTCTAACATTAGTTTAATGTAATATATTTTACTAATATTTTTACTGCTTTCATTAAATGTAATATTCAATTCAAATTTTTTAATAATTCGATTCGAATGATGCAATATTTGAATTTGAAAAATTCTAATTTATATATTTGTAATAGTATTACTTATGCTTTCTTTAAATGTAATATTCAAATTATGCAATATTCGAAATAGAAACATTTGAATTGATATATTTGTATCTATTATGTATCAAGTTACTAAATTCCCTAACACAAACTATTGAACTTCTGAATAGTATTTGTTAAATCGAATGTTACATTCGAAATTTTGAATGTGGACATTCGATCTAATTGTAAACATTCAAATTCGAAAGTGACATTGGAAAACTGTAAATAACATTTGATTATAAAAAATTTAAGAATATTCGTTCTTATCAATATTCGATTATGTAAATTGAATTTCTACTATAACATTCGTTCTAACATTCGAATTTGAATATAAACACATTCGCTCATCCCTATTGCTGACATGTTTCAGATGTTAAGCTGTACTCATAGCCTGTGTGTAGACACCAGAGTTACAACATTTAACCCTTTCGTGACAGGGTTAAAGTGTCTACATCGGAACACCTGTTCCGATGTAGACAAATTGAAACTACTGAGATTTCAATTATTGGATCGCATCTGGGGGGCGTCCCTACAACCCTAGGAACGCCCTCCAGACCGCGATCAAGTCCTTGAAGCGCAGAAGGCTTCAGGACAGCCGTTTGATATGACGTTCTATTCCGTCATAACGGCTTTAAAGCCCAGTGTAAATATGACGGAATAGAACGGCATAACGGCGTTAAAAGGTTAAACATGCTAGTTACACCTTAATAGATAAAATCAAAATGACATGTTTCGGCTACAGTATTAAGTAAACATTAATAGATACAAATCAATACACTTTCATATATCTATACTAATAAATACTTGTTTGTATAGAACAAGTTCAGCACCTGGGTAGCACTTGCTGATTGGTGGCTAAATGTAGCCACGGTGCCACCAATCAGCTAGCGCTATCCAGAGTGCTGACCCAAAAATGGACTGGCTCCTAAGCTTTCATTCCTGCATTTTCAAATAAAGATACGAGAAGATAAGAGAACGAAGAAGAATTATCAATAGGAGTAAATTAGAAAGTTGCTTACAATTGCATGCTCTATCCGAATCATAAAAGACAAATGTGGGTTTAGTGTCCCTTTTAATAGACAGTTATGTCAATATTAAATTTCAATGGACTGGATAGAGCATACAATTTTAAACAACTAGTTTACCTCTATAATCAATTTTGCTTTGTATTCTTGGTATCCTTTGTTACAGAGTAATCCTAGACGAGCTCAGGATCCTGCACGTGCCTCTAGCCATCTGGCAGCAGTGTTTGCAACTATGGGTTGGGCCCCATTATATATGCAGCGTCGCCTGCAAAATCCTCCAGCGCCAGAAATTACGCGATTTTGGTATTACATATAAGGAGTAGCATACAAGTTACGCGCGTATATTTAACCCATCGCTTGCAATTATTACTCCCATAGGCTAACATTGGACTGTGTCGTAAATCGGTATCCAATATCCAGCGCAAGGACTTACGTGGCGAAAATGGAGAAATCTTACTCCATTTTTACCTCGCCATAAAAGGCAGCCGTAGCAAGCCTTGCGCTGAGTATGGGAGCACCGTAACTCCCGAAAATGCCTGCAAAAATAAACTAACACCTAACGCACGCGCAATGTCTGTCAACCGCAATCCCCCACCGCAATAACTAATAAAGTCTATTAACCCCTAAACTGCCATAGCCCACAATGCAATAAACCTATTCTAGTATTAACCCCTAAACCGCCATAGCCCACATAGCCTATTAAATGTATTAACCCCTAATCTGCCGCCAACGTCACCGCCACTATAATAAGATAGGGTGATCTTCAAAGGGTTAGTGTTAGGTTTTTTTAAGGGGGGATTGGGTGGGTTTTAGAGTAGGGTTGGCTGTGTGGGTGGTGGGTTTTAATGTTGGGGGGGTTGTATTTCTTTTTTTACAGGTAAAAGAGCTGATTACTTTGGGGCAATGCCCCGCAAAAAGCCCTTTTAAGGGCTATTTGTAATTTAGTATAGGGTAGGGAATTTTATTATTTTGGGGGCTTTTTTATTTTATTAGGGTGCTTAGAATAGGTGTAATTAGTTTAAACTTCTTGTATTTTTTTTTAATTTTCTGTAATTTAGTGTTTTTTTTTGTACTTTAGTTTATTTTATTTTATTGTATTTAATGTTAGGTAATTGTAGTTAATTTAATTTATTTAATGATAGTGTAGTGTTAGGTGTAATTGTAACTTAGGTTAGGATTTATTTTACATGTAAATTTGTATTTATTTTAACTAGGTAGCTATTAAATAGTTAATAACTATTTACTAACTATTCTACCTAGTTAAAATAAATACAAAGTTGCCTGTAAAATAAAAATAAATCCTAAAATAGCTACAATGTAATTATTAATTATATTGTAGCTATCTTAGGGTTTATTTTATATGTAAGTATTTAGTTTTAAATAGGAATAATTTAGTTAATAATAGTAATTTTATTTAGATGTATTTAAATAATATTTAAGTTAGGGGGGTGTTAGGGTTAGACTTAGGTTTATGGGTTAATAACTTTATTATAGTGGCAGAGACGTTTGCGGCGGCAGTTTAGGGGTTAATACATTTAATAGGCTATGTGGGCTATGGCGGTTTAGGGGTTAATACTTGAATAGGTTAATTGCGTTGTGGGCTATGGCGGTTTAGGGGTTAATAAATGAGTTATTACTTGCGGTGTGGGTTTGATGGCGGATATAGGGGTTAATATTTTAAATAGGCATATTGTGTTGTGGGGGGTTGTCGGTCTAGGGGTTAATACATTTAATATTAGTAATGAGGGGGGGGGGGGGATTGCGGCTATAGGGGTTTTACATGTCCGGCTTACTTTTGGGAGGCATGTTAGACTTTTACGAGAGATTTGTTATTTTCTTTACTTTTCTTAGGCGCCGGCAGTTTCTAAAGTGCCGTAAGTCACTAGCAACTCCAGAAATTTGTATTTACGCTCATTTCTGGACATCGCTAGTTTATCAGACTTACGGCATTTTATGAACTGCCGGCGGGGTATATGTAATACCCCGATGTGTGAGGTGAAATTACGGGCGGCGCAGGTTCCCACGTTTGCGCCAAAACCTGCGCCATATATTTGATCGCGCCCTATGTTTATAGTAATGTTATACACAGTAACAAACACTGCTGCCATAGACTGCTAAAGACATGTCCACACTCCTGAGTTCCTGTCTGCCTACTTAGTTTTACTCTTCAACAAAGGGTACCAAGAGAACAAAGAACATTTGATAACAGCATTAGAAAGTTGTTTACAATTGCATGCTCTTTCTGAATAATTGTTTAATTTTGACTTTACTGTCCCTTTAATGCAGCACCAGAAGCATTGTCCTAAGTGACAAATTGTGGTGATCTGAATAATGTAAATGATGTATATTTTTTTATCTGTATTTTATTAGGAGCATCTGCCCAATTTAGTATTTTAGCGTTTTTTTCCAGTGCTGCCACTGTTATCACAATGTTTAAACAATGTTGCGAGTAGCCAGGCGGCATGAAACCCTTCGAAGTTAACCCCTTTCTGCCTTTAGCTTCAGTTTTCTTGAACAAGTATTGTGCCCTGTGAAGATAACCCGGTCATGCCTTCAGCTGGGTCTTACACTATTCTTTTTTTTATCTATTACACAAAAATTAAAAATTACCTTAAATAACTGTGCTCTTATTAACCTCTTATCTGCTTCTATATGGGCCGTAGTTTGTGAAAAAGTTAACAAATTTTTTTTTAATTTTGATTTGATCGCATTTGGCAGTGAAATTGTGGCATGAAATATAACAAAATGGGCCTAGATCAATACTTTGGGTTGTCTACTAAAAAAAAGAAAAAAATGTATGCTTACCTGATAAATTTCTTTCTTTCAGGATATGGAGAGTCCACAACGTCATTCTAATTACTAGTGGGAATATCACTCCTGGCCAGCAGGAGGTGGCAAAGAGCACCACAGCAAAGCTGTTAAGTGTCACTCCCCTACCCATAATACCCAGTCATTCGACCGAAGGGAAATGGAAAAAGAAATAACACAAAGGTGTAGAGGTGCCTGAGGTTTAGTAAAAAATAACTGTCTTAATTAAGGGTGGGGTCGTGGACTCTCCATATCCGGAAATAAATAAATTTATCAGGGATTTTCGTGGGACAGTGCAGATTTTAGGGGTCTGTCCCGGGTAGCTAGCCATCTGTCCCGATTTGCCCCATGCATGAAATTTTTTTTTTTTTTTTTAAATTCTATTGGGCCCATACTCAGAAGCAGCTGGCTTTGCTCTCACATGGTTAGATACCTGTTAGATTCTCTGTAGAAAATGAATGGTGTGTGGGTTAAGCAGGAGTAAGAAGGCTGTATACACTCTGACCACGGGTAATGGTGACCTCTCTAACCTACCTCTGGTAGTGATGATGTCTAACTCCTGGTGATAATACTAGCATGCCTTCAGTTTTATACAATGAGAAGTGCTAATACCAGGGTAACGAACAGTGGCAGCCGCAGACTGCCAGTTAATGTGCTTGCCAACCCCAGGACCCCATACAATGAATTACAGATACCCATATATGATGTAGTGTGTGTGTCTATCTGTATCCACAACTGTGTGTGTATCTGTATGTATAAGTTTATGCTATGTAGTGTGTGTGTGTTTGCATGCATAAATGTAAGCTATGTAGTGTGTGTATGTGTATCTGCATGTATAAGTGTATACTATGTAGTGTCTGTGTGTGTATCTGCATGTATAAGTGTATGCTATGTAGTGTGTGTGTGTCTGCATGTATAAGCGTATACTATGTAGTGTCTGTGTGTCTGCATGTATAAGTGTATGCTGCATGTATAAGTGTATGCTATGTTATGTGTGTGTGTATCTGCACGTATAAGTGTATACTATGTAGTGTCTGTGTATCTGCCTGTGTAAGTGTATGCTATGTAGTGTGTGTGTATCTGCATGTGTAAGTGTATGCTATGTAGTGTGTGTGTGTGTGTCTGCATGTATAAGTGTATGCTATGTAGTGTGTGTGTGTATCTGCATGTATAAGTGTATGCTATGTAGTGTGTGTGTATCTGCATGTGTAAGTGTATGCTATGTAGTGTGTGTATCTGCATGTGTAAGTGTATACTATGTAGTGTGCTACTGTGCATTTTTGCTGACTTTAAGGGCCAGAATCTAGAATATTAATGGGGAATGCAGAGAGCAGTTTTAAATAATTTATTATTAAATGTCCAATTAAGATAAAAATATTTAGCAATGTCTTTGCAAAGGCTAATTAAATACATAGCTCACATAGCCATACCAGTGGTTTGAGCTTGTGTTTAATTTGCTGCCTAAGTGTATTAAAATATATGACTTTATTTAGAATTTTATTTATGTTACTTTGGTCTTATGATTTTTTAAGCTCCGCCCACCAAATTTCAATTTTTTTGCTGCGGGGGGTCCCTCTTTTAAATTTTGAAATGTTGGGAGGTATGGTATATACTAGATTACAATATCATTTATTATAAAGGGAAAATATAAACAGCGCTTCACCTATATATAAATATAGGATAGCTAGGGATGTTTATCAATGGGTCAATAAATTCAATGAAATAGATGTGAATACATATGAGTAAAATATCTTAATATTTAATTTCTCAAAACGATACATACATATGCATACTATTAGTATATATAAAAACAATCAAAATAAAATCAGAATAAAAACATTTATAGATGGATCGTTCGTAGGAAGAAAAAATTGTAAATAACTTCCTAGGTAGACACACAGAGGAGAGGACGTCTCCACCTCCTCAGACAAAAAAAATTCCCAAAGAGCAATGTGTTATACTTGGAAATAGTAGCGTTCCACCTTTATCTAATTGCAAGTCACTTCTTTGCAGTATACTTTACAATGTTGCAAAAAATGTTGCAAAAAAACCTTCAGAGGGCAGTGCGCTATGCTTAAGATTAATGGCACTCCACCTTTACTAAGTTGCAAGTCTCTTATTTTGTTACAGTGTGCTTTGCAATGTTGCAATGTTTATTGCTCGCTCCTTGGTGTTTTTGCCCACTTTTTTTCTTAATATAGCTTAGCATTCAGGGAGGTCAAATTTTGTTTCACAAAAATTTTTTGCATTCATATGCGTAAGAGTGGTTCATGTGCTTGAAAGAAAGTTATTAGTTGTTTTACACAGTCTCTGGAGGCTAGCAAGTAAATGTGTAGCAAGTAAATGTGTAGCTCCAAGAAACACTTTGATCGTGGTTCCGTGTACAAAATAGTTGCCTTTAAATTATATACACTCTCACTGCTGTAAAGTTCAGTGTAGGATAGGTAATTACAGGCAGGTATACTTTACCGGTCACCCTTTGTTTGCGATCTCTGACGTGGATGTTTTTGGCGTCCTTTTGGCCCTGTGTCGACCTGTCGGATAACGCTCTCACCTCTGACCTTGATATAGTGATGTCAGCAATTTTCATCCGCAACGGGTATTGCCACTACGGTCTCTCCAGGTGTCCACTTCGCTGTAGGTGTGCCGGTAACCTGCTTGTATGCCTCTTTCTTTAGATGCCAGTGGTAATCATCCGGATTCTGTGTCTCAGAACTCTGCGCAGAGTGTCAGATAAAGTGTAGCCTGCTCGGCTGGTAGCTGATCCGGGTTCTTTCTTTCAGTAGCTCCTTCGAGGATACGTCTACGCGTTTCACCGTAGTGTAGGCTTTATCAAGACTGATCTTTCGAGGAGCTGTTTGTCAGGTTTAAATACCCCGCCTTTCATTTTCATTGGTTGGTGTTTTCTTCGTTGCAGGAGTGTATATAGGGAGTCGTGATCATCCACAGTGTTTCTTATTTTGTTTTGTTGCTACATATCATCATTCCTTCTTCTCTCTTTGCAGGTGGAGTGTATATTTAAGTTTAAATTGTACTTAAGCATACAAATATTTAGTAGATTTCTAAATAGACTGCAATATTAATAGGTGGAAATATGATTCATAGTTGATCTCATTTATTAGAATATTACAAATATTAGAGATAATAAATATCAAATTAAAAAACATTTAGAAATGAAAAAATGAAAAAATGAAAAAATTAAAAAATTGAAAATGGTCAAATCAAATTAGAAAAAACAAAAAATTAATCAGCACATGATGGATGACTATATAACAAGATCACGTTTCTTTGATCAGCTATATCCTATTTGCGTTTTCACGATCATATTGGGGATATAATATGTTTCCACTGTTTATATTGGACTGGACAAGGATATATGTATATACAGAGACACATCCAAGCTTATATGCAGCTTTGCAAGGGTTTCCGTATATATACACATAGATATGGAAGGATATATACATTTCTCATACCCCTATAGTTATTATAGAGATTTCTTCTCTCCCATAAATCTACTTTTGAATTAGAAGTGTTATAGTTTGCTAGTTGAATTATAATCATATTTATTATATGAATTGCAATATTTAAATATCCACCTATTGTGGTCTATGCCCATTTAAGATAATTCTGTTGGTCGCCTAGATATCTTTATTCTTATATCTTTATCATTTATTATATATCAGCAGTAATCTCCAGTAAAATGTTGGAGAACTTATCTTAGCGGTTGCCAACCAATAACATTTTTAGTATATCATATAATTATGAGTATTAATAATTAATATTCAATCCTTTGTTCTCGATAAGTTATCTTTATAGACACCTTGAATTATATTTATGTAAAAAATAGATGATGAATCAATTATACAAGCTTGTTCTGTTACAATTTTCTATACAAAGCAGATTATAAAATATATATCTCTAAACATTAACCTTATTCACAATGAGTCACTTGTTAAAATATCACAATGAAAATACCAGAATATGGACAGCTAATTTAACAGTGCTTAGTTAAACAATATAACAAGATACTTGACACCAATTTTACTAAATCTCAATAAATCTGAGATAACTTTCAGGAAAGTATAATTAAACTATTTAGCCCACACATGGTTCTATATAACTTCAATTAAAAACCAGAAATTGTATATATTATTAATGCAACAGCCAATTTATATGCAAATATGTCTGGCCTGGAATAACCTCTTATTCAGCCACAATAAGACAAATTCTAATATATATATATCTATATATACCAAACAATGGTGTAAGTGCACTCTCACCAACTCTTGCAGCTTGTCAGGGTGCTATGAGGTTAATAATATAATGTAGCAAAGAAGCACTCACTGAACAGTTCCAACTGTGACAAAAAGTTTTAATTCAAATTGTGACGTTTCGGGACAGCAACAGTCCCTTCCTCTGACAAATTAACAATGTGAAAATGCAGGCCTTAAATAGGCTCCAAATTACCCTCCCCTAGTGATTGACCAATCATGGCCAAAGATACATAACACACCTTCCATAGTGACCAATAGCTATCAATGATACAAATCTAATGTATATAGTGATTCAAGTGAATAGTAATAAAGTAATTTAAACATGGAACTCTGTATTGTTAATACAAAAGGGGGGCAATCTCACTCCAACCAAACCGAAAAGTCAGCTAAATAATCGTTAAGTATATAACAAAGAAATAAACAGTGAGAGAGAGGGATCGTAATTCAACCAATCATAGTCGCCATGGCTCATGGAGATCGTAATTCAACCAACCAGCAGTGTTCTGACTCCTGGAGAACATAATACCACCAATCAGCGGCGTTGTGGCACTCAATGCTCACTACGTCATAGTAAAGGCTTTCAAACTACGCCCACCTGTCGCTAAGGACGCATACTACCTCAAAAATAAAGTATCACATTCATTATAATCCCAAATAAAAACGCTCCCCAGAACGCTGCATGTCTATGTTCAAAACACTATAAGGCCGCCCTTAGATCGCCAATGTTAAATATACATCAATGGCCGAAACTGATCTGTATCAGTGTCAGATCTGTCATCTCAAACAGCACAGAGAACGGACAATCAGTATCATACAATCACAGAGTCGTCACTCTGCACTTAAAAATTAGCATAAATAGGAAAGCCCTATTGGTGCCGCACTTGATGATTCTGTTATAGCCTTCATAACAAAGGTAAATAAGATGCCGAGATCTATCCAATCATTAATGGGACCGCCCCCATGAAGGCGTATCAAAACATTGCCAAGTGTGAACCAATTCTACGTGTCGTACTGACACTGACAAGCGCATCCATCACACTCATGCCGCTCGTCCCCAACTACATGCAGCTGTGTCCACACCAAACACAGGCCGTGAATTCACCAAACACTGGCTCTCTACATGAACATCCCAAGTGCAAGCCACACTGTCAGGCCGGCACTTGATCCCATCAGTCTTGTAAAAGCAAACGAACGTGCTTGATCTCTTATTGAAACATAAATGTTATACTAATCCATCTCATTGCATGAATTAAATAGGTAAAAGCGAGCTCACCTCCGGTGCCCAAATCACAAATCCAAATAAAAAGAACAAATAAAAAGAACATAGAATAAAACCAAAAACTGGAGCTCAAAGATAGAGCAAAAAAGAGAAAGAAATTTTAACCCGATTAAAGACATCCATTGTCAACACAAAATGAATGACAACCCTAAGTCAGCAGTGTATTGCTGCCACCCCAGTGTGTAACTCTATAATAATTATGCTCTAATCTAAATAAAAGGAGTCACAGCTCCTATAATAAATTCAAAAGACTAAGTAGCCAAGGGAAAGGAACAAATGTATCCATCATTATATAATTTAAATCCAGATACTAAGAAATAGCGCTGAATATTGGTATGGAATGAGAAAGACCACCCAAGTGAAGAACAACACGGAGTGTCAAAAGAAGTGTATAAGTGAAAAGTTAAAATAAGATAAGATTAAAATAAAATTAAAATCAGTAAGCCCATATAATGGACAAAGTAATAACAACATAAAGAACAGAGGGCCACCTATGAATCTCCCATAGAGGCAATATAGGACAGAGAGATAGACCTTATCATCTGTAGTAATGTGCTCATAATACAATCCTATGTTAAAGAAGTATCACATAAAGATTTAAAGCAAAGTCAGAATAAAAGAAAAAGAAAGAAGAAAAATCGAGAAAGAGAAAGTATATATATATATATATATATATATATCAATAACTGTAATTAAGTTATGATATTAAAATACAAAAACTCTTTCTAAATACTAATATTTAATACCAGTATACTTACTAACCTTGGTCTAATTAATTTTAAATATAAGAATAAATCTCCTTTTAATTCACAGCAACAATTAAACTATAGTTTTAGAATACCTTGATTTAAAACATTAAAAATATAGGGCAGCCCCACCCACTCTATATGGATAAGATAGAGTCCCGACTGCTGGAATATTTTGATCTTAATATATCCTCTATAGCAGACTTTAGACTTATTTGGGAGGCACACAAGACCACAATTAGGGGGGATCTTATTAGTATGCAGTCCAACCACAATAAACAAAAACGTGCTACACTCCAGGGCACATTGTCTGCCATTACAATAGTGGAGGGGAAACAAACTCTCACCATCAGACGAAAATTTGAAAAGGGAACTTCAAACACTCAGAGAGAAAGTCAACACACTGTTGGACAGAGACTGTAAACAACTTGCACTCAAACTGCAACAAAATTATTATGCTAGCGACAATAGATGCAGCAGGCTACTAGCACGCAAACTGAAAAGACGAACAAATAGGTCCTATATATTATCCATTGATAGACCAGGTGCAGACAGGGCACATTCCACCACCGATATATCTGAAGCATTCCGCATATATTATGAATCCCTATATAACCTCCCGCAGGCCTCCCAAACAGACTCAACTCAAGCAGCTCTAATAGAATCCTTCCTTCGGGATTTACCCATACCCACTATTACACAGGCCCAGGAAGAGGCCCTCAATTCCCCCTTTAAAATAGAAGAACTCCTCTTAGTCTTGAAAGATTTACCACTGGGAAAAGCCCCAGGCCCCGATGGCTTCACCAATTATTACTATAAAAAATATAGCAATATATTAGCACCGCATCTGTTGTCATTGTTTAACTCTATCTCTCATACCAGTCCCTTCCTTAGTAGTTCCTTGATGGCACACATCTCATTGATCCCCAAAGAGGGCAAGGACCATTCGAGGGTCGAAAACTACAGGCCGATATCTTTGTTGAATACTGACATTAAAATATATTCTAAGCTGTTAGCGACCCGGTTGAACGCCTTACTCCCAGATTTAATACATGAAGATCAGGTAGGCTTTATCCTTACAAGAGAGGCAAAAGACAACACTGTGAGGGCAATAGACCTAATCGATTATGTGAATAACCATTCTATCCCCACAGTTATAGTATCCACAGATGCGGAAAAGGCGTTTGACCGGGTCAATTGGGGTTTCCTTCGTGTGGTTCTGCTGAGGATGGGCCTGGGTGAGTCCTTTGTAAATAGAGTCTTTGCTATGTATTCAGCCCCAGTAGCCAAAGTTCGTGTTAATGGCACTCTCTCGGCTACCTTTGGGATAGCTAATGGGACTAGGCAGGGTTGCCCCCTATCCCCGCTCTTATTTGCTTGTGTGATTGAGATACTAGCCCTTAAAATCAGGTCCATAGCTGACATTACAGGTGTACAAGTTAAAGATCATCACCATAAGCTTCTACTCTATGCTGATGACGTGCTTTTCTTTCTGACGAAACCGACCACTTCCATTCCAAACTTACTACACCAACTTGACGAATTCGGGAAAATCTCTAATTTCCTTGTAAATCAGACCAAATCTGAGATAATAAACATTAATATCCCAACAGATGATCTATCACCCATACAACAGATATGCCCATTTAGGTGGCAAAACCGTAAACTAAAATACTTAGGGATATACCTGACACCTACGGTCCAGGAAATTTTTGAAGCCAATTTTATACCGCTACAAACACTCATTATAGCCACTCTCTCCTCCTGGCGGAGAAAACCATTGACGTGGACAGGTAGGATTAGCGCGTTTAAAATGAGCATATTCCCAAAAATTTTGTACATATTACAAACGCTACCCATAGCCCTCCCCCGAACATACCTTACATCCCTACAAATAAAATTTTTTGAATTTATATGGAATAAGCGGCACGCGAGGATAAATAGAAAGGACATGTGTCAGAAGATTGATAATGGGGGACTAGGAGTTCCTGATTTGGTAGAATACTGGAGGGCCACACATTTACAGAGGATAGTGGATTGGTTCACTAATTTTAAAACCAAACTGTGGGTACGCCTTGAACACGACATAGCAGGTAGCTTGCACCTAGGTACACAATGTTGGACACCGGTAGTCTCAGGCCCAAAGCAGAATTTCCTTACTCATACGGTCCAGGAGACCATGTTGACCTGGGAGAGAACCATGGCAGAGTTTCCCAACATTTCCTCTAAGTACTCCCCACTTACTTCCTTTATTGCCAACAGGGAATTCCCCCCAGGACAATTAATCATGGTAAAAGGTGACACACAACAGGATAGGGTATTGATGATGTGCCATCTAGGGAACGAAAATCAGCTACATGATAGGACCACACTAATAGAGAAAGGCTTTATTTGCTTCAGAAACTGTTTTTTCCACTTACAGTGCTATAATTACTTATCAGGACACCCACACAAGGGGAATATGCTGAGACCTCTGACAGCTTACGAATCCTTATGCCATAAGACGGTCCCTACAAGACATACCCTGTCCATTATATATTTACTACTAAAACAGAGTACACCAGGCTATACACCGCATTTCATAGACAAGTGGGGAGAAGAACTGGGCATGCAGCTCTCTCATGTAGACGCGTCTAAGATTTTTACGGCAATTAGGAAATCGGCCACATCTAGTAAACTTTTCGAATTAAATATGAAGCTTTTGCATAGGTGGTATTTAACCCCGGTGCGTTGTAAGAAACTTTTTAGTAATTCTTCTGACGTATGCTGGAGATGTCAAACCGACATAGGCCACATGGCACATGTTTGGTGGCAATGCTCTAATATAACCCCAGTATGGGAAGAAATCACGAGGGAGACATCAAGGTTATTGGGCAGAAACTTACCCATGGACCCAACTCTTTGGCTATTTCATATCACCCCTAAAAAACTCACAGTGGAGCAGAACAAACTATTTAATATTGCTAGTAATAGTATTAAGTTATTAATTGCTAGGAACTGGAAAAGCCCGAATGTCCCGACAATAGCACAATGGATACAAGAATGTAACTACTCCATCTCACTAGAGGAATACCATTATCTTAAACAGCGTAAGCTAGATAGATACCTACAAATTAAAGTACAATGGGAGGAATACTTGAGAGAGAGGTTCGGTCCTGGAAACTAACACAGACCTTACAAGTAGTACACCCCAGCAGGAGACCTGGCTAGTTCTATGATCCCAACACACATGCAGGGCCTAAGAGACTCAGAAGGGCTAGTGCCCCTTAGTATAAGGTCATAATGGGTAACATTAGGCTTTTGAACCTAAGACATCGAGCAATAACCTATCTCACACGATATATGAACAGATCCATGCATTGGACAGCACAGTGTATTTTGTATTGTTTTGTTTCGTTTTATGTTGTTCATTGTAACAATACTAATTGCATTTATGTAATGCTTATTCTTTACAAAATAAAAACTATTTTTGAAAAAAAAATAAAAAAAATATAGGGCAGCCATATACATTAATAAATAAACCAATTTGAAGTTTCAGCTTCTTCAGATAAATCTGTTCGCCTTCATATAAGAGGTATTGCAATTATGGAAAAAGAAAAGTTAGCCCAGTTTTGCTTTATAGAGACTGTGTTCCAAAGGCAGCTGGTTGTCAGTCAGTCAACATTTCAGCAAAGACTTTTTTTTCTCCTATGCATTAGGCTTTTATGTCAAGTCATACAGCTCTATTCTAATCATTGGTGAATATTAGGATACACCCTTACTGTAGCTTGTCTCTGATAGGCCTTTCAAAGCTGAACATCTCATTGGCTTACTGGGAATGCATATGGTTATTTGATACTACAATCCCCTTTGGTTGCAATTCTCGCATAAACCACCCGGGGGCAGCAGACTAGAAATTACATTTTCATTTTCAACACTGCTACAGCTTATTTGATATATACCTCAATATGTTCATTAAACACACCTATCATTTCCAGCAATAATAAATTATATGTTCAATATATATGGGACCATCTAATATCATTGAAAATGTACAGTTTGAGACCGAACAAGAGTATATTGCCAATTCTATATTAAAATATGCCTATTAAGAGTCTCATTCCTTTTCAATATAAATATAGCCCACAAATTTGTACATCTCTTGATAGTGTTATTTTGAATGCATGAAAACACAATTTAGGTATAATTAATGGGGCAACTTATTGCATCAGTCTCCCTGCATTGGTACTCTTCTGTCTATTTAGATATCTGAAAACAAAAGAAGCTGTGTTATTATTATTGGAACACATTTTAAATCTACAAATGCAGTTATTATTCAATTCACTTCATTTGTAATATTATACAAACAGACAATCTTCTAGGTTCATATATATATATTATTACCATACTGAGGTACAAATTAAACATTTGAAAATCAGACACAAGAAATTAAGTTTCAATCTTATGCTTTTAACTATACATATGTTTCAAAGTAGATTTCTTTGCTATTCCCTGGAGACATAACAGCTGAACTTTGTGTATTTGAACTCAGTATGGGATAATTTAACACCTAGATGATAGCATCCTCTGAGATTCAGCTAGCTTCAAAGATCACTTCAGACTGAGCGACTACTCTTTCAGATAGGAAAACTCCTTATACAGGCTTCCTTTGAAGTGGATATTTGAGACACCCTGAGTTTACAAGTGTCTATTTCCTTGTTCTACAAATCTGTGTTTCAGAATAAAAAGGGGGGGTCGATACCACTCACTTTTGTGTCATTCACAGTGCAGCCAAATCAAGTAATAGTAGATATTAACTAAATGAGATATTAAATTATGTGATATCCAGTGCCACTCAGCCATACCCTGACAGAGGCCTCAGCCGAGGCAAATGTATCAAATTTGAAAAATTTGGAAAGAATATGCAGAGAGGACCAAGTTGCAGCCTTGCAAATCTGTTCCACAGAAGCTTCATTTTTGAAAGCCCAAGAAGAGGAGATAGCCCTAGTGGAATGAGCTGTAATTCTCTCAGGAGGCTGCTGACCCGCAGTCTCATAAGGAAAACGAATTATACTTCTCAACCAGAGGGAAAGAGAAGTAGTAGTAGCCTTCTAACTCTTATGCTTTCCAGAGAAACAAACAAACAGGGCAGAAGACTGGTGAAAATCCTTAGTCGCCTGTAGGTAGAATTTTAGAGAAATGAGATTTGGATGGAGGAATGGACACTGAGTTAAAGGTCCTTCATCAGAGGCAACCTCCAAGGTGGCAGAGATGACATCTTTACTAGATCTGCATACCAGATCCTGCAAGGCCATGCATGAACTATTAGAATTACCAATGCTCTCTCCTGTTTGATACAAGCAATGACTCGTGGAAGGAGCGCAAATGGAGGAAACAGATATGCTAGACCAAAATCTCAAGGAACCGCCAGAGCATTTATCAGAGCGACCTGCAGATCTCTTGACCTTGAACCGTACCTTGGAAGCTTTGCGTTCTGCCGAGACACCATCAGATCCAACTCCGGCACCCCCCACTTGAAGGTTAACCTGGAGAACACCTCCGGGTGGAGAGCCCATTTCCCGGGATGAAATGTCTGTCTGCTCAGGAAATCCGCCTCCCAGTTGTCCACTCCTGGAATGTAGATGTAGATAGACAACAATTGGGAGCTTCCGCCCACTGAATAATCCGTGCCACCTCCTTCATGGCTAAGGAACTCCGAGTTCCTCCCTGGTGTTTAATGTTGTCCGATTGGAACCTAATAAACCGGGCTAAGGACAATTGAGGCCAAGCCATCAGAGCATTGTAGATCTCTCTCTCAACTCCAAGATGTTTATGGGGAGAGCAGACTCCTTCCGAGTCCATAGTCCCTAAGCCTTTAACGAGTCCCAGACTGCTCCCCAGCTTAGCAGGCTGGCATCCGTAGTCACGATCACCCAGGAAGGTCCCCGGAAGCATGTGCCCTGAGAAAGATGCTCCTGAGAAAGCCACCATGGCAGAGGGTCTCTTGTTGACTGGTCTAGAGTTATCCTCTGAGACAGATCTGAATGGTCTCTGTTCCATTGTCTGAGCATGCATAAATGCAGCGCTCTCAAATGTAATCGGGCAAAGGGAATGATGTCCATGGTAGCGACCATCAGACCAATTACCTCCATACATTGAGCTATTGATGGCTGAATAGTAGACTGTAGAGAGAGGCAAGAGGAAAGAATCTTGGATTTTCTGATCGCTGTCAGAAAAATGTTCATGTATAAGGAATCTATTATGGTTCCTAAGAAAACCACTCTTGTAGCTGGAACAAAGGAATTCTTCTCCAAATTCCCACATCCGTGGGAACGTAGAAAAGACAACAAGATCTCTGTATGAGAGTTTGCTTGTTAAAAAGATGGCTCCTGATTCTGAACCAATATGTCGTCCAGGAAGGGCGCCACTGCAATTCCCCGAGACCTAATAACTGCCAAGAGAGCTCCCAGAACCTTTGAGAAAATTCTGGGAGCTGTGGCAAGACCAAACGGAAAAGCCACAAAGTGTTTTTCTAGAAAGGCGAATCTCAGGAACTGGTGATGATCCCTGTTGGAACAATCACTCCCAGGGAGGAAAGGTTCTGAACGCAGTTCAAGAAGGCCTCTCTTTTTACCTGGTCTGCAGATAATCTTGAGAGGTGGAATCTGCCCCTGGAAAGAAAAGTTTTGAATTCTATTTTGAAACCTGAGATACTATGTCCACAGCCCAAGGATCTGGGGCATCTCGTATCCACGCTTGACAAAACAGGGAAAGTCTGCCCCCCACTTGATCCGAAAAAGAGCCTGCTGCCCATGTCCATCACAGCTTAAATAAAAAAAAAAAAATCCCCAAAATGAATGGAATTAACAAAAAAGAACTCTTATTAAAATAAGACTACTGTCACTTTAAGCAGTCTTTCCTTCAGAGCAAACACAGTTAACCATATAGGAAAATAAACTAGGTATCTCTACACCTCAGTTACATGCTGATCTGTAGAGTGGCTTAAACAGAAACCGCTGCTCTGCTCATTACTGTGAACCGAAGCGCAGCGAGTCACGTGATCGGTCAAAGAGAAACTGCGCCACACATTCAAAAGTGCACGTTTCTCAGTACAGCCGAATGAGCCAGGTGCAAAGTTACAACGGCTGTGCTCTAGCAAGTGTAACCGAGTAAATGCCTAAAACACAACGGTCCTAGCATTTAAAGAGACACACTGCCAAACTTAAGAGGGCCCTCTCAACAATAAACTGCCTCACTAGAGTCCAATTTTCAATATGAGCCCCATAATACAAATATATATGGTAAGGGAATCCTCCCCACACATAGAAAGAGATTAATCCCTAAGTATCTGTCACATAAGTGCCTGCATCCTGCCAAGGTCAATCCTTAATAAAGAATAAGTGTGTCCCAGTAAATATAGCAGCAATATCCTGTAAAGTGCTAGTCTCCAGTACCTAGAAGACAAAAAGCACTTACATGCAGGCTAGCTGTGCGGCAGGAAGACAGCTCACAAGGCGTAAAAAGGACACATACTCCTAATTTCTGTGATTAGGGCAGCAATGTATTAGGAAACAAAGTAAGTAAACTGCTTAAAAGCCACCACTACTCTACTGAAGAGATTGACGTGGACTCAGCTAAACCCAAATCCTTGCTTGCAGGGAAAAGTACCCAAAAGAGGAATTTATTTCTTCAGACACCAAACTTCACCTCCTCCATTGAGAGAGGCAAAGAGAATGACTGGGGATTATGGGTAGGGGATTGACACTTAAAAGCTTTGCTGTGGTGCTTTTTGCCTCCTCCTGCTGGCCAGGAGTGATATTCCCACTAGTAATTGGATGACGTTGGGTACTCTCCACATCTTAGGAAAGAAAATATATATACACATGTAAAGGGTTATTCAGGGATTCCTGACAGATATCAGTATTACAATGTAATTATCGCTAATTTTGAAGAAAAAAAAAAAGGTTTGGAAATAGCAAAGTGCTACTTGTACTTATTGCTCTATAACTTGCAAACAACATGTAAACATTGGGTATTTCTAAACTCAGGACAAAACTTAGAAACTATTTAGCATGGGTGTTTTTTTAGTGGTTGTAGATGTGTAAGAGATTTTGTGGGTCAAAGTTAGAAAAAGTGTGGTTTTTTTCATCAATTTTTTTTTTTTTATATAGTAAATTATAAGATATGATTAAAAAAATGGTATGTTTAGAAAGTATATTTAATGACAAGAAAAACGGTATATAATATGTGTGGGTACAGTAAATGAGTAAGAGGAAAATTACAGCTAAACACAAACACCGCAGAAATGTAAAAATAGCCCTGATCCTTAACCCCTTAACGACGTATGTCATACAGGGTACGTCGCACACAACCTGGTCTTTAAAGACCAGCGACGTACTCTGTACGACATTAGGGGTTTAAAGCGGCTGGAAGCGATCCTGATCGCTTCCAGCCGCTTTCCGGTTATTGCAGTGATGCCTCGATATCGAGGCATCCTGCAATAACACCCCATGGCCATCCGATGCAGAGAGAGCCACTCTGTGGCCCTCTCTGCACCGGACATCGATAGCCGGTATCGTTGGTGGGTGGGAGCTTACGTGGGAGGCGGGTGGGCGGCCATCGATGGGCCCTAATGATGTTGAGGGGGGCGGGATCATCGGGGGCGCACCCGGAGGCGGGGCGGGCGGGCGCATGCACGGGTGGAAGCAGGTGGGAACGGTGTTGTACCGTGAATGGTTTCAGAAACTGTTAAAAAAAAAAAAAAAGTAAGAGTGGGGATATATTTTATTAAAAAAAAAACATCTAAGGGATCTCGGAGGGGGTGGGTAGGGTGACCACGTGTCTTGTATTGCCCGGGACAGTCCCGCATTTCAATGGTCTGTCCCTGGTTCCTTCATTCATTGTCCCGGACTGAAGAGAAACTGAGAAACTGACAGCACACTGACAGCAGTGACGTCACAGCCGCGCGGATTGACTCACTCTCACTAAGAATCTAGTAGGCCTAGGTGCTGGCTTCCCACAGCTCAGATCATGAGAGTGTTAAGACCCCTCCTAGACGACATCCCCACTATCCCAGGGTGCCAGACTCCAGACTAGAGGCGCCTGCCGCCAGTGGCCAGTAAATTAATGGAGCCGCTTCCGGATTGGAATCTGGATACTAATTTCATTGTGGTTGCTGCCACAGCTCTGGTCTAACTAGCCTTTAATAGCCTCTACTACTGTCTATATAATGTGATGCAACAAGCGTGGACCCGGAGTCGGACAGTGGATGTCGGTGGAGTTGAGAGAGAGACCGGTGGAGTCAGTGCTGTGCCTGCTCTAGACATTTGGACTGCAGCAGCGGAGCTGAGCCTACAAGGAGAGCATGCCGTGCAGACAGAGATTTCTATTGCCATTCTCCACAATCGCCAAGTTGCAGTGCGGTGTGTAACAGTATGTTATGTTCTAGTCTAAGTTACTATTAATAATATATGGAGAAAAAAAACTTAGTAGGAGAATAAAACTCTGCCAGTACCCAAGATGGCTACCAATAAGGTAGAGGGGGAGGGTTAGAGAGCTGTTTGGGGGGGGATCAGGGAGGTTGGGGGCTAAGGGTGGATCCTAAACATCAGCATATATAAATATAATATAATATAATTTTAAATACCTTTTATTTTAGTACTGGCAGACTTTCTACCAATACTTAAGATGGCGGGGACAATTGTGGGGTGGGGGGGAGAGAGCTATTTGGGAGGGATCAGGGGGTGTGATATGTCAGGTGGGAGGCTGATCTCTACATTAAAGCTAAAATTAACCCTGCACGCTCCCTACAAGCTCCCTAATTAACCCCTTCACTGCTGGGCATAATACACGTGTGGTGCGCAGCTGCATTTAGCGGCCTTCTAATTACCAAGAAGCAACGCCAAAGCCATATATGTCTGCTATTTCGCAACAAAGGGATCACAGAGAAGCTTTTACAACCATTTGTGCCCTAATTGCACAAGCTGTTTGTAAATAATTTCAGTGAGAAACCTAAAATTGTAAAAAATTTTACGTTTTTTTTCATTTGATCGCATTTGGCGGTGAAATGGTGGCATGAAATATACCAAGATGAGCCTAGATCAATACTTGGGGTTGTCTACTACACTACAGCTAAAATTAACCCTAGAAGCTCCCTACATGCTCCCTAATTAATCCCTTCATTGCTGGGCATAATACACATGTGGTGCACAGCGGTATTTAGCGGCCTTCTAATTACCAAAAAGCAATGACAAAGCCATATATGTCTGATATTTCTGAACAAAGGGGATCCCAGAGAAGTGTTTACAACCATTTATGCCATAATTGCACAATAATTTCAGTGAGAAACCTAAAGTTTGTGAAAAAAATTGTGAAAAAGTGAACAATTTTTTTTATTTGATCTCTTTTGGCGTTGAAAGGGTGGCATGAAATATTCCAAAATGGGCCTAGATCAATACTTTGGGATGTCTGCTAATAAAAATATATACATGTCAAGAGATATTCAGGGATTCCTGAAAGATATCAGTGTCCCAATGTAACTATCACTAATTTTGAAAAAAAAAAATGGTTTGGAAATAGCAAAGTGCTACTTGTACTTATTGCCCTATAACTTGCAAAAAAAAAGCAAAGAACATGTAAACATTGGGTATTTCTAAACTCAGGACAAAATTTAGAAACTATTTAGCATGGGTGTTTTTTGGTGGTTGTAGATTTGTAACAGATTTTGGGGGTCAAAGTTAGAAAAAGTGTGTTTTTTTCCATTTTTTCCTCATATTTTATGATTTGTTTATAGTAAATTATAAGATATGATGAAAATAATGATATCTCTAGAAAGTCCATTTAATGGCGAGAAAAATGGTATATAATATGTATGGGTACAGTAAATGAGTAAGAGGAAAATTACAACTTAACACAAACACTGCAGAAATGTAAAAATAGCCCTGGTCCTTAAAGAGACACTGAACCCAAATTTTTTATTTTGTAATTCAGATAGAGCATGCAATTTTAAGCAACTTTCTAATTTACTCCTATTATCAATTTTTCTTCGTTCTCTTGCTATCATTATTTGAAAAAGGCATCTAAGCTTTTTTTTTGGTTTCAGTACTCTGGACAGCACTTTTTATTGGTGGATGAATTTATCCACCAATCAGCAAGGACAACCCAGGTTGTTCACCAAAAAATGGGCCGGATCTAAACTTACATTCTTGCATTTCAAATAAAGATACCAAGAGAATTAAGAAAATTTGATAATAGGAGTAAATTAGAAAGTTGCTTAAAATTTCATGCTCAATCTGAATCACGAAATAAATTTTTTGGGTACAGTGTCCCTTTAAGGGAAAGAAATTGAAAAATGGCCTTGTCCTTAAAGGGACATTATACACTCATTTTTTCTTTGCATAAATGTTTTGCAGATGATCTATTTATATAGCCCATAAAGTTTTTTTTTAAAATAAATGTATAGTTTTGCTTATTTTTAAATAACATTGCTCTGATTTTCAGACTCCTAACCAAGCCCCAAAGTTTTATGTGAATACGATCAGCTACCTTCTCCAGCTTGCTCCTGTTTGTGTAAATGGTCTTTTCATATGCAAAAGAAGGGGGAGGGGGGAGTGTCTTATTTGCCACTTGCAGTGGGCTTTCCAGCTACCTTTTCAACAGAGCGAAACTGACAGCTTCTAAGTAAGTTTTTAAACAGTTTTATACTGGATTTTTATATCAGTATCTGTGCATCTTATTTTTTATAGTAGTGTCTATTACATGCAGTTATATGAAAATGAGTGTATACTGTCCCTTTAAGGGGTTAATGGTAAGAAAATTGAAAAATGGTCTGGTCACTAATGGGTTAATAGGCTAAAATAAGACATTATAACCACTGATAGCACTAGCAATATTGTACTATATCTGACCGGAAGATGCCCTCAGTCACATCTGGCACTGTGGTTGGTGAAACGGCGCCTTACGTTTGTACTGCGCATGCTGAAATGATTAATTAATAGCTTTCTGTAATAAGCTTTTTGATTGGCTCGTTACGTTCCCGTCTTTTGATAGATGTCGCCTCCTTGTCAGAATGTTTCCAGCATTCTCATTGCTTGTTTTGCGTGTTATTCTGTTCTGCTTCTTATGGTTGGAGAGATTTCACAGCTTTCGATGTACCAAACGTTATGATTGGCTAAAGCGCCGATCTGTGACCTTTCACCGCGCCGTTTCAGCCAATCGTTTTGTCGCTTTCTTGTCCGTGGCCGGCTGGTCGGGCCCGTTCTGCGCCGCACTTTCCTCTTAGAAGCCGTGTTTCAGAACCCGACAGCGGGTTGCTTTATTGTATACATCGAGCCGAGCATGGGGGAGGAGCCCGACAGCCCGGCCACATAGACACACCATACAGGAAGCAGGCAGCAGACCCCTGGCACCGACTTCACCTGCTGGTAAGAACGGGCAGCGTGGGGACAGCGGCTTGGAATGACACGGAAAGAGGAGCTGCTGTAATTCATATCTGTGTGTGTTTTGATAAAACTTTATATGTGTCACCGCACGCACACACACGTTATCTTATTGACATGGTTACAAATAATTTTATTATGTTTTCCCATTTACATGATCATTGGCTACCAGTAAAACATAGCAGAAATTAGACTACACTGGAACCAACAACATACAGCACTTGCACAGGATTAAACACATGTATGCAAATATTTAACCCATGGACTGCCAGCAGTACAAAGGCATTGTGATTAACCCCTTTGTTGCCACTACTATAAGAACATGGTGGTTATTAATTGCCATGGCAACCTGGTTCCTGGTATTTGTCAAGCCTTGCATCTATGTGTATAATTAATATATCTTGTAGCAAAATTAAAGGTATGCAATAATATTTTTAGTTTTTCTTTGATAACTAAAATTTCTGCATCATGCTGAATGTTGCTACATAATATAAATATTTGTTATAAGCAAAATAAGCATGAACTTTATTTTATATATTCCAAAACAATGTTTTTCCTCATTAGAGAGTTCACAACCTCCAAAATAATGTTCTTCATTTTGTTTCAAATATCCAGTGAAAAATCTAAAAATAAACATTAAGCAAGGCCTAAATATATATATATATATATATATATATATATATATATATATATATATATATATATATTTTTACTTATTTTTAAATGGCCAGGGGATGGTGGATTTGTTGGAAAATGTAGAACCCTCTCCACCACCCTCTCCACAGAAGAGCCAGGTGTTCACTTTAGTAGACATTTCAATGAAATTACATTTTTATGATTTAAGCTATAACAAATATTGCAGCTATTCCCTTTCACTGTTGATCGCAAATTCATGAATTAAAAATACATAGAAGTGCAAAAATAAAAGGCTATAATGTGTTAGAGCATTTAATTATTATTGTACTTTTGCTTCCATTTAAATGGGATTAAACACTGCTAGGAGCTAGCTGGACACACGAATGAGCCACTGACAAGAGGCACATGTGCTTAGCCACCAATCACCAGCCATCTCCCAGTAGTATTTGGTTGCTCCTGAGCCTATCAAGGTATGCTCTTCAACAAATAATGTCAAGACAGCAAAGTAAAATTGAGAACTGAAGTAAATGGAAGGCTCTTAAACTCCTGTGGAGTTATTTATGAGTCAGCACTGATTGGCTAAAATGCAAGTCTGTCAAAAGAACTGAAATAAGGGTCAGTCTGCAGGTTCTCACAGAGCTAAAAAGTATATAACCATATTGGTTATGCAAATCTTGGGGAATGGTTAATAAAGGGGTTATCTATCAGTTTAAAAATTCTGGATTAGACTGTCTCTTCAAATTGACTTTTATGCGCCTTTAAAGATTCAACTTAAAATCTGCTCAAAGCTTTAAAAAGTTGGAAACCAACCTAGGAGCCAGCTACACATTTTAGGCACCAAGTAAGCACCCACCCTTTCAAATGATGAGGTACGTCAAAAATGTTTTATTTGATGTTGAAACTAAACAAATGGAATTTATTTTTGTGCACAGCTGATATTCCTATATCAACTGATACTCTATGATCAGTACTGATTGATGAACTCCTTTAGCTTTATTGTTGGGCAGAGTGGGCTTATAGAGGAAAGAAAAATCATATTTAAAAAAAAATAACCCCAAAATGTGCTAAAGTCGATCAATTTTTAAATATGTATCTAATACTGTGTGCCCAGTATATAGTCATGCATTGTTTACGAGCCTTCCCCAATGTTTAAAGGGACAGTCAACGCCAGAATTTTTGTTGTTTAAGAATATAGATAATCCCTTTATTACCCATTCCCCAGTTTTGCATAACCAACACAGTTATATTAATATATGTTTTACCTCTGTGATTACCTTGTGCCTCTGCAAACTGCCCCCTTATTTCAGTTATTTGACAGACTTGCATTTTAGCCAATCAGTGCTCACTCCTAGGTTCCTTCACTTGCGTGAGCTCAATCTCTTTTCTATATGAAACACATGAATTTATGCCCTCTAGTGGTAAAAAGCTGTCAAAATGCATTCAGATTAGAGGCGGCCTTCAAGGTCTAAGAAATTACCATATGAACCTCTTAGGTTTAGCTTTCAACTAAGAATACCAAGAGAACAAAGCAAAATTGGTGAGAAAAGTAAATTTGAAAGTGGTTTAAAATTACACGCCCTATTTGAATCATGAAAGTTTATTTTGAACTTGACTGTCTCTTTAAATAAAAATCAAGCTTTATTATGAAGCTGGTTCATAAAAAGATAATTAAGCGGCATTTCAGGCTATGCTCTAATGGCATGATGAAGGATGTATATCTCAAAACGTTGTTTGATGCTGTTTTTATGACCATGGTTAATAATATAGCTTGAATTTTTTTGAACATTGTGGACTTTGGATATACAGATTGGAGGGTCTTGTGGTGTGCCGCTGTTTTATTTAGGAAGTGCTGAGACCTATTGATTGTATAAAATTATTTTGGAGCCTGAAAGAAACGCATAATTGAGGATAGTTTGAAGCAAGTCATACCATTTTAAAGTTGGTTTAGTTCCCACAACTTTTCAAGCATTATCTGTCTCCTGAAATTGCATCTGATTTTCACTGTGGTAATGAATAAGCATGATGGGCAGGACTATTGATAATTTCAAATACTTTTTTAATTGTTAATCACCACCAACCAAAAGTGACATCCTAACGCAGGGTTGACTAAATATGGGGTGCCAGGTTGCCATGGAAACTGGACCTGGCATTCTATAATGTAACCAGATGGTAGAATTGTCAATTTAAAGGGTGTTCTGCAGCTTTGCCTCTGAGCTGTGCTTTATCACGTTTAATGGGTCTTGCAGCCTAGGAGCTAATTACTTTTTGTGTGTGTGAGTAGAAGGTCCTTGGTTACTAATACCATAGCGGGCATTCACTGTAATCTGCAGAATCAAACACTTGAACGCAAATAATTTTTTTTAAAAGGACACCAGTTCAAACTTTCTAAAACATACAATTTAGCCACTAACATCTTATAATTATATAAGCTTTGTATAAACAGGTAGCTGCAATACCATGGAGCACCTTGTAATACACCCTAGGTTTGGTTGGTGCAGTATGCTCCATACTAGTCCTCTGTTTCAACTTTGGGGTTACATCATCCAATCTCTGCAGAATGCTGTGTACTAGAAAATGGACAGAAAGGTACAGAAAAAACAATTCTGGTCAGATCAGAAAATTGTCATTTTAATAGAGGCTTCTCTCATCTTCCTATCGATTCTGATTTCATCTTGGGTATGGGGTAAGGTGTTGGGAAGGATCAGTTGCACTGCGTTTAAATCTTTGTTCATTAACAGAATAATGAGAAATAGATATCTGAGCAAGAGCATATCTGCTAACTTTAGTAATCCCACTGGTGTATTCTTGGGATGTGGTAAGATATTAGACGTGATTCTATGATTCCTGAATGGCTTCTTAAAGGAATAGGAAAGTCAAAATGAAACTCTCATGATTTAGATAGATCATGTAATTTTAAGGCACTTTTTTAATTCACTTCTGATTTCAAATGTGTTTCGTTCTCTTGTTATCCCTTGTTGAAAAAGAATATGCTCATATCTTACACTAGTGGGAGCTAGCTGATGATTGGTGCCTGTACACATTTGTCTCTTGTGATTGGCTAGCTAGATGTGTTTAGTGCAATGCTGTTGCTTCAGCAAAGTATAACGAGAATGAAGCAAATTTTTGATACAATATGTATATTGGAGAGTTGTATATTCTATCCAAATTATAAAAGAAAATTGTAGGGTTCCCTGTCCCTTTTAATGGCCAGTATTTGTCAATACCTTTTTAAAAACACAAATATGTGGCCTCACAGTGAAGTTCATTTGTCTGTACCAGGAATGTGTATGTAAAATATAGCTAAATAAAAGGTAAAGAGTGATATTACTTCACTCCCTGTACATACATAAATAACAAACTATATGTCTTGTGGTGTTGACACGTTATGTAAAGGACCACTCAATACACTAGAATTGCATAATTAAGTGAATAATAAAAATATAATGCAATAACATCTACTCTGAATTTCAAATAAGAAGTAGATATTATTTATTTTTTTTGTCAAATTTTATTTTTTCTTCCATTTTCCGCCCCCCCCCCCCTGTATCATGTGACAGACATCAGCAAATCAGACTAGTATACCCTGTGTTCTTGTTCCCCAGAAAGTGTGCATATAAAAAGACTGCAAAACTTTATAATAGAGGTCAATTGGAAACTGTTTGCTCTATCTGAATCATAAAAGTTTGTTTTGACTTGGGTGTCCCTTTAAATTTTAAAGGGACAGTAAAATAAAAATGAAACTTCCATGATTCAGATATAGCAAACAACAATTTTAAACAACTTATCAATTTTACTTCTGTTATTAAATTTACTTAATTTTCTTGCTATTCTTTGTTGAAGAATATACCTAGGTAGGTTGAGGGGAAGCAATGTACTGCTGAGGCTTAGCTGGTGCTTGAAAGCTGCTAAAGATAGTTTTCAATTTAAGATACATTTGTAATACAAAGGTTCTGTATCCTGAACTAAGGATTCATTTTAAGTATGTAGCATGGTGCTGTATATTCATGTCTGTAAAATGTATTTATTTGTTAGTAAATTTAAGTCTATTAATCGATTCACAATGTAATGCTCTCATAGATGTTCCTGTAAGATTATTTTGGTCATTTTTTTTCTGTACATTATCACATTTATTTTGTAGTTCTCAATATTGTGATTTTGTTTCTGCAGAAATAACATGTCTCTACTTCATAGCAAATATGTTGTAAAACAAACTACAATACATCACACAATATCTTTTTAACCTTTTTAATATTGAAAAGGACACAGATGGTCGGTACTTATCAATAGACTCCTTTATGGTCGCCCCATTACATTAGTTAACGTCTACTCTCCAAATGCCAATCGGAACCATTTTATCAAGGAAGTTGCGAATGTTATGTTAATCTAGAACACTCTAAAGGCACACTCTTATTAGGGAACAATTGTAATATTCGTATGAATCCTAAGGTAGACACCTGGTGGCTCTACTAGTGTTTCCAATTGCATTATAAGGTTTGTTAATTCTAAATTACAGAATTTAGCCCCTTCATGACATCTGGAGGACCAATACATCAGGCAGATATAGATTATACCTTTTTTATTCACATCCCTACAATAAATATTCTAGGATTGATCATCTATTTGACTTTCAGGGACCATCCATGATTAACCAAGGCACCATTCTTCCCATTGCCCTTCATGTGGCGTTTAGATGCCTTTCTACAAGATAACCCTGTGATTAGAGCCAACACTGAGAGAACATTAAAGGAGTATTTTGCATTTAACACTTAAGAATCTACACCAATGCTCATCATATGGGAAGCACACAAGTGCGTTTTGAGGGAAGAACTTAACAAGGGTACAGTGGTGGTAGGTGGACCCTGCGCTAATTTCAGAAAGCCTCTAGCTCCCCTCAGGTGGTCCCCTAGTGGACCCAAAATAGTAGTATATGTGGTGTGAAGAGGTGAGCACTACAAAGGCTGAGGTTACAGGTTTAAAGGTTAAATAATATCATATAATGTGATGAATAAAATTTAGTTTAATACATGTCAAGAAAGCAATATAATAAAAATCATGGATCCATGTTACAATAATTATATAAAATAAAGGTTAAAAGGCAATGTTAAAAAACAATATAAAGTGCAGATATCTTGATGTGGTGGTTGTAATATTAGGATGACACAATTGTACAGATACACATCCAAATAAGGAGTCCTAAAAAATACAATCCTAAATGACCGTTGATTATCAAATGGCAAATGGTGAAAATGTGTTCAATATTATAAATCCAAAATATCAATATAGAGTGAAAAAAACATGAAGAACTTAACAAGCACATATCTAAACTATTGAAATCTAGAAGGGAGAAATATGATAGATTGTTAGAGGACATCTTACAATTAGAAAATAGGCACAACAAGAACCTTAAAGGGACAGTCTAGTCCAAAATAAACTTTCATGATTCAGATAGGGCATGTAATTTTATAAAAAATTTCAATTTACTTTTATCACCAATTTTGCTTTGTTCTCTTGGTATTCTTAGTTGAAAGCTTAACCTAGGAGGCTCGTATGCTAATTTCTTAGACCTTGAAGCCCACCTCTTTCAGATTGCATTTTAACAGTTTTTCACCACTAGAGGGTGTTAGTTCACGTATTTCATATAGATAACACTGTGCCCGTGCACGAGAAGTTATCTGGGAGCAGACACTGATTGGCTAGACTGCAAGTCTGTCAAAAGAACTGAAAAAAGGGGCAGTTTGCAGAGGCTTAGATATAAGATAATCACAGAGGTTAAAAGTATATTAATATAACTGTGTTGGTTATGCAAAACTGGGAAATGGGTAATAAAGGGATTATCTATCTTTTAAAACAATAAAAATTCTGGTGTAGACTGTCCCTTTAATGAGATTCTAATTTAATAAATTATTGTACAGGCTAGACTAGACCTTTAAAAATCTTCTACATGAAGAACACCAGCATAAAGCTGTACTTACAAAAGTATTATGAAGGAGGGGACAATGCTACCAAATTTCTGGCCAGATTGCTTAAACGTCAATAGCTAAAATCAATTGCACACACAATTACTGATAATTGCAAACTACATTTAGAGAATGTAGCTATTGCACACTCCTACAGGACCTTCTACAATGACTTTTACAATCTTAATTAAAACGAGATTGAAACACAGGATAAGGACAGGAAAGCCAGAGACAAGGACATTTTGGATTACCTTTTTGCCTCCCCAAAGATATTGCCAAACAGGGCACTGATTCCCTGGAATCCCTAATAACCTGTGAAGAAGTTATGGACACCACCAACAACCTTCTGGGAAGAGCCCAGGGCCCGATGGTTTAGTACAACATTCTATAAAACTTTTGCCCCTATCTTGATCTCGAATTTGCTATGCTTTTTAATGAACTTGGGGACTTTACCCCAATCAATGCTGGAGGCTTACAAGCCGGACAAGACCCCTGACAAACCGGATAAATTACCAGCTCATCTCCTTACTCAATACAGATGTAAACATACTATCTAAAATACTAGCAAACAGGGTCAATAAGTCTCTACCTGATCTGATTTCCCAGTTGAAGTGTGCTTTAAAGGGACAGTCAAGTATAAATTAAACTTTCATTATTCAGATAGGACTTTTAATTTTAATTGACTTTCCAATTTACTTTTATCATCAAATTTGCTTTTTTCTCTTGGTATTCTTAGTTTAAACTAAACATAGGTAGGCTCATATGCTAATTTCTAAGCCTTTGAGGGCTGCTTCTTATCACATGCTTTTTAAATCTCTTTTCAACACAAAGAGACAGAAAGTACACGTGGGCTATATAGATAACACTGTGTTCAGGCACAGGGGGTTATTTAAGATTTAGCACAAAACAATGCTAAATTTAAGACAATAGATAATAAACAGTCACAGTCATGTGATCAGGGGGCTGGAAGAAGGTTCCTAGATACAAGGTAATCACAAAGGTAAAAAGTACATTAATATAACTGTGTTGGTTATGCAAAACTGGGGAATGAGTAATAAAGGGATTATCTATCTTTTAAAAACAATAACAATTCTATGGTTGACTGTCCCTTTAACCCAGGAAGGGAGGCCATGGATAATGCCTTCAAGGTACAACTGATTGCTTTTTCACAGACTAAACTCTATCCCATTAGCATTAATGTTAACCAATGCCAAAAAGTCTTTTGATAGAGTAGACTGGTTCTTTTTAAAAGCTGGCATATCAGCCATGCACTTTGGTCAGAAAATTAAAAAATTTAGTATTTGCCCTTTTATTCAGGCAGACTCCTTGCCATTTCCAATGGGACCGGGCCACTCCTTTTTGCCTTCTCTATAGAGGTGCTATAGAGGTTTCTCCTAACAATATTAGAAGAAACTCATTGATTGAAGGCATCGTTGTAGGAGAGTGAGTGCAAGCTTGCCATGTATGCTGTTGATTTGCTTTTAACTATAATAAATATAGCAAGGTTTCTCATTTCTGTCTGAGCTTTTGGGCATAGCTCTTCTGAAAGGATGCTTAGATAATCTGAAAGCTGATTGCGCTCTATTCAATAAAACGGATAAAATAACATATCTGGGCGTTTATTTGTATGCATCCCCTTGGATATGTTCACCTTTTAATTATAGTCTACTGAAAAAAGAAATTGGTCACAACCTTTCTATTTGGAAAAATAAGACCATGTCCTGACTAGCATGAATAGGCATTATTAAAATGAATATCCTTCCCAGACTTATTTTTGTTGCAGACCATCCCTATACGTTATCCTGATGCATTTCATGCGCAAGTTCAAAAGCTGATTTGTGGATTTTATATGGCTGGGAATTAAACCTAGAGTTAACAGGCAAGCACTACTTTCCCTAAGAAAGGTCATAATCTTACAACAGTTAGTTAATTGTAGTCATAACTGAGTCCACAAGCACTGGGTCCAGTTAGACACAGCTATTCTCTGCAAGGGGGATGTTGGATCACTGTCATGGCTGCCAGCTAGACTTAGGCTGAAAATACCTGCTGCTTTCTGATTATTTTTTTTTTGATTTTTTTTTTTGAATGGGGCAAATTGATTTTTACCATTCCCCATATATCTCTCTTCCCCAACATCACCAATGACTCCAATTTTGGAAAATCTAGACCTTCATTTTCACCGTATCCAGGCCCTGATAGCGGATATCACCTGAAGCACAGAGTTTATATAATATCTTGGAACAGGGCAAGGTTTTGCTCCTTGAAGACCTTCCAGACTGTTAAGCTGAAATATCGTATATTTATATACAGGTGGCCCTCGGTTTAAGCCGGTTCAATTTGCGCCGTTTCAGAATAACAACCTTTTTTTCCAGTCATGTGACTGCTATTGAGAAGCATTGCATTGATTAAAATAGCCAGTAGGTGGAGCTGTCCGCTTGTGTTGCAGCAAAAATATGCAAAGCCAAGCACACAAACAGGCTGGAATTAATTAGTCTAGCTAGACATGAGCTATCGAGCAGCTTTCATAGGAACAAGATCTTCCTGTCTATAAATCAGTCCAGATTGGAATGCATAGAAAGAACTGTTTTGTGATTGTTTTATAAGGTTTATAATGCCGTTTAGCAAATGTTTTTGTTCATTTAACTTAGTTTAATTATATATTCTGTGTTGTGTGATTATTTGATACTGTTTATAATGCTGTTTAGCATTTAAAGTCTTTATTTCAAAGCTTTAAAAATAATGTATTAGGTGTTACTTATGACAATTTTGAGAGGGGCCTGGAACCTAACTCCCTCACTTCCCATTGACTTACATTATAAACTGGGTTTCAATTTACAATGGTTTCAATTTACAACCATTCCTTCTGGAACCTACCCCCGGCGTAAACTGAGGGCTACCTGTACATATAAATATTGTATAAATACCAAAAAACATCACTATATAACCAGACATCAACATAAACCATTTTTCTAGGACGCTACTCCATTTGAAAAACTGTGCATGTAAATGGATCCTCCTAGACACACTATTTTGCTAATTTATAGATTACTTTTGGTCCCCAACAAAAATAGTGCCGTCAAATGTGCATTGTTGAAACAGCATTGGGGTCAGATTTGAAACATCAAGAATTGATGATCTAGATAAGTCTCCACGTCGGCTCAGGTTTCGGAATTCCATTCCAAATTTATGATTAGATGGTACCTTACCCCCTCTTTGCTTAAAGGGACAGTCTAGACAAAATTAAACTAGCAAATTTGCTTTGTTCTTTTGGCATTATTTGCTGAAAGCTAAACCTAGGTAGGCTCAAACTGATTTCTAAACTGTTTAAAGCCGCTTCTTATCTCAGTGCATGTGTTCCATATAGATAACATTGTGCTCACTCCCGTGGAGTTAAGAGTCAGCACTGATTGGCTAAATGCATGTTTGTCAAAAGAACTGAGATAGGATGGCAGTCTGCAGAGGCTTAGATACAGAGGTAAAAAGTGTATCATTATAACTGTGTTGGTTATGCAAAACCTTGGGAATGGGTAATAAAGGGATTATCTATCTTTTTAAACAATACAAATTCTGGAGTAGACTGTCCCTTTAAACACACATACCCCCAATCAAATGGTAAGTGGTGGAGGGAGGGTTTGTGGGTGTTAGGGTACGGTCCTGCATATCTGGTGGCAATTTCCAAAGATTTAAAAGTACTGGACTTATGTTCTGGATAGGATCTCTGAGGTCAGTGTCCCAAATGACCACATTATTATTATTATTATTATTATTATTATTATTATTATTATTATTATTATTATTATTATCAGGTATTTGTAGAGCGCCAACAGATTCCGCACATATAATTGACTACATAAACTCCCTAAAAGGATAGGGCTAAAACTTCTTTGTTGATGCTGATTGGTGTAAATGGCCTGATACCTAAACATTGGAAGGCTTCGACAATTCCAACAAAAAAGAATGGTAGGACCATGTGGTTACACATGCCCTGCAGTTGGAGAGGTACCACTGTTTTAAAGTTGGCAAAATTGAAATTCATGAAATGCTACAACTATGGAATTGACAGAGTTTAATTAATTGAATCCCATACTGTTATACCTATTCCCAATCTGTTTATTCAATTTATGATCATTGTATCTACGTCACTGTATGTATATATCTTCAATAAAACTTGAAAACAAAAAATAAATAAAAAATAAACATACAAAGTAGAGAGACCATAAAAGGACATAGTCATAAAGGCATACAGTCAGATTTACTTTTATTATCAAATTTGGTTCATTCTTTTGGTATCCTATGTTAAAAGAGCAGCAATACACGACTGGGAGCTAGATGAACACACTGGGTGGGCCAGTGAAGAGGCACATATGTGCAGCCTATCTAGGTATGCTTTTTCAACAAAGGATACTAAGAGAATGAAGCAAGTTAGCTAACATAAGTAGAAATTGTTTACAATTGCATGTTCTCTTTGAATCATGAAAGTTTAACTTTAACTGCTGTCCCTTTAATCCAATTGTTTCCCTGTAATTCTGTGTACATAGAATATTTTCAAGAGGCTCAATGAATATAAGATTGTTTAGGGGAGGAGTAGAGCTGCACAAGGACCTAAGTGTGAAGAGAGAGGAGAAAGCAGTAAAAAATTAAGTGAAACCTATAATATATGCTTTTGTAATGTAATGATTATTTGTCTTTAGTTGAGTAAAACAATTTACAGTAAATTGGTTTTTAAGGTAATAATTTATTTTTCTCCTAACAATGTTCAGCCGAGAAGTTGATCAAATATTAAAAGGACAGTAAAGTCCTAAAAAATTTCATGATTTAAATATGGCATGTAATTTTAAACACTTTTCCCAATTTACTTTTATTACCAATTTTGCTTTGTTCTTTTGGTATTCTTAATTGAAAGCAAAACCTAGGAGGTTCATATTCTAATTTCTTAGACCTTGAAGACTGCCTCTAATCTGAAAGCATTTTAACAGTTTTTCACCACTAGATGGTGTTAGTTCATGTGTTTCATATAGATAACATTGAGCTCCTAGGAGTCAGCACTGAAAAAAATGCAAGTCTGTCAAAAGAACTGAAATAAGGGGGCAGTTTGCAGAGGCATAGATACAAGGTGATCACAGAGGTAAAAAGTATATTATTATAACTGTGTTGGTAATGCAAAATTGGGGCATTCGTAATAAAGGTATTATCTACCTTTTTTTTAAACAACAAAAATTCTGGTGTTTACTGTCCCTTTAACGATTAATCTATTAAACTAGAGATAGATAATTATAAAATGATTTTGAGGTGAAATATTGATTTCTAATGGCATATAACTAAATCAGTATTTCTTTCCTATGGCATGGAGAGTCCACAAAACATTCTAATTACTAGTAGGATATTCACTCCTGGCCAGCAGGAGGAGGCAAAGAGCACCCCAGCAGAGCTGTTAAAGGGACACTGAATTCAATTTTTTTCTTTCGTGATTCAGATAGAGCATGCAATTTTTAGCAACTTTCTAATTTACTCCTATTATCAATTTTTCTTCGTTTTCTTGCTATCTTTATTTGAAAAAGGCATCTAAGCTTTTTTGTGGTTCAGAACTCTGGACAACACTTTTTTATTGGTGGATGAATTTATCCACCAATCAGCAAGAACAACCCAGGTTGTTCACCAAAAATAGACCGGCATCTAAACTTACATTCTTGCATTTCAAATAAAGATACTAAGAGAATGACATTTTGATAATAGGAGTAAATTAGAAAGATGCTTAAAATTGCATGCTCTATCTGAATCACAAAAGAAATAAAATTGGGTTCAGTGTCCCTTTAAGTATCACTTCCCTTACCCATAACCCCCAGTCATTCGCTTTGCCTTGATCACGGGATGATGGCGAAGATGGTGTCTGAAGATTTTAATCATTTTAATGGGTACTTTTCCCTGCAAGCAAGGATTGGGGCTATGCTGTTTCCATGTCAATCTCTTTAGTAAGAGTAATAGTGGCTATTAGCAGTTAGAAGACAGCGAGGTGGTCTTTGCTTAAACTTCTAACAATATTGCTACCCCTATTATAGAAAGCCAGAGTTGGTTACTCTGTTCTTTCTTTTCTATAGGTCCCTGGTAGATATGGTGAAGCTGCCACACCTCAGAAAACAGCTCCTGTCTGACAGAGCAGGATCCACAGGCAAGTGCTTTTGAAAGTACTGGCACTATAGGGGTTAAATCATTTTGGAAATTATTTGAATCTATTTTAGGGGCACTGCTTTTTTGTGAAAAGAGGCATCATTTTATGTGAGAGTGTATGAAGTGTTTGACAGGTGTTTGTTGCAATTGCTTTTTCAGCTCAGCTTATTGACCCAATCACACTTGCTGTGCTGCTGTTGGTTTTCGCGCCGTTTTTGTTTGACACAATTTTTCAAAAAAAGAAACTTTTTTTCTTTTCTTCTTTTTTTAATATATATTGTCCGCTTCTCTGCACTTCCGGTTTTCGGCTTCTCTGTACAGATCAGAGTTTGCCGCGGCGAGTGTGGAGGCTGCAGTTCTATCTACAGTGGCAAGTGGATTTGGGCTGTTACGGTAACAAGGAGTTGTCTGGTTTTCTGTGCTAGTGAGAGAGCAATGTCTGGAGGGGTTTTAGGTGCTTATTTATGTTTTATTGCTTCATATAAATATACTTAATTTGGCATTTACATTTTTTTGTTAATTGTTAGGAACTGATACCCAATTATGGACACTACTTTGATTCATTTGAAAAATGCTTATTGTGTTTGGAGGCTAAGATAATTCCTCCCGTACAGTTTTGCTCTTCATGTCTAAATAAAACTTTAAAGTTTAAAGATAAGATGTCTCTCCCTGAGTCTCCTGTCTCTCAGGATAGTGTTATCCTAGCTACGCCTCAGCTTTCCCCTAAAGCTTCCCAATCTTTAGATGCAGTGCCCTGCGGTTCCTCTCAACCTCCTGGTGGTGTTTTTTTACCTGGGGATTTCGCTGTGCAGATAACTTCTGCTGTTTCTGCTGCTTTATCAGCTTTTCCAAAGGTTTCTGGTAAGTGTAAGAGGAAATCTAAATATATTGATGTTAGTAAGGCTGACTCCACTAATGCTGTGTTAGTCAGTTTGCCTCAATTATCTGATGAGGATGATTCTTCAGTGGCTTCTGAGGGGGAATTGTCCCATAATTGTCATTCACATACCAGGGGTGGACAACTGGGAGGCGGATTTTCTAAGCAGGCAGACTTTTCATCCTGGAGAGTGGGCTCTCCACCCAAAGGTTTTCACAATGATAACGCTCAGGTGGGTGGTTCCAGAGTTGGATCTGATGGCGTCTCGTCAAAACGCCAAACTTCCAAAGTACGGTTCAAGGTCAAGAGATCCTCAAGGTAGATGCTCTAGCACCCAGAGGCAGAACTTTTTTTCACTAATTCAGTGAAAAAAATTTGGTGAAAAAAATTTCTGCAGGTCATTCTGAAATGTAATACATTAAGCAGTAAAACATGGAGCTACAGTCCCTCCCACATAACCTACTACCCTCATAGCTTACATTTGGAGACAACTTAACTCTATGATTGCCAGAAAGGGTTATACTATTGCAGCTCTCTCTCTGTAAAAAAGTGTTTTACCTCCAGTGGACTGAGCTTGCAGAGCTGAAGATAAGTAGCAGACAGAAGAGGTGGAGGTATCGTCCTGAGATTCTGTTGTGCTCACTGCTAGAGTGCAACTTTCCTAAGATCTCCATGTGCTCTGACAGGCAAACACCTGCAATAAAAGTAAACAAAATACAGAGCAGAGGTGCACATCCGGTCTCCACACAGAATAAATCTGACAGACCGGATGGATTCAAGATAAAAAAACAATTTAAACTTTTCTCCTCTCTAGCGTCACTGTGTTAAATAGCGCAGATCTGTTTGAAGAGTCCTGCACTTTCTGCAGGTGTCCTGCACTTTCTGCGATGACATCGCAGATCACACTATGTTCTGCCTTGGGGCTCTAGTGGTTCCTTGGAGCTTCAATCTAGCATACCTGTTTCCTCCGTTTGTGTTGCTTCCGCGAGTAATTGCTTGCATCAACAGGAGAGAGCTTCTGTGATTCTAATAGCTCCTGCATGGCCTCGCAGGATCTGGTTTGCGGATCTGCTGACGATGTTATCTCTCCCACCGTGGAGGTTACCTTTAAGGAAGTACCTTCTACTTCAGGGTCCCTTTCTTCATCCAAATCTGGTTTCTCTGAAGCTGACTGCTTGGAGATTGAACATCTAAGTTTGGCTAGACGTGGCTTTACTAAGAAAGTCATAGATGCTATGCTTCAGGTTCGTAAAAACGGTTACTCGCAGAATTTACCATAGGGTATGGTGTAAATACCTTCATTGGTGTGATTCAAAAGGTTTTTCTTGGAACAAAGTAAGGGTTCCTCTAATTTTGACTTTTCTTCAGGAGGGCCTGGAGATGGGTTTGTCAGTCAGTACTTTGAACGGTCAGATTTCTGCTCTGTCCTTCTGCATAAATGTCTGGAAGTCCTGCCAGATGTTCAGTCTTTTGTTCAGGCCTTGGTCAGAATCAGGTCTGTGTTTAAATCAGGCCTTGGTGTCAACCTTGTTCTTAGTTTTGCAGCAGGCTCCGTTTGAGCCGATGCATTCTGTTCAAATTAAATTAATATCTTTAGAAGGTTTTATTTCTTCTGCTCGCAGAGTTTCCGAACTTTTGGCTCTGCAGTGTGATTCCCTTTACCTTATTTTTCATGCTGATAAGGCAGTCCTCAGTAATAAGCTGGGGTTTCTCCCTAAGGTAGTGTCGGATCGCAATATTAATCAGGAAATTGTTGTTTCTTCTTTTTGTCCCAATCCGTCCCAGAACAAATGTCTTTTGCTTAACTTGGATGTTGTGCATACTCTTAAATTTTACCTTTAAGCAACTGAAGATTTTCGGCAGACTTTTGCCCTGTTTTCTCTGGTAAGCGTAAGGGTCAGAAGGCCACTTCTACCACTCTTTCTCTCTGGTTTAGAAGTGTTATCCGTTTTTTAGCTTATGAGACAACTGGACAGCAGCCTCCTTAAACAATTATGGCTCATTCCACTAGAGCTGTTTCATCTTGGGCTTTCAAAAATGAAGCTTCTGTGGAGCAAATCTGTAAGGCGGCCACTTGTTTCTCTATTCATACTTTTTTCCAAATTCTACAAATTTGATACTGTTGCCTCAGCTGAGCCTTCTTTTGGGAGGTTCTTCAAGCGGTGGTGCCTTCAGTTTAGGTCCGTCTGTCTTGTTCTCCCTCCCTATTTATTCTGTGTCCTCTAGCTTGGGTATTGGTTCCCACTAGTAATTAGAATGTTTTGTGGACTCTCCATGCTATAGGAAAGAAAACAAAATGTATGCTTGCCTGATAAATGTATTTATTTCCGGGCATGGAGAGGGCACAACCCGCCCTTATTCAAATTAACACATCAGTTTTTTTTGTCTAGACCTCAGGCACCTCTATACCCTTGTGTTTATCATCTTTTTCCGTTTCCCTTCGGCTGAATGACTGGGGGTTATGGGTAAGGGAAGTGATACTTAACAGCTCTGCTGTGGTGCTCTTTGCCTCCTCCTGCTGGCCAGGAGTGAATATCCAACTAGTAATTAGAATGTTTCGTGGACTCTCCATGCCCGGAAATAAATACATTTTATCAGGGTAGCATAAATTTTACTTTTTTTTTGCTATATGATATTTAAATCAAATCCACCCTTGAGGCTGCACATATAAGCTTTGTGTAATTGGCTTGCACACTCCCAGTAGTGCTTTGCTGCTCCAAAACCTACTCTTCAACAAAGGATACCAAGAGACCAAAGCAATTTTGATAATAGAAATAAACTTGACATTTTTTTGAACTAGCTCTATTTTTATTGCGCAAGTTACATTTTTTTTTAATTTACTATCCCCTTAAAGGGAGTAAGGGGCACTCAAGTCAACATAAGTTTCTTTCATGTAATTAGCAAGAGTCCATGAGCTAGTGACGTATGGGATATACATTCCTACCAGGAGGGGCAAAGTTTCCCAAACCTTAAAATGCCTATAAATACACCCCTCACCACACCCACAAATTAGTTTTTACAAACTTTGCCTCCTATGGAGGTGGTGAAGTAAGTTAGTGCTAGATTCTACGTTGATATGCGCTCCGCAGCAGGTTGGAGCCCGGTTTTCCTCTCAGCGTGCAGTGAATGTCAGAGGGATGTGAGGAGAGTATTGCCTATTTGAATGCAATGATCTCCTTCTACGGGGTCTATTTCATAGGTTCTCTGTTATCGGTCGTAGAGATTCATCTCTTACCTCCCTTTTCAGATCGACGATATACTCCTTATATATACCATTACCTCTGCTTATTTTCGTTTCAGTACTGGTTTGGCTTTCTACAAACATGTAGATGAGTGTCCTGGGGTAAGTAAGTCTTATTTTCTGTGACACTCTAAGCTATGGTTTGGCACTTTTTTATAAAGTTCTAAATATATGTATTCAAACTAGGGATGCACCGAAATTTCGGCAGCCGAAATTTTCGGCCGAAAATGAGCCTATCCTATTCGGGCCGAAAGAGGGGCAAACCGGCCGAAAATTGCATGCTCTATCTGCCCCACACCTACACTTACTGGCCGCCGCTTACTGCATCCACTCGCACCTAAAATTAAGGACGGTGCAGCTAGAGGCCTTCTAGGCCGTTTAATAAGCAACTACATTTCCCACAACACCACTCACTGCTGCACAGCCTCCTCCCTCCTTTCCTATCTAGAGCGGTTCCTTCCTCTTTTTGCAAAATCTGAACTTCCTGTTCTGAAAGGCTCCGTGTACTGTTTGCTTACTGCTGTAGAAGAGAAGTTGCTCCGGTTCAGCAGTTCAGCTCAGTGAGAGACATCGGAGGTTTGATTTACAGCTGTGTAGTGTGAGGAGGTAGAGGGGGGTTGCTCTGTGTTATGCTGCTGTAAATCAAACCTCCGTTGTCTCTAACAGAGCTAAACTGCTGAACCGGAGCAACTCTTCCTCCACAAAATGCTGAATAATTACAGTAATAGACAAAGCTTCTACTTTTAAATCCCTAGTAAACAGTTATGCAAGCAGGGCTTTTACTTAGTGTGTGTACCACATGTGTGACTTTGTTGTGCTGTTATTTAGTCTGTAAATAGTGTGTGTGAGCTGTGTATAACATATTTACTGTGTATAACCTATATATATATATATATATATATATATATATATATATATATATATATATATATATATATATATATATATATATATATATATATATATATATATATATATATATATATATATATATATATAATCTCTACTCATAACATAAATATACAAAGCTTATCTGCTCTTTATTAAACCCAACAAATACCAAACTACAGTTCTGTGCTGTTATATAGCCTGTAAATAGTGTGTGTGAGCTGTGTATAACCCATAAATATCTAATACAAAGCTTATCTGCTCTTTATTAAACCTGACAAATACCAAGCTGTAGCTCTGTGCTGTTATTTAGTCTGTAATTAGTGTGTGAGCTGTGTATAACAACTATTTACTGTGTATAACCCATATACAGTATATCTAGTTATAAGCTAAATATCTAATACAAAGCTTATCTGCTCTTTATTAAACCTAACAAATACCAAGCTGTAGCTCTGTGCTGTTATTTAGTCTGTAATTAGTGTGTGTGAGCTGTGTACTGTATAACATAACTATTACACATGCAGTATTCCTGATCTGCCAATAAATATTAATACTGCAGTGTAAACCATTTCTTGCAAGTTTGAATTCCTTACTGTTTTGCATAGATAGAAAGGTTTCTAGGACTATACTTAATTTGGATAACTAGTAAACCAAAAGAAAATCTCTTAAATCTGATTCTGTTACATAGAACTGAATGAAGACTGTATATTGATATTAAATAATCAACAATATATTATTCTTCACTCATTCACATATAACAAACAGATTTTTATTTATATTGCTTTTTAAAGTTATTTTTCTGTCCAATTTCAGTGTGGTTAATGGTTATTTATTTACTGGCTTGTAGTTTTTTTTATTTCAGATCCATTAAATTCATTAAAAACTCTAATATAAAATTATAGAAAAAACCTATTTTAAAATCATTTTTGAAAAAAAAGTCGGTTTCGGTTTTCGGCCAAGGGCATCCTGAAGTTTCGGTTTCGGTTTCGGTCCAGAATTTTCATTTCGGTGCATCCCTAATTCAAACATTTATTTGCCTTGACTCAGGATGTTCAACATTCCTTATTTTCAGACAGTCGGTTTCATATTTGGGATAATGCATTTGAATCAATAATTTTTTCTTACCTTAAAAAATTGTTAGGCTCGCGGGGGCTGAAAATGCTTCATTTTATTGCGTCATTCTTGGCGCGGACTTTTTTGGCGCAAAATTTTTTTCTGCTTCCGGCGTCATACGTGTCGCCGGAAGTTGCGTCATTTTTTGACGTTCTTTTGCGTCAAAAGTGTCAGCGTTCCGGATGTGGCGTCATTTTTGGCACCAAAAGCATTTAGGCGCCAAATAATGTGGGCGTCTTATTTGGCGCTAAAAAAATATGGGCGTCACTTTTGTCTCCACATTATTTAAGTCTCATTATTTATTGCTTCTGGTTGCTAGAAGCTTGTTCACTGGCATTTTGTTTCCCATTCCTGAAACTGTCATTTAAGGAATTTGATCAATTTTCCTTTATATGTTGTTTTTTCTATTACATATTGCAAGATGTTCCACGTTGCAACTGAGTCATAAGATACTTCAGGAAAATCGCTGCCCGGTGCTGGAGCTACCAAAGCTAAGTGTATCACATTTGGTATCTGTTCCTTCAGCTGTTGTTTGTATTAAATGTTATGACAAACCTTTAGTACTGTTACATTACCTGTTGCTGTTCCGTCAACATCTAATACTCAGAGTGTTCCTGATAACATAAGAGATTTTGTTTCTAAATCCATTAAGAAGGCTATGTCTGTTATTTCTCCTTCTAGTATACATAAAAGTCTTTTAAAACTTCTCTTTTTTCAGATGAATTTTTAAATGAACATCATCATTCTGATACTGATAATGGTTCTTCTGGTTCAGAGGTTTCTGTCTCAGAGGTTGATGCTGATAAATCTTTGTATTTGTTCAAGATGGAATTTATTCGTTCTTTATTTAAAGAAGTATTAATTGCATTAGAAATAGAGGATTCTGGTCCTCTTGATACTAAAACTAAACGTTTTAAATAAGGTTTTTAAATCTCCTGTAGTTATTCCAGAAGTGTTTCCTGTCCCTGATGCTATTTCTGAAGTAATTTCCAGGGAATGGAATAATTTGGGTAATTCATTTACTCCTTTTAAAACGTTTTAAGCAATTATATCCTGTGCCATCTGACAGATTAGAGTTTGGGACAAAATCCCTAAGGTTAATGGGGCTGTCTCTACTCCTGCTATATTTTTAGCGGATGTTGCTGCAGCTTCAACTTTTTGGTTAGAAGCTTTAGCGCAACAAGTAACAGATCATAATTCTCATAGCATTATTATTCTATAACATGCTAATTATTTTATTTGTGATGCCATCTTTGATATCATTAGAATTGATGTCAGGTATATGTCTCTAACTATTTTAGCTAGAAGAGCTTTATGGCTTAAAACTTGGAATGCTGATATGTCTTCTAAGTCAACTTTGCTTTCCCTTTCTTTCCAGGGTAATAATTTATTCGGTTCTCAGTTGGATTCTTTTATCTCAACTGTTACTGGAAGGAAGGGAACTTTTTTACCACAGGATAAAAAATCTGAGGTAAATTTAGGTCTAATAATTGTTTTCGTTCCTTTCATCACAACAAGGAACAAAAGCCTGATCCTTCATCCTCAGGAGCGGTATCAGTTTGGAAACCTTCTTCACTTTGGAATATATCCAAGCCTTATAGAAACCCAAAGCCAGCTCCTAAGTCCCCATGAAGGTGCGGCCCTCATTCCAGCTCAGCTGGTATGGGGCAGTTTATGTTCTTTTCAAAGAAATTTGGATCAATTCCGTTCACAATCTCTGGTTTCAGAACATTGTTTCAGAAGGGTACAGAATTGTCTTAAAGTTAAGGCCTCCTGCAAAGAGATTTTTTTTCTTTCCCGTGTCCCAGTAAACCCAGCAAAGGCTCAAGCATTTCTGAAATGTGTTTCAGATCTAGAGTTGGCTGGAGTAATTATGCCAGTTCCAGTTCTGGAACAGGGGCTGGGGTTTTATTCTATCTCTTCATTGTACCAAAGAAGGTCAATTCCTTCAGACCAGTTCCGGATCTATCAATATTGAATCGTTATGTAAGGATACCAACATTCAAGATGGTAGCTGTAAGGACTATCCTGCCTTTTGTTCAGCAAGGGCATTATATGTCTACAATAGATTTACAGGATGCATATCTGCATATTCCGATTCATCCAGATCACTTTTAGTTTCTGAGATTCTCTTTTTTAGACAAGCATTACCAGTTTTGTGGCTCTACCGTTTGGCTTAGCATCAGCTCCAAGGATTTTTACAAAGGTTCTCGGTGCCCTTCTGTCTGTATTCAGAGAACAGGGTATTGGTATTTCCTTATTTGGACGATATCTTGGTACTTGCTCAGTCTTCACATTTAACAGAATCTCATACGAATCGACTTGTGTTGTTTCTTCAAGATCATGGTTGGAGGATCAATTTACCAAAAAGTTCATTGATTCCTCAGACAAGGGTAACCTTTTTAGGTTTCCAGGTAGATTCAGTGTCTATGACTCTGTCTTTGTCAGACAAGAGAAGTCTAACATTGATATCAGCTTGTCAAAACCTTCAGTCACAATCATTCCCTTTGGTAGCCTTATGCATGGAAATTTTAGGTTTTATGACTGCTGCATCGGACGCGATCTCCTTTGCTCATTTTCACATGCGACCTCTTCAGCTCTGTATGCTGAACCAATGGTGCAGGGATTACACAAAGATATCTCAATTAATATCTTTAAAACCGATTGTACGACACTCTCTGACGTGGTGGACAGATCACTATCGTTAAGTTCAGGGGGCTTCTTTTGTTCTTCCGACCTGGACTGTAATTTCAAACAGATGCAAGTCTTACAGGTTGGGGAGCTGTGTGGAGGTCTCTGACGGCACAAGGGGTTTGGGAATCTCAGGAGGTGAGATTACCGATCAATATTTTGGAACTCCGTGCAATTTTCAGAGCTCTTCAGTCTTGGCCTCTTCTGAAGAGAGAGTCGTTCATTTGTTTTCAGACAGACAATGTCACAACTGTGGCATACATCAATCATCAAGGAGGGACTCACAGTCCTCTGGCTATGAAAGAAGTATCTCGAATTCTGGTTTGGGCGGAATCCAGCTCCTGTCTAATCTCTGCGGTTCATTTCCCAGATATAGACAATTAGGAAGCGGACTTTCTCAGTCGTCAAACGTTGTATCCGGGCGAATGGTCTCTTCACCCAGAGGTATTTCTTCAGATTGTTCAAATGTGGGAACTTCCAGAAATAGATCTGATGGTTTCTCATCTAAACAAGAAACTTCCCAGGTATCTGTTCAGACCCCGGGATCCTCAGGCGGAGTCAGTGAATGCATTATCACTTCCTTGGAAGTATCATCCTGCCTATATCTCTCCGCCTCTAGTTCTTCTTCCAAGAGTAATCTCCAAGATTCTGAAGGAATGCTCGTTTGTTCTGCTGGTAGCTCCAGCATGGACGGATTCTTTTTTCGGATGGCCTCTTGCCAACCGTGGACTCTTCCGTTAAGACCAGACCTTCTGTCGCAAGGTCCTTTTTTCCATCAGGATCTCAAAGCTTTAAATTTAAGGGTATGGAGATTGAACGCTTGATTCTTGGTCAAAGAGGTTTCTCTGACTCTGTGATTAATACTATGTTACAGGCTCGTAAATCTGTATCTAGAGAGATATATATTATAGAGTCTGGAAGACTTATATTTCTTAGTGTCTTCTCATCATTTTTCCTGGCATTCTTTTAGAATTCCGAGAATTTTTTTACAGTTTCTTCAGGATGGTTTAGATAAAGGTTTGTCCGCAAGTTCCTTGACAGGACAAATCTCTGCCCTTTCTGTTCTTTTTCACAGAAAGATTGCTAATCTTCCTGATATTCATTGTTTTGTACAAGACTTGGTTCGTATAAAACCTGTCATTTAGTCAATTTCTCCTCCTTGGAGTTTGAATTTGGTTCTGGGGGCTCTTCTAGCTCCTCCTTTTGAACCCATGCATTCATTTGGACATTAAAATTCTTTCTTGGAAAGTTTTGTTTCTTTTGGCCATCTCTTCTGCCAGAAGAGTCTCTGAATTATCTGCTCTTTCTTGTGAGTCTCCTTTTCTGATTTTTCATCAGGATAAGGCGGTGTTGCGAACTTCTTTTGAATTTTTTCCTAAGGTTGTGTATTCTAACAACATTAGTGTAGAAATTGTGGTTCCTTCATTATGTCCTAATCCTAAGAATTCTAAGGAGAGATCATTGCATTCTTTGGATGTAGTTAGAGCTTTGAAATATTATGTTGAAGCTACTAAGTCTTTCCGAAAGACTTCTAGTCTATTTTTCATCTTTTCTGGTTCTAGAAAAAGCCAGAAAGCTTCTGCCATTTCTTTGGCATCTTGGTTGAAATCTTTAATTCATCATGCCTATGTCGAGTCAGGTAAAACTCCGCCTCAAAGGATTACAGCTCATTCTACTAGGTCAGTTTCTACTTCCTGGGCGTTTAGGAATGAAGCTTCGGTTGATCAGATTTGCAAAGCAGCAACTTGGTCCTCTTTGCATACTTTTACTAAATTCTACCATTTTGATGTGTTTTCTTCTTCTGAAGCAGTTTTTGGTAGAAAAGTACTTCAGGCAGCGGTTTCAGTTTGAATCTTCTGCTTATGTTTTCATTAAATTTTATTTTGGGTGTGGATTATTTTCAGCAGGAATTGGCTGTCTTTATTTTATCCCTCCCTCTCTAGTGACTCTTGCGTGGAAAGATCCACATCTTGGGTAGTCATTATCCCATACGTCACTAGCTCATGGACTCTTGCTAATTACATGAAAGAAAACATAATTTATGTAAGAACTTACCTGATAAATTCATTTCTTTCATATTAGCAAGAGTCCATGAGGCCCACCCTTTTTGTGGTGGTTATGATTTTTTTGTATAAAGCACAATTATTCCAATTCCTTATTTTATATGCTTTCGCACTTTTTTCTTATCACCCCACTTCTTGGCTATTCGTTAAACTGATTTGTGGGTGTGGTGAGGGGTGTATTTATAGGCATTTTAAGGTTTGGGAAACTTTGCCCCTCCTGGTAGAAATGTATATTCCATACGTCACTAGCTCATGGACTCTTGCTAATATGAAAGAAATGAATTTATCAGGTAAGTTCTTACATAAATTATGTTTTTTATGATTCAGAAAGAGCATGCAGTATTAAGAAACTTTCCAATTTAATTCCATTATGACATTTTGCACATTCTTTTTATATGCAAACTTTCTGGGTAACAAGAACCTACTGAGCATGTGTACAAGCTCAAAGGGTATACGTATACTAGTCTGTGATTGGCTGATGTCTGTCACATGATATAGGGGCCGGAAAATGGGAGAAAAAATTATTTTGTCAGAAAATCTACTGCTTATTTAAAATTCAGAGTAGGTGTTAAATTATTTTCCTTATGCACTTGTTAATCATGCAATTCTACTGCATTGAGCGGTTCTTTAAAGGAACACTGAACCAAATTTTTTTTCTTTCATGATTCAGGTAGAGCATGCAATTTTAAGCAACTTTCTAATTTACTCCTTTTATCAATTTTTCTTTCTCTTGCTATCTTTATTTGAAAAAGAAGGCATCTAAACTTGTTTTTTTTAGTTCAGTACTCTGGACAGCATTTTTTTTATTGGTGGATGAATTTATCCTCCAATCAGCAATGAGAACCCAGGTTGTTCAACAAAAATGGGCCGGCATCTAAACTTACATTCTTGCATTTCAAATAAAGATACCAAGAGAATAAAGAAAAATTGATAATAGGAGTAAATTAGAAAGTTGCTTAAAATTTCATGCTCTATCTAAATCACAAAAGAAAAACATTGGGTTCAGTGTCCCTTTTAAGGATCATGAACAGTGCTGGTGGAGTTGAAGCTTTGTTTGTTTGTATCCATAACTCTCTAACCCAATACAATGTTATCACTACTGCAAGGGTTTGACCACCTCCTTCATACTGACTTGCTTGAGTCAGTTCAGTACCTACATTTTTGAGTAAGGATGGCAGTCTAGGACAGTAGGTTTGACCACTCTTTGTAAACCATTCTCACTAACTGAAATTATCCACCCACCCTCTGACAATGGTGTGGGCCTTAGCTTGCACTTTGTAAGTGGTCCTAGTATACAGACAGTCCCATTTTATCTATGTGTTTTCCCTAGTTTTATGGATGCTTGCTGTGTAGTTTTAAAGGAACAGGCAGATAGTACTTCGGATTTTCCAGTTTGCTGGTTAACAGTGCTGTTTCCTTTTACTGTACCTTGTGTATAGCAAGTGGCCCAGTCTTGCACTATAATACACATTGAGAATCGGGTTGCTTTTATATGTTTATTTCCACACACACACCTTTTTGTTGTTGTTGCTTTAACATGTTTGATACATGCAATTTAGACTCAAAGGGCTAGATTTATCAAGCTCTTCTTTCCCCTTCGACTGCAGGTTTATCAAGCAGCGTTCATCAAACCGCTACTTCCCTGCCCTGTTTTCCACCTCTTAGATGTAGAATTTCAATATCCACTGTCTCTTACCATTATACACAAGCTCTCCTACGCACTCGTGTTCAACCCCGCCCCCTACCCGTGCAGGGCTCCTGGTGATTGCTGCCCGCCAGAGGAGACGCTGGTGCAGACAGCTGCGAATATGTACGCCACTGCCTGCGGATGATAAATCGAGCCCAAAGTGATGGTAAATTCTAGCGTTTCAAAAACGCTAGGATATAACATCACTAAAAATAAAGGTGACATTCATTCATCAGTTTAAAAAAAAATGATAAATAGGTACCTTTTTTATGTCGCCGCGCTTCAGTGCTAACCTAAGCGCCTCCGGCCGTCCACGACAGCAGTTTTTTCAATTGTTATGTTTCCAACTCTTAGCCAATTACCATGCTGGCCTTCGGCATAATGTTTCATTTTGATTTTACTGTCCCTTTTAAAATGCAATTGTACCCAGAGGCAGAACTTTACTTCACTTTCTGCAATGAGAATTGTTTTTGTGAAAAATGTTCTGCAGGTCATTTTGAAATAAAATAACATTTTAAATTAGGGAGTTACACAAAAGCACCAGTTCAGCTGCAATGTGTTGTTTAACTGGAAAGTCAAGACATTTTTAAAGTTTTATAATTTTTAAGTTTTGAAAATATCTCAAATTTCTTTCCTTTTCTCTTAGCTCGCAAGAACATTTTACATTCAAAAGTCACAGCTTTGCAGACTGGAAAAGGCTAGGGTTGCGTGGTTAAAAAAATAAATAATCCCTGACAGCCAGTCACTGCTGCTCCATATTAGACTGTTCTCTTCAAACAGCACTTTTCTCTGGATGCACTGTGTTAAAGGGACAGTCTACACCAGAATTGTTACACAATGCAGCCACAGCAAAGCTCTGTTTGAAGAGAACAGTCTAATGTGGAGCAGCACTGCAAAGCAGCACTGAAAGTTAAAGCGCTAACATTTCCTGCATGTGTTCTGTTCTTTCTGCAGACATGATGCATTTTCTGCAATGACATCTCAGATCACAGCAGGTTCTGCCATGTGGCAATTGTATACTTTTTTTTTTAATTTTCTATTTTTAAGTGTTCTGTTCATGGGCGGCACTATACAAATCCGTACCATTTTTAAATAACTGCCAGCATATATTATAGCTTGCCTTGCAAGCCTGTCACTAAATGTTTAATTAAAACTTAAATATAGACATCATTTAATTATTTTTAAAATGTAGATAATTTCAGAAGAAACGATCTTTGGAATATGTGAATGGTGCCCTGGTGATTACGTTGTAATCTGTAATGATCAGGTCTCCTTAGAGTTGCAAGTCTGCATTCACCTCTGTGACAAGCAATAAAATAGCATTCTGTCTGACAAAACATTGGAATGTCTGTTTTATTACACATATTAACCTTATTTTATTTTTTAAGAACCAGTAAATGTTTAACTTCACTGTTTTCTCTTAAGATTGTTAACTCCGCTGTAAGCGTGGTGTAATTTTATATTTCCTTTTTGAATGTGAAAATGGCAGTTCACAGACCACATTGAAATCAACCTTTTACAAGCTGTTTTAAGATGTAAAGCATACGCATAACATCTTCCTGCCCTGAAGCTAGTCACTTAAACTAATTAAAACATTTCCCTAAAAATGTGGATTTTACTTTGGTCCTTTGAGAGAAAGTAGTAAATGTTCGAGCTTACTTCCACGGTAAATTTGCGAGTGACCTTTTCATGTTCCTAAATGAAAATATGGTTCAATATCACCTCCCGTCCATTTTAGTTGGGTATAATAGTATAACCTGTATGCACCTGAAATGTTTTCTGTATTGATCCTGTTTCTCATTGACTAGCCAAAAAAAGTTTTGGACAAAAGAGTGGTCAATAAAAGTACAAATTATGTAAAGGCAAGAAAGCAGACTTGCACATGGTGTTTTATTTAACTTCTGTGTTAAATAATTCTTTGTTTTTTTTCAGGTTGCCAAGGGTGAGTTACCGATTTTTGGAATCTCTAGCAATGCGACAGAGGTAATGTATTGGAGCAGGGTATTGTTTCTGTTTAGTCTGAAACGTAGCGCTTGGTTGCTAAGTATGCATACAGTGTGACCAGTATTTAAAGGGACATGAAACCCCAAATTTTCTTTCATGAAATGGATAGAACATACAATTTTAAAAAACTTTCCAGTTTAGTTATTTTATGATCAATTTAGCTTTATTCTCTTGGTATCATTTGTTGAAAGAGCAGGAATGCACTACTGGTTACTAACTGAACATATGGGTGAGCCAATGACAATCGGTGTATATGTGTGTGTGTGTATATATGTGTGTATATGTGTATGTGTGTGTGTATATATGTGTGTATATGTGTATGTGTGTGTGTGTGTATATATGTGTGTATATGTGTATGTGTGTGTGTGTATATATGTATATTTATGTGTACAGGTAGCCCTCAGTTTACGCCGAGGTTAGGTTCCAGAAGGAATGGTTGTAAATCGAAACCGTTGTAAATTGAAACCCAGTTTATAATGTAAGTCAATGGGAAGTGAGGGAGTTAGGTTCCAGGCCCCTCTCAAAATTGTCATAAGTAACACCTAATACATTATTTTTAAAGCTTTGAAATGAAGACTTTAAATGCTAAACAGCATTATAAACCTAATAAAATAATCACACAACACAGAATATATAATTAAACTAAGTTAAATCAACAAAAACATTTGCTAAACAGCATTATAAACCTAATAAAATAACCACACAACACAGACTTCACTTGCATGTTTCTGCAAACAGTTCTCTCTATGCATTCCAATCTGGACTGATTTATAGACAGGACGATCTTGTTCCTTTGAAATCTGCTCCATAGCTCAGGTCTGGTTAAACTGATTAATTTCAGCTTGCTTGGCTTTGCTGCAACACAAGCGGACAGCTCCACCTACTGGCTATTTTAATAAATGCACTGCTTCTCAATGCTTTTCAATAGCAGTCACATGACTGGAAAAAAAGGTTGTTATTCTGAAACGGTGTAAATTGAACCGTTGTAAAACGAGGGCCACCTGTATATATGTGTGTATATATGTGTATATATATATATATATATATATATATATGTGTATATGATGTGTGTGTATGTGTATATGTATATTTATGTGCATGTATATGATGTGTGTGTATGTGTATATGTATATTTATGTGCATGTATATGATGTGTGTGTATATGTATATTTATGTGTATATGTGTGTGTGTGTATGTATATGTATATGTATATATATATATATATATATATATATATATATATATATATATATATATATATATATATATATATATATATATATATATATATATATATATATATATATATAGTGTGTGTGTATATATATATGCAACCATTTAGACATTTAAATGGTTATGAAACCCAAAAATGTGCTGCTTGTTCAGAGCATACATTTATTTTTATTTTTTTTCCCAATTTACTTCTATTATCAAATGTTTTATTTGTACTTGTGTTATTCTTTATTAAGGAGCTATCTAGGTAGGTGTCTGGAGGACTACATAGCAGAACATAGTTTTACCATCTAGTGCTCTTGTAAATGGATAACATTCTTGCTGAACTGCTGCCATATAGAGCTCTAGACACACGTATGCTCTTGAGCTTACATCCTTGCTGTTCAACAAAAAAATACCAAGAGAATCTGAATTAAGAAAAATGTTTGGTTTCATGTCCATTTAAAAAAAAAAAAAAAAAAAAGCAAGCATATTGGGGACAGCTTGTGTGTAATTCATGGTTTTGCATATTTGGAGAAGAGTGGAAAGAATCAGTGGTGCCTTTTGTATTTTTTAGAAGGATGGATGCTGTAGTTAGAAGAATTTTATTTTTATTATCTAAACAATTCTTTTAATTGCCCCTTCATGTATATATGGCAGTGATGTGCAGTCACTAGAGGCAGGTGAGGCAGTGCTTCACCTCTCATATGGGCAAAAATATATTTTTTTTTATTGGCTTTAAAAAAAAAAATTGTAATTTTTTTCCCCCAGCATTTTTTTTTCTCACAGCTATATGTTGTGCAATGCAGAGGCACAAGCAGATCTGCCCACCATTACACAACATGCTGCGCCACCTACTGGATGCAAGTGGTTAAGATCATTGCATGGCCCATTAACTGCTTATTTGAGGCAGTCCTATTTGGGCTGAACCAATCCAGCGAGGGCCATTAGTAAGTGGAACATAGGGTTGGGGCTGGATGTTAAATCATATAAAACAAAACAAAAATGGAAAAAAACTACTTTCATATATTTTGTTGCTGTTCTGTGAACCTGCTAGCTTTGCTAAAGTGAAAAAGAGAGTTCTGTTCTTCCCCTCTAAGGGCAGTGGAATGTGCGACTGTCACTTCCTGAATCCTTACAGAGCAGGAAAAGAGGCACAGAGAGCAGTGTTTCAGCCACATCTTATTAAAGTAAGATTTTACTGAAAGATTCTGTTAGTTAAAATGATAATTTAATGAATGTGGTTTAGTGTTTGTTTACTCTTTTATAGCAGGGTCGTTTTTGTATTTTGTTTACTCAAACTTTACACCCACTAACTTAGCAACTTGCCTCTGTACTTCACACTAAATTATAGACTCATTTTCTGAACTCTCTGTAGCTCTGCTGTTTTATTACTTTAAAATGCAGTACCCCCCCTTGTGTGTGTGTGTGTGTGTGTCTCTCTCTCTCTCTCTCTCTCTCTCTCTCTCTCTCTCTCTCTCTCTCTCTCTCTCTCTCTCTCTCTCTCTCTCTCTCTCTCTCTCTCTATCCATCTCTCTCCTTATGTGTTGTTCTCCCCATGGTCTCTTTCTCTCTCTGTCTCTCTTCCTCCCCCTCTGACTCTCATCCCTTATGTAATGAAAGAATCTATAAGCATAATTTGCAGCATTAAAGTAAAATGTATGTTTTAAACATATTTTAATGGGCATGGATTTCTAGATCTCATAATCAGAGCAAGCATTGTGTTATCTGGCAAGAGTTTCTGTTACAATCCTTTTAGACTAAAATCAGATGTTTACTAAGTTGACCAGTTTTCCAAGACACCATTTAAAGGGACATGAAACCCATATGAAACCCATATGCAAATTTAAATAACTTTCCAATTTACATCTAATATCTAATTTTCTTTATTCTTTTGATGTCCTTTGTTGAAAATCATATCTAAATATGCTCAGTAGCTGCTGATTGGTGGCTGCACATAGATACCTCATGTGATTGGCTCACCCATGTGCATTGCTATTTCTTCAACAAAGGCTATCTAAAGAATGAAGGCGTATCCTAGCCACTGCTTCACCATCCTCTGATGTCACTGATATATGGAGTCAAATGTCTGGGTCTATCATAAAAAAATAGATCTATATTGTGTGGGTTTAATAACTACGTAACTCGGAACCCATTTTTCTAATTGTATTCTAAATCGAAAACAGTGCATTAGTACATTCTAGATACAGCTTATATGTCCATTTAAATTGTATTACATCTTCAGTCATCAGGGCTGTTGCTATCTAGCCTGTTCTTATCCAATGTAAGCCTAAAATGGGGCTTGTTTCTGGATCATCAGTCCGCAAGCCCTACCCAGGGTCCTGAACCAAAAACGGGCCGGCTCCTAAGCTTACATTCCTGCTTTTTAAAATGAAAAAATACCAAGAGGATAAAGAAATTTGATAATAGGAGTACATTAGGAATTTGCTTAAAATTGCATGTTCTATCTGAATCATAAAAAAACAATTGGGTTTAATATCCCTTTAATGTTTTCTGTAGGTTGTACCTTTATTTTAATTATAAAGAGACCAAAAGTCCTTGTGATTGTGTTTTAACAACCCACTAAGTAAGCTGGCACTGTTTTGTCTTAAATGCCCTGAATTCTTCTCAGGTCAGAACATGTTTCTTTATTTAAATATATTTTAAAAGGCTTTTATGTAGATAAAAATTAATTTACTTGACCTTTTATAAGATTATGATCATAAATGGGGAATTGTATACCTCAGAAAGGAGGTTGAAGGAGGGAGGAGATAGCTGATTGTAGTGTAGGGCTCAAGAAATCATGGAACCAGACTTTTTTTTTTTAAAAAAAAATTTTAAGCCCCCAAGACACTCATTGGTGCCCCCTCTCAAGCCACACTTTAAATATATTCTGTGGCTTCTTGATTCTTTCTAGCCCTTTCAGCTGTGGAATACAAATCTAAGTTTGGGCAAGCCACTAATATCTCCCATGAAGCCTCTTTACTAATGATGCAATACGAGGGAGTTAATGTAATTTAATCTCACATATGATGCTGGACAGGACTTTCAGCTACATGGCAAACTATTGGAGATCAAGCCCTCGGGAGTGTGTGACCATATATGTAGTCCTGCTCTGCAATGCAGCAGGTCTCACCGCAAACAACTCGTAAGGATGACCAATTTTGAACAAATTTTGGTGCTAGTCCTGATGCATTGAATTGACATGCAGCTGTGCTGATGCATGCCAAAAGGGCTAATTGTCACCCATCACCTCAACATCCAAAATTCTGGGACTTAAAGGGACATGAAACCCAAATTGTTTCTTTTGTGAATTGGAAAGGATACCAAGAGTACTAAGTAAATTTGATAATGAAAATATTTTTTTTGGGGGGGCGGGGGGGGGGTTTGTCCCTATAACCCTTTGAGTGCTAACGATGGCTCTGAGCCGTCGCAAATTGTCTCAGTCAGGTGCTAACGACAGCTCAGAGCTGTCACAAGCACTCTCCCACCTTGAGGGAGATCTGGGGTCTCCCACCCGCTGCTACCCAGGCCTGCATAGTGACAGGCATCGCCGGGGCTTCACGTTTTGCTTTATTGAAAATTTACAATAGACAGAATAGGGAAATGGGGCATGCTGCTGAGAAGCATGTATGTCAGGCATCTAAGCGGCTATAGACCCCCAAGACCCACCTTTGGAAAGGTAATCGCCTAGCCTTTGCAACTGTATATGTCTGCTTAGAAAAAAGAAAAAAAAAAAGTTTAAAAAAATTTATTTAAAAAATAGAAAAATAAAAAACCCTAAAATCCAGCTTAGCACCCAGGTGGGAAAATGCTTAGCACTCAAATGGTTAAGGGAATGTTACCTGATGTCAGGATCCCTCAGATTTTTTATATTCCTTGGTTATATGTATGTTGGCTGCACTTTAATTGGTAGTAAACAATCTTGATTAAAAACAAATATATATATATATATATATATTTCTTTCATGTAATTAGCAAGAGTCCATGAGCTAGTGACGTATGGGATATACATTCCTACCAGGAGGGGCAAAGTTTCCCAAACCTCAAAATGCCTATAAATACACCCCTCACCACACCCACAAATCATTTTTACAAACTTTGCCTCCTATGGAGGTGGTGAAGTAAGTTTGTGCTAGATTCTACGTTGATATGCGCTCCGCAGCAGGTTGGAGCCCGGTTTTCCTCTCAGCGTGCAGTGAATGTCAGAGGGATGTGAAGAGAGTATTGCCTATTTGAATTCAATTATCTCCTTCTACGGGGTCTATTTCATAGGTTCTCTGTTATCGGTCGTAGAGATTCATCTCTTACCTCCCTTTTCAGATCGACGATATACTCTTATATATACCATTACCTCTACTGATTCTCGTTTCAGTACTGGTTTGGCTTTCTACTACATGTAGATGAGTGTCCTGGGGTAAGTAAGTCTTATTTTCTGTGACACTCTAAGCTATGGTTGGGCACTTTTGTATAAAGTTCTAAATATATGTATTCAAACATTTATTTGCCTTAACTCAGGATGTTCAACGTTCCTTATTTCAGACAGTCAGTTTCATATTTGGGATAATGCATTTGAATCAATCAATTTTTTTCTTACCTTAAAATTTGACTTTTTTTCCTGTGGGCTGTTAGGCTCGCGGGGGCTGAAAATGCTTCATTTTATTGCGTCATTCTTGGTGCAGACTTTTTTGGCGCAAAAAGTTTTTTCTGTTTCCGGCGTCATAAGTGTCGGCGGAAGTTGCGTCATTTTTGACGTTCTTTTGCGCCAAAAGTGTCGGCGTTCCGGATGTGGCGTCATTTTTGGCGACAAAAGCATTTAGGCGCCAAATAATGTGGGCGTCTTTTTTTGGCGCTAAAAAATATGGGCGTCATTTTTGTCTCCACATTATTTAAAGTCTCATAATTTATTGCTTCTGGTTGTTAGAAGCTTGTTCACTGGCATTTTTTCCCATTCCTGAAACTGTCATTTAAGGAATTTGATCAATTTTGCTTTATATGTTGTTTTTCTCTATTACATATTGCAAGATGTCCCAGATTGACACTGAGTTAGAAGATACTTCTGGAAAAACGCTGCCTGGTGCTGGATCTACCAAAGTTAAGTGTATCTGTTGTAAACTTGTGGTATCTGTTCCTCCAGCTGTTGTTTGTAATGAATGTCATGACAAACTTGTTAATGCAGATAATATTTCCTTTAGTAATGTTACATTACCTGTTGTGGTTCCATCAACATCTAATGCTCAGAGTGTTCCTGTTAACATAAGAGATTTTGTTTCTAAATCTATTAAGAAGGCTATGTCTGTTATTCCCCCTTCTAGTAAACGTAAAAGGTCTTTTAAAACTTCTCATTTTTCAGATGAATTTTTAAATGAACATCATTATTCTGATTCTGATAGTGGTTCCTCTGGTTCAGAGGATTCTGTCTCAGAGGTTGATGCTGATAAATCTTCATATTTATTCAAAATGGAATTTATTCGTTCTTTACTTAAAGAGGTCTTAATTGCATTAGAAATAGAGGATTCTGGTCCTCTTGATACTAAATCTAAACGTTTAAATAAGGTTTTTAAATCTCCTGTAGTTATTCCAGAAGTTTTTCCTGTCCCTGATGCTATTTCTGAAGTAATCTCCAGGGAATGGAATAATTTGGGTAATTCTTTTACTCCTTCTAAACGTTTTAAGCAATTATATCCTGTGCCGTCTGACAGATTAGAATTTTGGGACAAAATCCCTAAAGTTGATGGGGCTATTTCTACCCTTGCTAAACGTACTACTATTCCTACGGCAGATAGTACTTCCTTTAAGGATCCTTTAGATAGGAAGATTGAATCCTTTCTAAGAAAAGCTTACTTATGTTCAGGTAATCTTCTTAGACCTGCTATATCTTTAGCGGATGTGGCTGCAGCTTCAACTTTTTGGTTAGAAGCTTTAGCGCAGCAAGTATCAGATCATAACTCTCATAGCATTGTTAATCTTCTTCAACATGCTAATAACTTTATTTGTGATGCCATCTTTGATATCATTAGAGTTGATGTCGGGTATATGTCTCTAGCTATTCTAGCTAGAAGAGCTTTATGGCTTAAAACTTGGAATGCTGATATGTCTTCAAAGTCAACTTTGCTTTCCCTTTCTTTCCAGGGTAATAAATTATTTGGTTCTCAGTTGGATTCTATTATCTCAACTGTTACTGGAGGGAAAGGAACTTTTTTACCACAAGATAGAAAATCTAAAGGTAAATTTAGGTCTAATAATCGTTTTCGTTCCTTTCGTCACAATAAGGAACAAAAGCCTGATCCTTCGCCCTCAGGAGCGGTATCAGTTTGGAAACCATCTCCAGTCTGGAATAAGTCCAAGCCTTTTAGAAAAACAAAACCAGCTCCCAAGTCCACATGAAGGTGCGGCCCTCATTCCAGCCCAGCTGGTAGGGGGCAGATTACGTTTTTTCAAACAAATTTGGATCAATTCAATTCACAATCTTTGGATTCAAAACATTGTTTCAGAAGGGTACAGAATTGGCTTCAAGATAAGGCCTCCTGCAAAGAGATTTTTTTCTTTCCCCTGTCCCAGTAAATCCAGCAAAGGCTCAAGCATTTCTGAAATGTGTTTCAGATCTAGAGTTGGCTGGAGTAATTATGCCAGTTCCAGTTCTGGAACAGGGGCTGGGGTTTTATTCAAATCTCTTCATTGTACCAAAGAAGGAGAATTCCTTCAGACCAGTTCTGGATCTAAAAATATTGAATCGTTATGTAAGGATACCAACATTCAAGATGGTAACTATAAGGACTATTCTGCCTTTTGTTCAGCAAGGGCATTATATGTCCACAATAGATTTACAGGATGCATATCTGCATATTCCGATTCATCCAGATCACTATCAGTTTCTGAGATTCTCTTTCCTAGACAAGCATTACCAGTTTGTGGCTCTGCCGTTTGGCCTAGCAACAGCTCCAAGGATTTTTACAAAGGTTCTCGGTGCCCTTCTGTCTGTAATCAGAGAACAGGGTATTGTGGTATTTCCTTATTTGGACGATATCTTGGTACTTGCTCAGTCTTCACATTTAGCAGAATCTCATACGAATCGACTTGTGTTGTTTCTTCAAGATCATGGTTGGAGGATCAATTTACCGAAAAGTTCATTAATTCCTCAGACAAGGGTTACCTTTTTAGGTTTCCAGATAGATTCAGTGTCCATGACTCTGTCTCTGAAAGACAAGAGACGTCTAAAATTGTTCTCAGCTTGTCGAAACCTTCAATCACAATCATTCCCTTCGGTAGCCTTATGCATGGAAATTCTAGGTCTTATGACTGCTGCATCGGATGCAATCCCCTTTGCTCGTTTTCACATGCGTCCTCTTCAGCTCTGTATGCTGAACCAGTGGTGCAGGGATTACACAAAGATATCTCAATTAATATCTTTAAAACCGACTGTACGACACTCTGACGTGGTGGACGGATCACCATCGTTTAGTTCAGGGGGCTTCTTTTGTTCTTCCGACCTGGACTGTAATTTCAACAGATGCAAGTCTGACAGGTTAGGGAGCTGTTTGGGGGTCTCTGACAGCACAAGGGGTTTGGGAATCTCAGGAGGTGAGATTACCAATCAATATTTTGGAACTCCGTGCAATTTTCAGAGCTCTTCAGTCATGGCCTCTTCTAAAGAGAGAATCGTTCATTTGTTTTCAGACAGACAATGTCACAACTGTGGCATACATCAATCATCAAGGAGGGACTCGCAGTCCTCTGGCTATGAAAGAAGTATCTCGAATACTGGTATGGGCGGAATCCAGCTCCTGTCTAATCTCTGCGGTTCATATCCCAGGTATAGACAATTGGGAAGCGGATTATCTCAGTCGCCAAACGTTACATCCGGGCGAATGGTCTCTTCACCCAGAGGTTTTTCTTCAGATTGTTCAAATGTGGGGACTTCCAGAAATAGATCTGATGGCTTCCCATCTAAACAAGAAACTTCCCAGGTATCTGTCCAGATCCAGGGATCCTCAAGTGGAAGCAGTGGATGCATTGTCACTTCCTTGGAAGTATCATCCTGCCTATATCTTTCCGCCTCTAGTTCTTCTTCCAAGAGTAATCTCCAAGATTCTGAAGGAATGCTTGTTTGTTCTGCTGGTAGCTCCAGCATGGCCTCACAGGTTTTGGTATGCGGATCTGGTCCGGATGGCCTCTTGCCAACAGTGGACTCTTCCGTTAAGACCAGACCTTCTGTCGCAAGGTCCTTTTTTCCATCAGGATCTCAAATCCTTAAATTTTAAAGGTATGGAGATTGAACGCTTGATTCTTAGTCAAAGAGGTTTCTCTGACTCTGTGATTAATACTATGTTACAGGCTCGTAAATCCGTATCTAGGGAGATATATTATAGAGTCTGGAAGACTTATATTTCTTGGTGTCTTTCATCATTTTTCCTGGCATTCTTTTAGAATTCCGAGAATTTTACAGTTCCTTCAGGATGGTTTGGATAAAGGTTTGTCTGCAAGTTCCTTGAAAGGACAAATCTCTGCTCTTTCTGTTCTTTTTCACAGAAAGATTGCTAATCTTCCTGATATTCATTGTTTTGTACAAGCTTTGGTTCGTATAAAACCTGTCATTAAGTCAATTTCTCCTCCTTGGAGTTTGAATTTGGTTCTGGGGGCTCTTCAAGCTCCTCCGTTTGAACCTATGCATTCATTGGACATTAAATTACTTTCTTGGAAAGTTTTGTTCCTTTTGGTGATCTCTTCTGCCAGAAGAGTTTCTGAATTATCTGCTCTTTCTTGTGAGTCTCTTTTTCTGATTTTTCATCAGGATAAGGCGGTGTTGCGAACTTCTTTTAAATTTTTACCTAAGGTTGTGAATTCTAACAACATTAGTAGAGAAATTGTGGTTCCTTCATTATGTCCTAATCCTAAGAATTCTAAGGAGAAATCATTGCATTCTTTGGATGTAGTTAGAGCTTTGAAATATTATGTTGAAGCTACTAAGAATTTCCGAAAGACTTCTAGTCTATTTGTTATCTTTTCCGGTTCTAGGAAAGGTCAGAAGGCCTCTGCCATTTCTTTGGCATCTTGGTTGAAATCTTTAATTCATCATGCTTATGTCGAGTCGGGTAAAACTCCGCCTCAAAGGATTACAGCTCATTCTACTAGGTCAGTTTCTACTTCCTGGGCGTTTAGGAATGAAGCTTCGGTTGATCAGATTTGCAAAGCAGCAACTTGGTCTTCTTTGCATACTTTTACTAAATTCTACCATTTTGATGTGTTTTATTCTTCTGAAGCAGTTTTTGGTAGAAAGGTACTTCAGGCAGCTGTTTCAGTTTGATTCTTCTGCTTATAATTTCAGTTTTTTTCATTATAAGATTTAAACTTTAGTTTGGGTGTGGATTATTTTCAGCGGAATTGGCTGTCTTTATTTTATCCCTCCCTCTCTAGTGACTCTTGCGTGGAAGATCCACATCTTGGGTAGTCATTATCCCATACGTCACTAGCTCATGGACTCTTGCTAATTACATGAAAGAAAACATGAGGCCTACCCTTTTTGTGGTGGTTATGATTTTTTTTGTATAAAGCACAATTATTCCAATTCCTTGTTTTTTATGCTTTCGCACTTTTTTCTTATCACCCCACTTCTTGGCTATGCGTTAAACTGATTTGTGGGTGTGGTGAGGGGTGTATTTATAGGCATTTTGAGGTTTGGGAAACTTTGCCCCTCCTGGTAGGAATGTATATCCCATACGTCACTAGCTCATGGACTCTTGCTAATATGAAAGAAATTAATTTATCAGGTAAGTTCTTACATAAATTATGTTTTTTTTCCTAGACCCATGAAGACTAAGATTTGATTATCTACATGCAGATATGGTGTCACAGTGCCGTTCATCAGTCAGTCGTTCAAAAATCTCTGCTATTGAAACGGTAAAGCTTTTCTTTATGACTTGGCACTTTTCAAAAAATGTTTCACTTCTTTGTGTTTTTAAAAGCCTAAAAATGCTAGTTTTGTCTGTAAAAGTCTATTTAAATGTATAACACAGGTGACTGTATCATAGTGATGCATACCACTTATTGGTACATCACTGAGCACTACTGTCACTAATAAAAAAATATTTAAAATTTTGATAATGAAAATATTTTTTTGGGGGGGGGGCAGGGGGTTGTCCCATAACCCCTTGAGTGCTAACGATGGCTCTGAGCCGTCGCAAATTGTCTCAGTCAGACAATCCAGCTTAGCACCCAGGTGGGAAAATGCTTAGCACTCAAATGGTTAAGGGAATGTTACCTGATGTCAGGATCCCTCCAATTTTGTATATTCCTTGGTTATATGTATGTTGGCTGCACTTTAATTGGTAGTAAACAGTCTTGATTAAAAACAAATATATATATATATTTTTTTCCTAGACCCATGAAGACTAAGATTTGATTAGGAACTTTTAACACTTTAAAGTTGTAGTATAATAATTACATTCTTAAAAAAAACTCCTTTGCACTGTGCTTGCATTAATTCTATTGTTTGTTCTTTTTCTGAAAATTGTGGGCTTTCCAATTCCAGTGAAGTGGAAATGCAGACTCCAGATGTAACACTACTATATTCTATGCAGTTATTGGCTGCACACTCCAGTGAGCTATTTAGAACTGTCCACTATTGGCCTCAGCAAAGAACGAAACCTAGGTTACAACATGGCGGGGCTTATGGACAATAATATTTTACACATACATTTTCAATATTTAAACAATATAAGTTCAGAAAATACATCTGCATATTATTCTGTAGGTAATCTTTGTTTTGAGGAGATTATCCTTTCTAGCATTTATTTAGCGTTTGCATTCCCTTTTTAATACTGTCTAATATGAAATATTTTATATATGTGTGTATTGTCCACATTACTTCTATTAGGGAGTGTTAAATACAAAAGGAAAAAATAATGGAGGGAAATGTTGTTCTTCTTAGAACACTTTGTTTCAAGGCAATGTTTAGAATAACCTCCAGATATGAAATAGATTGCCTAAAAGTTATGGCAGTACAGTAATAGAAATGTAATATTTTACCTTCCATATGGTTTATCTTAATGTAGGTAATGGTAATAGCCACCTGTTTCATTCATTAGCTTTACACAATCCGTAAAACCTGTACGCTCTTTTTGGTAGTTTATTTTTTTTGTGGCAGGCACATCTACAGAAAATGCGTAGTAAAAAGGGACATAAAACCCAAAATGTTTCATTCATGATTCTAATAGAGAATACAATTTTAAACAACTTTCCAATTTACTTTCATCTAATTTCTTTTTTTTCTTTTGGTATCCTTTGTTGAAAAAGCACAATGTACAACTGGGAGCTAGCTAAACATATTGTGTGAGCCAATAACATGAGGCATGTATAAGCAGCCACCAATCTACAGCTCCTGAGCCTACCTAGGTATCTTTTTCACCAAAACAAATGAGATAGTAGAAGTAAATTTGAAAGTTGTTTAAAATAAAATGCTCTATCTGTATCATAAATGAAAAAAAAATGGGATTTCATATCCCTTTAAATCACACAAAGCAGATGTGGATGATTGTGTGGAAAGAGAGAGAATCAAGTTATGTTATGTTTCTGATTAATGCACATTTCCAATAAAGGTTTACGTTTGATGAATTAACTTTGTTTTCTTTTAGTGAGCTGCGCAGAAGGAAAATTGCAATGATCTAATTCACTGGATGTATGAATGCCCGGCATTATGCAGTCTCTCAGCATGGCAGGCCTGCAACTTATGACCCCTGCCTCATCACCAATGGGCCCCTTCTTTGGGTTGCCATGGCAACAAGAAGCCATTCATGATAACATTTATACCCCAAGGAAATATCAGGTACATCTGTTTTATGCTGCACATATAAATCACAATATGAAACAGCTATAATATCTCATAAAGATATATGCAGGTTGTCTTTTGAACTGACAATGTAACCCCTGGTAAACGTATCTACTTAATTTTATTAGAATAATGTAAAATATCCAGTTCTTCGCTTATACTCTATGAATGATCTAATGTTCAGTATCAGAACATTGTGCAGTTTCTAAAGCAGAGCATGAATGTTTTTCCCTTTTGTCCATGGGGCTTTTCAGCACAATTTTCAGGTTGATGCTATGTAGAGTAGAATGAAATTAGTTTGTCAGATCATGGGAAATTGATATGTGTCTGCTTGTGTTGCGCAATCAAACTCTCTGGACTTCTTCGACTCATTTTGGAAGTCATGAGTTCATTTAAATGGATAGATGTGTTAGAGAATTCCTGATTAATATGAAGTAACTGTCAGCCAGTGAACATTAATAGGAAGTATTTATCACACAAGGAACATTAGTATGAACTGAAATTGTAAAACATAAATAGAAGGTGCTACAGTGGGTAATATCTCAAAGCTTAATAGTTCAACTCAATCACACACTTATTTGCAGCTGTCCTACTGGCTGGTGCCACTGAGAAATCCAATGCCTCATCCTAGAATGTACCAGTTGGAATGAACTGACAAATCAGCCCACATTAGATATGCCATAAGGTTGGAAATAAAGTGATACAAATATGGTAACTACTTGAGGTAACAGCGGTTTTTACACTGAAAATAGAGTTGCACACTTTTTTGTTTTTAATAAATTTTACTACTTGGGTGTTTTTTTTTGTTTTTTTTTATTATGTTACCTGCATTTCTATAACTTATTTGCATTATCTATTGCCTTTGCATGAGGCTGTCTGAGGCTGTATTCAGTGGATCCAATGGATTATTTGGTGGGACTAGTGAGATGGGTGCACCAATTCTGTGTGTAAATGAGTTGAAGTATTGCGTTTTCAGATTACGCCATTGGTGCAATTTAATGTTTTACAGCTGCATTTGATTACACAATGAAGAGCTGACCATAGCTGTTGTCATTGATTATTTTTTTGCTTGCGATATAGTGGACTTTTAATCTTTGACTGGCGCCTCTGACCTTTTTGGTGACTTTTACAAACCGATATTGCTGTATTAGTTCCTGTCTTAATTTAAAAATATTTAATTAAACATTTGTTTCACGCACAAAACAATTTGAACCTTTTTTAAATACTGCTCTTTTATATCACTGATAGAATATTGTTGAGAATAATAATCTTTTTAGGTAGATACCAGTCTTGAATTGGATTCTTGGCTGTATGTCTTGCCAATCAGAGAATGTGATTTTTTTTTTTTGCATTTGCAGGATTTCCTGTTTATTACAGTACAGTAGTTTAGTTTGCAGTTTTTTTTTGTTTTTTTTAAACAATCATTAAATAATGTTTTTTTCAGATTGAACTGCTGGAAGCTGCAATGGATCACAATACTATAGTTTGTTTGAACTCTGGCTCAGGGAAGACTTTTATTGCAGTACTACTCACTAAAGAGCTGTCTTACCAGATACGTGGAGATTTTAACAGTGATGCTAAGAGGACAGTATTTTTGGTCAACTCTGGTAATTATGAACCATTTACTTATTTGTTTGTGTTAATGATATTTTTTTCGAATGAATAATTGAAGTTATGAAGTTTATCGCATATATAGTTCTGAGGAATTTGTTGGTATTCTACAAATAACTGATGTTTCAGATTATATTTTAAAGTATTTAAGAAATTTTTTGCTTTATACGCTTAAAGGGATATAAAACGTTAATGTTATTTCAGCATTCCCCAGGTCAATATAAACACTTAATATGCCTAAATACCTTCCATTTTTCTTTTCTGTAGTATTGCTGCAATTTGCAATCCAAAACAAGCCAAACCCATGTGGGTCTAATTTGCATAGACCAATCACGGTGAGGAACCTGGGTTCTTTGCTTGGGTGAAAAGTGCAACTTCGATCCTCTTGCGCAGGCGTGTTTGAAACGTTCTTTTCCATTGATTGACGTCACGGCTCTGGTCCCTTTTGAGATATGGCAATTCCTCAATATGCCGGTCTGTTTGTGCAAGCGTTATTCACTGGCATAATAATAAGAAAAAAACATTCAGGGCTAATGCGCATGCAATTTGCTTTTTTTTTTTTTTTCTTCTTCCATTAACCAGAGTTCTGACCTCCGGTTAATTGCGCTTTGTAATGGCTGGTTATTTAACTTGCGCCCGTAAAGGGGCAAATTTGAATTTATGGGCACACGTTTAAGATTGCACTCCACTCGTAATCTAGCCCTTAACCCCTTTCTGCCGGTACAAATAAGTAAAAAAATGTAACCCTTTGACAGGGTTAATTTTTCTACATCGGAACAACGTTAGGATCGGGTCAGGGGGGCGTCCCTATGACGCTAGGCAGGCCCTCCAGACCGCGTTTGCATCCTGGAAGCGCTGTTGGCTTCAGGACAGCCATACTGTTAGGACGTTCTAGAGGCGCTAAAGCCCAGCACGGTTAGAACGGAATAGAACGTCATAACGGCACTAAAAGGTTAAATTACACGATCGTACATGCGATCGCGTGATTTCAATGATGGGATCGGGACTGGGGGGATTGCCAATGACGCTAGGCACGCCCTCCAGTCCGCAGTCCCAGTTAAGAAGTCGTAACTGCTTCAGTAAGCAGAACGGCTAGGGTGTTCCATGCCGTCCTAATGGCTCTAAAGCCCAGCCCTGTTAGGACGGCATGAAACGTCCTAACTGCATTAAGGGGTTAACGTATAACTGGAAATATCATTTATATTTAATGTAAGAAAATATATTTTCTTACCAAAGCTAATTTGTATTTGTATACATTGGTTTATTTAAAATGTTAATATATCAAGTTCGTATGAATACGTGAGCAATTTTCATAAGATGCACATACTGTGATTATTATTATTATTATTATTATTATTATTATTATTATTATTTCTTTCATGTAATTAGCAAGAGTCCATGAGCTAGTGACGTATGGGATATACATTCCTACCAGGAGGGGAAAAGTTTCCCAAACCTCAAAATGCCTATAAATACACCCCTCACCACACCCACAATTCAGTTTTACAAACTTTGCCTCCTATGGAGGTGGTGAAGTAAGTTTGTGCTAGATTCTACGTTGATATGCGCTCCGCAGCAAGTTGGAGCCCGGTTTTCCTCTCAGCGTGCAGTGAATGTCAGAGGGATGTGAGGAGAGTATTGCCTATTTGAATGCAGTGATCTCCTTCTACGGGGTCTATTTCATAGGTTCTCTGTTATCGGTCGTAGAGATTCATCTCTTACCTCCCTTTTCAGATCGACGATATACTCTTATATATATACCATTACCTCTACTGATTCTCGTTTCAGTACTGGTTTGGCTTTCTACTACATGTAGATGAGTGTCCTGGGGTAAGTAAATCTTATTTTCTGTGACACTCTAAGCTATGGTTGGGCACTTTATTTATAAAGTTCTAAATATATGTATTCAAACATTTATTTGCCTTGACTCAGAATGTTCAACATTCCTTATTTTCAGACAGTCAGTTTCATATTTGGGATAATGCGTTTGAATCAATCATTTTTTTCTTACCTTAAAAATTTGACTTTTTTTTCCCTGTGGGCTGTTAGGCTCGCGGGGGCTGAAAATGCTTCATTTTATTGCGTCATTCTTGGCGCGGACTTTTTTGGCGCAAAAAATCTATTTCTGTTTCCGGCGTCATACGTGTCGCCGGAAGTTGCGTCATTTTTTTGACGTCCTTTTGCGTCAAAAATGTCGGCGTTCCGGATGTGGCGTCATTTTTGGCGCCAAAAGCATTTAGGCGCCAAACAATGTGGGCGTATTATTTGGCGCCAAAAAATATGGGCGTCGCTTTTGTCTCCACATTATTTCAGTCTCATTTTTTCTTTGCTTCTGGTTACTAGAAGCTTGTTTATTGGCATTTTTTCCCATTCCTGAAACTGTCATTTAAGGAATTTGATCAATTTTGCTTTATATGTTGTTTTTTCTCTTACATATTGGAAGATGTCTCACGTTGCATCTGAGTCAGAAGATACTTCAGGAAAATCGCTGTCTAGTGCTGGAACTACCAAAGCTAAGTCTTTGGCTGATGTTGCTGCAGCTTCAACTTTTTGGTTGGAGACTTTAGCACAACAAGTAACAGATCATGATTCTCATAATATTATTCTTCTTCTTCAGCATGCTAATAATTTTATCTGTGATGCCATTTTTGATATTATCAGAGTTGATGTCAGGTTTATGTCTCTAGCTATTTTAGCTAGAAGAGCTTTATGGCTTAAAACTTGGAATGCTGATATGGCTTCTAAATCAACTCTACTTTCCATTTCTTTCCAGGGTAACAAATTATTTGGTTCTCAGTTGGATTCCATTATCTCAACTGTTACTGGTGGGAAAGGAACTTTTTTACCACAGGATAAAAAATCTAAGGGTAAAAACAGGGCTAATAATCGTTTTCGTTCCTTTCGTTTCAACAAAGAACAAAAGCCTGATCCTTCATCCTCAGGAGCAGTTTCAGTTTGGAAACCATCTCCAGTCTGGAATAAATCCAACAAACTGGAAACTCTGTGACTGGGTGTCACAGATAACCTATAGGAGGCGCTTACTTAACAGGTGGTGTGGGTGGCCCTAGTGTGAATGTGTAATAATCAACACATATGTAAATAAAAACATAACTAAAGTACAAAATTACTATAGAATATAAATTGTTAAAATCATATAAACTTAATTGGAAAATTAATATGATATGTAAATCAAAAAATATAATAATAAAATAAAAATGCAAATGTATATATAAACATACACACGTTGTACTGGAAGATGTCCAATATAAACGGTGCAAATAAAAAGTCCCAAATAAAGTCCGTCTGAGAAAGGGAAAAGTGGAGAAGGCAGCTCTCAGTCTTCACTTCACAAGTGATGTAATTTTCTTATATGGACAACTGTAAAAAACAGAAACAGAGGCGCCACATGTGTAGATCAATGGATACCAAGATGTATATCTGGACAAGACACAGGATACTCACAAACGTGAAGGCACTCTCTTGTGCCTGTTAGAGGCAGGCTGGTATTCTAAACAGCAAACCAGCTGGCTGTGTATACGAATCCCCGTCGTGATGTCCTGTCTCTCCAGGACATCACGACGGGGATTCGTATACACAGCCAGCTGGTTTGCTGTTTAGAATACCAGCCTGCCTCTAACAGGCACAAGAGAGTGCCTTCACGTTTGTGAGTATCCTGTGTCTTGTCCAGATATACATCTTGGTATCCATTGATCTACACATGTGGCGCCTCTGTTTCTGTTTTTTACAGTTGTCCATATATGGAATAAATCCAAGCCTTCTAGAAAGGCAAAGCCTGCTTCTAAGTCCACATGAAGGTGCGGCCCTCATTCCAGCTCAGCTGGTAGGGGGCAGGTTACGTTTTTTCAAAGAAATTTGGATCAATTCTGTTCACAATCTTTGGATTCAGAACATTGTTTCAGAAGGGTACAGAATTGGTTTCAAGATGAGACCTCCTGCAAAGAGATTTTTTCTTTCCCGTGTCCCAGTAAATCCAGTGAAAGCTCAAGCATTTCTGAATTGTGTTTCACATCTAGAGTTGGCTGGAGTAATTATGCCAGTTCCAGTTCTGGAACAGGGGATGGGGTTTTATTCAAATCTCTTCATTGTACCAAAGAAGGAGAATTCCTTCAGACCAGTTCTGGATCTAAAAATATTGAATCGTTATGTAAGGATACCAACGTTCAAAATGGTAACTGTAAGGACTATCTTGCCTTTTGTTCAGCAAGGGCATTATATGTCCACAATAGATTTACAGGATGCTTATCTGCATATTCCGATTCATCCAGATCATTATCAGTTCCTGAGATTCTCTTTTCTGGACAAGCATTACCAGTTTGTGGCTCTGCCGTTTGGCCTAGCTACAGCTCCAAGAATTTTTACAAAGGTTCTCTGTGCCCTTCTGTCTGTAATCAGAGAACAGGGTATTGTGGTATTTCCTTATTTGGACGATATCTTGGTACTTGCTCAGTCTTTACATTTAGCAGAATCTCATACGAATCGACTTGTGTTGTTTCTTCAAGATCATGGTTGGAGGATCAATTTACCAAAAAGTTAATTGATTCCTCAGACAAGGGTAACTTTTCTGGGTTTCCAGATAGATTCAGTGTCCATGACTCTGTCTTTAACAGACAAAAGACGTCTAAAATTGATTTCAGCTTGTCGAAACCTTCAGTCACAATCATTCCCTTCGGTAGCCTTATGCATGGAAATTCTAGGTCTTATGACTGCTGCATCGGACGCGATCCCCTTTGCTCGTTTTCACATGCGACCTCTTCAGCTCTGTATGCTGAATCAATGGTGCAGGGATTACACAAAGATATCTCAATTAATATCTTTAAAACCGATTGTACGACACTCTCTAACGTGGTGGACAGATCACAATCGTTTAATTCAGGGGGCTTCTTTTGTGCTTCCTACCTGGACTGTAATTTCAACAGATGCAAGTCTCACAGGTTGGGGAGCTGTGTGGGGATCTCTGACGGCACAAGGAGTTTGGGAATCTCAGGAGGTGAGATTACCGATCAATATTTTGGAACTTCGTGCAATTTTCAGAGCTCTTCAGTCTTGGCCTCTTCTGAAGAGAGAATCGTTCATTTGTTTTCAGACAGACAATGTCACAACTGTGGCATACATCAATCATCAAGGAGGGACTCACAGTCCTCTGGCTATGAAAGAAGTATCTCGAATTCTGGTTTGGGCGGAATCCAGCTCCTGTCTAATCTCTGCGGTTCATATCCCAGGTATAGACAATTGGGAAGCGGATTATCTCAGTCGCCAAACGTTGCATCCGGGCGAATGGTCTCTTCACCCAGAGGTATTTCTTCAGATTGTTCAAATATGGGAGGTTCCAGAAATAGATCTGATGGCGTCTCATCTAAACAAGAAACTTCCCAGGTATCTGTCCAGATCCCGGGATCCTCAGGCGGAAGCAGTGGATGCATTATCACTTCCTTGGAAGTATCATCCTGCTTATATCTTTCCGCCTCTAGTTCTTCTTCCAAGAGTAATCTCCAAGATTCTGAAGGAATGCTCGTTTGTTCTGCTGGTAGCTCTGGCATGGCCTCACAGGTTTTGGTATGCGGATCTTGTCCGGATGGCCTCTTGCCATCCGTGGACTCTTCCGCTACGACCAGACCTTCTGTCGCAAGGTCCTTTTTTCCATCAGGATCTCAAATCCTTAAATTTAAAGGTATGGAGATTGAACGCTTGATTCTTAGTCAAAGAGGTTTCTCTGACTCTGTGATTAATACTATGTTACAGGCTCGTAAATCTGTATCCAGAGAGATATATTATAGAGTCTGGAAGACTTATATTTCTTGGTGTCTTTCTCATCATTTTTCTTGGCATTCTTTTAGAATTCCAAGAATTTTACAGTTTCTTCAGGATGGTTTAGATAAAGGTTTGTCCGCAAGTTCCTTGAAAGGACAAATCTCTGCTCTTTCTGTTCTTTTTCACAGAAAGATTGCTAATCTTCCTGATATTCATTGTTTTGTACAAGCTTTGGTTCGTATAAAACCTGTCATTAAGTCAATTTCTCCTCCTTGGAGTTTGAATTTGGTTCTAGGGGCTCTTCAAGCTCCTCCGTTTGAACCTATGCATTCATTGGACATTAAATTACTTTCTTGGAAAGTTTTGTTCCTTTTGGCAATCTCTTCTGCCAGAAGAGTTTCTGAATTATCTGCTCTTTCTTTTGAGTCTCCTTTTCTGATTTTTCATCAGGATAAGGCAGTGTTGCGAACTTCTTTTGAATTTTTACCTAAAGTTGTGAATTCCAACAACATTAGTAGAGAAATTGTGGTTCCTTCATTATGTCCTAATCCTAAGAATTCTAAGGAGAAATCGTTACATTCTTTGGATGTTGTTAGAGCTTTGAAATATTATGTTGAAGCTACTAAGTCTTTCCGAAAGACTTCTAGTTTGTTTGTTATCTTTTCCGGTTCTAGAAAAGGCCAGAAAGCTTCTGCCATTTCTTTGACAGCTCATTCTACTAGGTCAGTTTCTACTTCCTGGGCGTTTAGGAATGAAGCTTCGATTGATCAGATTTGCAAAGCAGCAACTTGGTCCTCTTTGCATACTTTTACTAAATTCTACCATTTTGATGTATTTTCTTCTTCTGAAGCAGTTTTTGGTAGAAAAGTACTTCAGGCAGCGGTTTCAGTTTGAATCTTCTGCTTATGTTTTTCATTAAACTTTATTTTGGGTGTGGATTATTTTCAGCAGGAATTGGCTGTCTTTATTTTATCCCTCCCTCTCTAGTGACTCTTGCGTGGAAAGATCCACATCTTGGGTAATCATTATCCCATACGTCACTAGCTCATGGACTCTTGCTAATTACATGAAAGAAAACATAATTTATGTAAGAACTTACCTGATAAATTCATTTCTTTCATATTAGCAAGAGTCCATGAGGCCCACCCTTTTTGTGGTGGTTATGATTTTTTTGTATAAAGCACAATTATTCCAATTCCTTATTTTTTATGCTTTCGCACTTTTTTCTTATCACCCCACTTCTTGGCTATTCGTTAAACTGAATTGTGGGTGTGGTGAGGGGTGTATTTATAGGCATTTTGAGGTTTGGGAAACTTTGCCCCTCCTGGTAGGAATGTATATCCCATACGTCACTAGCTCATGGACTCTTGCTAATATGAAAGAAATGAATTTATCGGGTAAGTTCTTACATAAATTATGTTTTTTTTATATATATATATTTTTTTCTAGCTAAACAAGTTGATCATCAAGTGTCTACGATCAGGACTCATTCTGATTTAAAAGTGGGGGAATATTCAGACATAGAACTAGCAGAAAGCTGGACAAAAGAGAAATGGAACCAAGAGTTTGTAGATCGTCAGGTAAATATGTTGTAGCCTTGTTACGTGGCACATTAGCACGGTTGTTGCATCCTTTAAAGAAACCATAAACACAGAGTTTAAGAAAACATTTTCAATATTTAGTTTGCCTTATTTTCCTGTTGTTAGAGTTTGAAAATTCAGGTTTCCAATTTTGACAACTGTAAAGGCACGTGGCAGCCTAACCTGGCCACATATCTGCCCCTAACTGGATCCAGAATATATATATATATAAATAATTTGGTCTAAATATAGCTTTAGCAACATATTTATAAAGTTATACAAAACTAAAGTTAGGCATGTGTCAGCTCCTAACAGCAGTTTAATACTAGAATTATGGCTATATTTCTTATGTAAAAGATATTGGATAGGGAACTGTTTTTTTTTTTTGTGTTTTTTTTTGCGCTATCTTAAAGGGACATTGTACACTAAAAAATAATTTTCAATTTATTGTATTTAAAAGTGTATGTACTGTGTCAAATATCTTCTGACAGCTTGTATATATTTTTTTTTTATTGAAAAGTATCCGATTTTTGAATGCACTTACCAAACCTTTCGTTGCTGTATATATACATTCATAAATTTTCAATTTACAGAGCACAGCTCGCTCCCTTTGTGACCCGAGTAAGTGCATGCATGGGATTCCCCCAGTTGCGTAAGCGCTATTGTAGAATCGGTGTCATGCACAAATAAAAGCTCGTTCATGTCAAACGCTAGCAGAAAAAAATGTGGATTAGAGCCAGCTGTGTATTATCTGGAGAGAAGCCTTTACCGCCTGCCTTACACCATAAACCTATATATAAATCACTGTCGCTGAATAAAATGTCTGATCTAATAATGTCAATGACCCAATTTCCCACTAATGCACCTGTGTACCTCAAAACAGCTATTTGATATATAAATCTGTGATATAAAAGACTGAAGCAGAGAATTATTAGGCTATTATTATACGCCGGTTGGTTGTAGGAACCATCCTTTGCTCATAGGCTGATCTATATGCGCGGCCACCTAAAGGCTGTTTATAAGAGGTATTAAGTAAAGTCAGATACATATATACTTGCACTGCTATATAAAGTATATGGAAAGCAGTCCTAACACAGCTGGATATAGAGTGAGCTCAGATACGTACACAAACAAGTACGGCTTGGTTGCCACATTTATTCCACAATGCAGTACAATAGGAAGAAAATAAAATTTCATGACATAGTAATAACTAAAAGTACACACACCGGAGTGTATGCTCATCAAAATGATAGTTTGGGTATAACCTGTCCTCCACTTGCTGGTCATTTTTTTTTCTGTGAAAAGCCGATGTTTGCTTATGCATGCTACAAGAACTGGCAGAGGGATGGGAGACTGAAGGGACACAAGCTGGCAAAAAACAAAGCCTAGCCTAAGCAAACAGCAGCTTTTCACTGACTCAGATGGGAACGGCCAGCAAGTGGCAAATTATAGCCACACCGTCATTTTGATGAGCGCAGATAACATGGCAGACAGTGAGTCTGCACGATTTATATATGGTTGATGATGTGCTCACTCCTGTGTTCAATTTGCATCTTATCAACTATTAGTTATTATTTTTTTTCCCCCCCACAACAGGAGTGAAATGTAAATTTTGATGAATTAAAGTGCCCCTGTTTTTAATCGAATTTTTAAAAACCGGGCACTTTAGCATCAAAATTTACATTCACTTTTATATACTTTTTTTTTTTTTTTTCTTAAACGGGAAGAGTCCACAGCTGCATTCATTACTTTTGGGAAATACAGAACCTGGCCACCAGGAGGCAGCAAAAACTCCCCAGCCAAAGGCTTAAATACCTCCCCCACTTCCCTCATCCCCCAGTCATTCTTTGCCTTTTGTCACAGGAGGTTGGCAGAGTAGTGTCAGAAGTTCGAGAGTCTCTCATGGAAGGTTCTACTCTTCGCAATGGGACTGGAGTTTTAAGTAGTCCTGTCAGCCTCTCAGTGAGATCATGGATGAAAGTTAGAGTCCGGAGATGCAGGGAGAGTTTTCCTGCGAACCCATCCCTACTCATAACAGCTCCTTTGTAATCGGCGTTGACGAGTTTTGCTTCCTACCTTATTCACTCAAGTCCATGTCAGAAGCAAGGCTACAATCTGTCACACTTGAAGGGCCGTGCTCATTTTCCACAGCGTAGATTCCGGTAAGATCGTTTCATTTTATTTCGATATGTGAATGTAATGTTAACAAAACAAGGTAGGGTCCCAGTGGGACTCCTTTTATCTTAATGTGGAATCATGGCTTAATATCTCCTGAGATGGTTATTGAACAGGGGGGACTTTAATCATGTTTGTTATGTGGTTCTATCTGCAAATGTGTAGCAATACCTAGGTGTTCGGCCTTTCATAACATAACTGCCTTATCTCAGTGACGCAATCTCGAGATTGTGCGCCCTTTTGGTGACTGGCGCTGTGCACCTTGTGATGGGTGCAGTTACGTTGTTCCTCACTTCCGTATGCTGACACTGTGCGACAGAGAGAGTCTGGCTCGTGAGTTGTCTGGTTCACAGGAGGTGTTGAGTGCCCCAGCCGTTGGGTTTTAAAAAGGGTGCCAGTTCGTTTTTTTTTTTTTTTAAAAGAAATTTTTTATTGAGGTTTGAAAAACAAGTGCAAAGCAAATGAAAATTTGCCATAGTAAGAAGTAAAAACAATATAAAATGAAAAGTGCACATATATATGTAGGTACAATGCTCCCCCCACACAAGTAAAAATAATATATGTATTTACATATTGTCATAGCTTCATAATATTTAGAGATAGGCAGGTGTAATGAAAACCCCATTTTTTGATAAAGGTAAATACCTCTTAATGTATGAGTAGGTCACTTTTGGACCCTCTTATAGATAAACATATTATGAATATATATAGTAACAAGAATAAAATATATTCGTATAGCAGATTGTGATAGGGTTCCCTTCATATGACTGAAACCAATAAGGCCCCTTTTGGACTCTCATACACATATAGGAGCGGAAAAGGAGAAGTTAAAGACTGACTTGCTACTGTAATTTAGTGTCTTGAAAATATGGCATCCTGTGTCTAGCCCCAGCCATGGTCATCTAATCTACATAAGCTATATGAAAAGCGAAAGTGTTTAAGTAATATATGCTTATATTTCCATCCCAGTGAGATCTGTTGGCGGCCAACATAGTAAACCTCCACAGCTTAGGGGTCTGCATATCCCTAGAGGGGGAAATCTGTTGACAACATTATAAACTGATGCATAGCACCTTATACATAGCATAAAGCATGAATTAAACCAGAAGGACTGTGTGAAATAAGTTGAAACATAAAACAATCAATTTACAGAAAACGCTTTTCAGGGCTAGAAGCATTCAGTACTTTGGGAGTAGTATCCCTAATTTGCACGCTAATTAGGAGACCTTACATTATAACATACTAGCAATTTTCTGTCTTTCTAATTATCATGAACTCAGAGATATTTAATGATCCTGGAATGAACGCTATGTAACTGAGAGATCGTACTAGAGTGAACATAATACCGACTACCTCCCAAGACCTAGATATATACAGTAATAGTCAGCAACATCTGTATAGTATAGACTAGGCAAAGAGTGAAACATAACAACCAAACATATAACATATTTACACACAGGGAAACTACTGAAGCGTTAGGTCAACAGACCGTTAATACCAAGTTAATAAGCATCAATTTCTATAGTCCGGTCTGCCTTTAACATTAAATTGTGTCCGGGGATCGCAGACAGCCAGCTGTTTCAACTTTGGGGATTACCCGATCCCTCTTCTGGAAAATGTCCCCAGTCTGTTAAGTATCTTGAGGGTGAGGATCTCCCATAGAGGCCAAGTGCCCCTCATTAACTCTAAATAGTAGCGTAGCTGCAAACTAGAAGAGCGGCTCCCTGCATCTTGTAGCCTTCCATGCAATTCTAGGTGATCATCAGCTGGTTTATTCATGGCAAGGAGAGCTAGTGCGCGTGTCGGTATAACCACCACACCGACCTGAATCTCCTGGGTAATCTCGACAGTATCTGGAACTCCCTCGTGGTTCGTTGGATGCGCAGAACTCCCGGACACTAGGCTTAGTAGGTTTAACTCCTTGATACTGTTCACAGTGCTGTGTATATAGGCCGCGGCCATCTCTGCACCGACAGCCGTGTCTTCACTGCAACTCTCCTCCAGAGTGCTCCCTTGTTCGTAGCTGTTTGCATTCAGCTCCTGTCTTTCTGAAGCTCCAGAAAAGCAATGCCGCACTAACTGGATCAGTTACGCAAAGTGTTCCTTTAGCGTGTTACAAATATTTTCTTCCCATGCCATTGCTGCGGACTCCATCACAATCTCCCTACAGCCTATCCGGATGTAGCGTAGGAAATAAACAAGTCAGTCTCTTAAATGGAATTGTTTATTCTTTTTGAAACTCCTAAGTTTGAAAGGTTAGGAATTAGGGACAGCTCGCTGAGCTGCTGGACCTGATTTGTCAGGACTTAGGGAGGGTAGATGAGGGCCAGGCCGTTTAGAAGGCCTCCGCTGCGCACCCCATCTAATCAGGACTGCGTGGCTAAGAATCTAGATGAGTGATATATTGATCTGTTCCTGAGGTATTCGTCTCTAAAACTGTTGTCAAATAGGTAGCAGATTATACAGCAAAGGGATGATAAACAGCGGATCTATCAACCCCTAGTCTCAGCCAAAACTAAAAAGCAGCCATCTTGGTCGGTGTATGGACCCGCCCCCCCCGTGCCAGTTCGTTTTTGTCATTTTTGTAATCCTAAAATTATGTAGGATTCTGCTATGTTACACGGATGTCTCCAATACAGAGAATGCATCTTGTGATGAATATGAATTGGCCCGGGTAATCAATGCCCATCAGTTATGATCCGTTCTAGAGTACTCTCTTCTCCCGAATCAGGGAGCTTAGTGTGTGTTGAGCCATCCGCCTCCTAGATTTCAATGTCCCCTGAGGCGTGTGCCCCAGACCCTTTCTCGGCTACGCAAGCGGGTGTCCCTATGGCCTTTACTCCTCCGGAGGGTAGCTTGTTTCCTCCAGAGGTTACGGCACGGTTCTGCATGGCTAGTTCTATGGCGTTGACTCATTTTTATCTCCCAAGTGAAATATTTCTAAGATATTGTCCGTGTTCTGTTAACCAGGGCCCGTCAGGCGTGCGATTGCCCGATTCAGTTCGGCCTTCTGGGGAAGCGCTGGCCTCTGAGACTTCAGGGGCCCCAACCTCGGGGCCAGGATCTTTTGTTGATCCTGCGAGGCATGATTTTGCCTTCCATGATAGGCTTGCACGTCTTCGTGTTCTTTTAAGACATGTTTTGGCAATTTTGGAGGATCACAGTCCGAGTGGGCCGAGGGATCCGAGGCCTTAGATGCTGGATGTCAAATTGGATATGACGTTTGGTGATGAAGCCAATCTCCTTAACAACTCTGTTTTATTTTTTATTTATTTCGGTTCCAGTTCTGAGCTTGGGGGAATGGGGCCTCTGATCGTCTGGTCCCGGCTCATTCACCTTGGATGTTCATCCGACGGGTGCTTGCTTCATTTTATTTTTTATCTGGATTGATGTGTTTAATTTTCTTTAAGGGACAATGAACCCAAAATGTTTTCTTCTGTTAATCAGAGCATGAAATTTTAAGCAACTTTCTAATTTACTTTTATTATAAAATTGTCTTTATTCTCTTGGTATCTTTATTTGAAATGCAAGAATGTAAGTTTAGATGATGGCCCATTTTTGGCGAACAACCTGGGTTGTTCTTGCTGATTTGGTGGATAAAGTCATCCACCAATAAAAAGTGCTGTCCTGAGTTCTAAACCAAAAAAACCTTAGATGCATTCTTTTTCAAATAAAGATAGCAAGAGAACGTAGAAAATTTGATAATAGGAGTAAATTAGAAAGTTGCTTAAAATTGCATGCTCTATTTGATTCATGAAAGAAAACAATTGGGTTCAGTGTCCCCTTTTAAGCTCATGTCTGTTAGATTTTAGTTTTTAAGAACATTCTTCTCTGGAACAGTTACTTGCGATTCTGTAGTCGCGTGGGCACTTCCTTGGAAGTTGCACACTTTTTGAATAATAGAATTATGTTTTCTAGTTCATTTATCTATCCTTCGGGTCAAATTGTCCTTATACCAGGCAGGTACTGGTCGGACGCTTTTCGGCTGTTACCTGGGTCCATGTCACCCTCGTGGTGTTGATTTTATCCTGTCGGATTCTAAATGTCACTTGGCCTATTGCTATGGACTCCGGGCTCGGATCCTATCGAAGTATGAGGCCTACTGTTTAATTTCAACCCCTCTGACTGGAAGGTTGTAAGTACCGATCTAAGGTCGGCTGTTTTGGGCCACTCACCTGGGATACAGATCTGTTTTTTGCAGATGTCATCTTCTTTCTTCAGGTCCCTGGGCACTCAGAACCGTAATTTTCATTCCTTTGGAGTTGGGAGATGTGAGTGACCTATGTGGTGTTCCGAGTGGCGAACTATTTGTGTCTTCACTCAAAGTTCTTACGGATGCTGACTCTCTTAGCCTATTAAAAATTTTCTTACAGTGGCGGAGCCTCCTTCCTTCCCGCCTTGGATGGATCATCTGGTCTGGAAGTGCGGGCATGTTCTTCTTCCTCTGCTTAGAGTTCCGTTACTCTAAGAGGTGGTGTACAGAAGTTCTTGCCTTCTGTGTGGAGCTGCGAGGCTCCAGCTTTTACCCTGTTTATAGAGGTTTCTTTTTGGAATATCGATCCTACAAGGATCTTTGGCTGTTGTCTCTTCCATATTATACCCTTGGTCTGACCACGGTCTCAACGTTTGGCTGTTTCTGCATCCTTGTTGCAACTCTAGCCTTGGGGCTTAACAATGAAGAGTCGAGGTTGGTTACAGGCGGTCACCCTTCTGGGGTCAGGTAGTAACATTTATCCTCTGTTTTATTGGGGCTTTGTGGAGGGTGCCTTACGTCTATCTGTGGGGTGGCTAGCAAGGTCCAGAGTTCTCATTCACCTTCGGGTGTTGGTGCTTCCTTTCAAGTGTGTTTAACACGTGTTCACACTTGTCTATGAGATTTCCTTGCGATCCAAGTGCACTGAGTGCCGAATTCTTAAACTGTTCAGGAGCTATTTCAGACTCTTGGATCTGAGGCTGTTGCTAGATCGCCAAGTCTATGTACTTTAGATAGTGCGCTCCTAATCGTAGGAAGAAGCTTAGAGTTCCTCTGGAAGTTCAGATCTTTTGATCGATTCCGTTTTTAGAGGACCCTGGCCCAGGCCATTTCTCTGCCTAGATGGGTGTGGACGGTTAGGTCTCACCTTATGTATTTGTGGTCCTGTGTGCCTCTCAGAGGGGGGTGGGGCCCTGTTTTTCGTGGGAGATGCCTATCTGCCTGTGGCTTAGGTTCTAGGTCTTTCTGACGGGTCCCTAATGGTCTGCTGGCGCATTGGATGTTCCTGTAGACTCCAGGTGTCTTTCAACTGGGTTGGCGATATGGCCGAGGGGTCTCGCCTCTATGGTAGGGTGGTTTTGCGTTGTTTTCATTCCCTTCTCTTCTAGAGCAGGGTTTGGGTTCTCCTGGTTTGGAGTTACCTTAATATCTGATGTGGCCAACAATGGCTTAGTGGTAAACTGTTTCCTTGAAAGCTGAAGGTCAAGAGTTCAAATCCAGCTATGGCTATGTACTCTTCATAATGCAAGTCCTACAAATATCCTTGCCTAAAGCAGCTTTATATGGCGACCTATGGGTCCTTGTCTTTCTTGCCTTGTAAGGGTCTTTTCCCTTCTGGAGTTTTCAGAATCCTGGAAAGGGAGATGCGATGTTGTGACTGGTTCCATCATTCCTGCAGCGAGAGGCTTAGGGTTTGAACCCTGTTGGGGCTCCTGCTAAATGTTGAATTCTGATATATAGATGTTGGGGTCTGAGGGCCCTCTTCCCTTGAGAAGTGTTCCTTTTTTGGGGAAGACAGCAGTGTAGGGGGTCTCGTACCTGTGCACAATGCTTATCCTTAATCATGGTAGCATGCCGTTTGTAGTAGTGGTCAGAAGTCTACCCCGGGGCTTTGTTCCTCGTTGACCCTTCCTTTCTCTTCCAAAGGTTTGGGACTCTTGTCTTCTGTCTTTGACTAGCCTTTGGGCTGGGACCATTTACCCTGGAGGGAAGCTTGGGGATCGGTTATCTATTAAGTGTTGACTGTTTTCTTACAGATTTGGGCCTCCCCTTGGTTGGGAGGTTTTTTGATGTCCTCTTTTCTACTGGCGGTTGGTACTGGGAGGGGTCGCTCATTGGGTCCCTGTATTCGGAGGGCTGTGAGCATTTGTAAGGTTAACAGTTTGAAACCAGCTACAGCTATTTCGCTTTGAATGTGTGCTAGCAGGCTTTAAAACGCCTTTCAGTGGTTTGGGTTTTGTGATGGTTGAGTCAGCTTCCTACCTGGAAGCTGGTCATTAATAGTTCCTGTTCAGACGGTTTGGTGTTCTCGTGGAGAGCTCTTTCCTAAACGCTGGGATAGTTATCCTATTGCTGCTGTCTCTGCTGGTCTAGCCTGCAGGTTTCTAATCTGATACGAGGCAATAGGGAACTCCTTGTTTTTCCGGAGTACCTTAGGGTATGTGACTGGATCAGAAATATGAGGGTGTCCCTCGAGTCCTTTTTGGGATGTGTTTCCCTGTGTATGGATTTTTTTTTATTTTTTTATTCGGTCCTTGTGTTTCTATGGAGTTTCTATTGGTTGTTCTATGTTTGTTGAGCCGTGTGGAAAGATCCTTTTGGATTTTTCCTGGGAATCTGTTCTCCTTTTTGGGGGCAGATAGCGGTCCTTGTCTTATGGCCGGGTACCTTCATGGGAGTAGTGTCCCACAGTGCTGCCTCCTCGGAGGCTGTTTTTGCTCGACGGACTCTGGGACTGAGTGGTCTCTAGTTCAGCTTTGCTGGCAGTGTAACTAATGTGCAGTTACCTGGGCTTCGGATTTTCAACTGTGTACATATTTTTATATGGTGTCAGATAATTTCAGGATGTGGTGCCTTTCGAAGCGGCCGCCTTTTGTACCCACCCGTTGTTTGCATTCAGTGTCCTCTAGCTTGGGTATTGGTTTCCCAAAAGTAATGAATGCAGCTGTGGACTCTTCCCGTTTTAAGAAGAAAAACATAAATTATGCTTACCTGATAATTTTCTTTTCTTCTGGCGGGAAGAGTCCACAGCTCCTGTCCGTGTTTTTATCTATGAGGCGGCAGTAATTTTTTTTGTTCTTCTGGCACCTGTTTTTTCACCCTGTTATTTCTCTTACTGTTCCTTGTTCCCTTGGCAGAATGACTGGGGGATGAGGAAAGTGGGGGAGGTATTTAAGCCTTTGGCTGGGGTGTCTTTGCCTCCTCCTGGTGGCCAGGTTTTGTATTTCCCAAAAGTAATGAATGCAGCTGTGGACTCTTCCCGTCGGAGAAAAAAAAATTATGCTTACCTGATCATTTTCTTTTCTTCTAACATTGGTGTGTCCGGTCCACGGCGTCATCCATAACTTGTGGGAATATTCTCTTCCCCAACAGGAAACGGCAAAGAGCACAGCAAAAGCTGTCCATATAGTCCCTCCTAGGCTCCGCCCACCCCAGTCATTCTCTTTGCCGTTGCACAGGCAGCATCTCCACGGAGATGGTGAAGAGTATGTGGTGTTTAGTTGTAGTTTTTGATTCTACTATCAAGAGTTTGTTATTTTAAAATAGTGCTGGTATGTACTATTTACTCTGAAACAGAAAAGGATGAAGAGTTCTGTTTGTGAGATGAGTATGATTTTAGCAGCAGTAACTAAAATCGTTTGCTGTTTCCACATAGGACTGTTGAGATGAGATAACTTCAGTTGGGGGAAACAGTTAGCAGACTTCTCTGCTTAAGGTATGACTAGCCATATTTCTAACAAGACTGTGTAATGCTGGAAGGCTGTCATTTTTCCCCTCATGGGGACCGGTAAGCCATTTTCTTAGTCTCAAACAGAATACAGGGCTTAATATGGGCTATAAAACTGGTAGACACTTTTATGGGCTAGATCGATTGCTTTATTTGGGCATTTTATACACTTTGATGTTAAAATTCACACTTTATCACTTTGGGGAACGTTATTTTCACGGCAGGCACTGGCTTAGACACCTTCCCAGTCAGGAAGGGCCTTCTTGTAGTAGGCAGAGCCTCATTTTCGCGCCATTATTGCACAGTTACTTTTGAGAGCAGGACATGCAGCTGCATGTGTATGGGTCTGGAAGTAGTTGAAAAGATCCCTAGAAGGCTTCATCTGGTATCGTATACCCCCCTGGGTTTGGTAAAGTCGCAGCAAAGGCTGTAGCTGGGACTGTAGAGGGGTTAAAACTATAAACAGCTCCTGTTTTGTCATTTTAAGGGTTAAAGGTCTGAAATTTGGGGTGCAATGCTTTGAATGCTTTAAGACACTGTGGTTAAAATTGAACAATTCCTTCATAGTTTTTCACATATTCAGTAAAAAAGTGTGCCCTGTTTAAAATTTAAAGAGACAGTAACGGTTTTATTTTAAATCGGTTTTTGTACTTTATTGACAAGTTTAAGCCTGTTTAACATGTCTGTGCCTTCAGATAAACTATGTTCTGTATGTATTGAAGCCAATGTGTCTCCCCCTTCAAAATTGTGTGATAATTGTGCCATAGCGTCCAAACAAAGTAAGAACAGTACTGCCACAGAAAGTAAAGTTGCCCAAGATGATTCATCAGATGAGGGAGTAGACATAGTTCTACATCATCTCCTTCTGTGTCTACACCAGTTTTGCCCACGCAGGAGGCCCCTAGTACTTCTAGCGCGCCAATGCTTGTTACTATGCAACAATTGACGGCAGTAATGGATAACTCCATAGCAAATATTTTATCCAAAATGCCTGCATTTCAGAGAAAGCGCGATTGCTCTGTTTTAAACACTGTAGAGCAGGAGGGCGCTGATGATAATTGTTCTGTCATACCCTCACACCAATCTGAAGTGGCCATGAGGGAGGTTTTGTCAGATGGGGAAATTTCTGATTCAGGTAGAATTTCTCAACAGGCAGAACCTGACGTGACATTTAAATTTAAATTGGAGCATCTCCGCACACTGCTTAAGGAGGTGCTATCTACTCTGGATGATTGTGACAACCTGGTCATTCCAGAAAAATTGTGCAAGATGGACAAGTTCCTAGAGGTTCCGGTGCACCCCGACTCTTTTCCTATACCCAAGCGGGTGGCGGACATAGTGAATAAGGAGTGGGAGAAGCCCGGCATACCTTTTGTCCCCCCTCCTATATTTAAGAAATTATTTCCTATGGTCGACCCCAGAAAGGACTTATGGCAGACAGTCCCTAAGGTCGAGGGGGCAGTTTCTACACTAGCTAAGCGCACTACTATTCCTATCGAGGATAATTGTGCTTTCAAAGATCCTATGGATAAAAAATTGGAGGGTTTGCTTAAAAAGATTTTTGTACAGCAAGGTTACCTCCTGCAACCTATTTCGTGCATTATTCCTGTCACTACAGCAGCGTGGTTCTGGTTCGAGGAACTAGAAAAATCGCTCAGTAGAGAGACTCCGTATGAGGAGGTTATGGACAGAATTCACGCACTTAAGTTAGCTAATTCCTTTATTTTAGATGCCGCCTTGCAGTTAGCTAGATTAGCGGCGAAAAATTCAGGGTTTGCAATTGTGGCGCGCAAAGCGCTCTGGCTAAAGTCTTGGTCAGCGGACATATCTTCCAAGACAAAATTGCTTAATATCCCTTTCAAGGGTAAAACCCTTTTTGGGCCAGAATTGAAGGAGATTATCTCAGACATCACTGGGGGTAAGGGCCACGCCCTCCCGCAAGATAGGCCTTTCAAGGCCAAGAATAAGTCTAATTTTCGTTCCTTTCGCAACTTCTGGAACGGACCGGCCTCCAACTCTGCAGCCTCTAGACAAGAGGGTAATGCTTCGCAAACCAAACCAGCTTGGAAACCGATGCAAGGCTGGAACAAGGGTAAACAGGCCAAGAAGCCTGCTGCTGCTACCAAAACAGCATGAAGGGGTAGCCCCCGATCCGGGACCAGATCTAGTAGGGGGCAGACTCTCTCTCTTTGCTCAGGCTTGGGCAAGAGATGTTCAGGATCCCTGGGCACTAGAAATAGTTTCTCAGGGTTATCTTCTAGAATTCAAGGAACTACCCCCAAGGGGAAGGTTCCACATGTCTCACTTATCTTCAAACCAAATAAAGAGACAGGCATTCTTACATTGTGTAGAAGACCTGTTAAAGATGGGAGTGATACACCCAGTTCCAACTGTGGAACAAGGTCAGGGGTTTTACTCAAATCTGTTTGTAGTTCCCAAAAAAGAGGGAACTTTCAGACCAATTCTGGATTTAAAAATTCTAAACAAAATGGAAACAATTCTAACAATTTTACCTACAATCCAGGAGGGTCAATTTATGACTACCGTGGATTTAAAGGATGCGTATCTACATATTCCTATCCACAGTGATCATCATCAGTTCCTAAGGTTCGCCTTTCTGGACAAACATTACCAGTTTGTGGCTCTCCCATTCGGGCTAGCCACTGCTCCAAGGATTTTCACAAAGGTACTCGGGTCCCTTCTAGCGGTTCTAAGACCAAGGGGCATTGCAGTGGCACCTTACTTGGACGACATTCTGATACAAGCGTCGTCTCTTTCAAAGGCAAAGGCTCACACAGACATCGTTCTGGCCTTTCTCAGATCTCACGGGTGGAAGGTGAACATAGAAAAGAGTTCCCTGGCTCCGTCGACAAGAGTTCCTTTCTTGGGGACAATAATAGATTCTTTAGAAATGAAGATTTTCCTGACAGAAGTCAGAAAGTCAAAACTTCTAAACGCTTGTCAAGTTCTTCACTCTGTTCCACGTCCTTCCATAGCTTAGTGCATGGAAGTAGTAGGGTTGATGGTTGCAGCAATGGACATAGTTCCTTTTGCATGAATTCATCTAAGACCATTACAACTGTGCATGCTGAAACAGTGGAATGGGGACTATACAGACTTGTCTCCAGTGATTCAAGTAGATCAGAAGACCAGAGACTCACTCCGTTGGTGGCTAACCCAGGATCACCTGTCCCAGGGAATGAGCTTCCGCAGACCAGAGTGGGTCATCGTCACGACCGACGCCAGTCTAGTGGGCTGGGGTGCGGTCTGGGACTCCCTGAAAGCTCAGGGTCTATGGTCTCGGGAAGAGTCTCTTCTCCCGATAAACATTCTGGAACTGAGAGCGATATTCAATACTCTCAGGGCTTGGCCTCAACTAGCAAAGGCCAGATTCATAAGATTCTAATCAGACAACATGACGACTGTTGTTTACATCAACCATCAGGGGGGAACAAGGAGTTCCCTGGCGATGAGAGAAGTGACCAAAATCATAAAATGGGCGGAGGATCACTCCTGCCACCTATCTGCGATCCACATCCCAGGAGTGGAAAACTGGGAGGCGGATTATCTGAGTCGTCAGACATTCCATCCGGGGGAGTGGGAACTCCACCCGGAGATATTTGCCCAGTTGACTCAATTGTGGGGCATTCCAGATATGGATCTGATGGCGTCTCGTCAGAACTTCAAGGTTCCTTGCTACGGGTCCAGATCCAGGGATCCCAAGGCGACTCTAGTGGATGCATTAGTAGCGCCTTGGGCCTTCAACCTAGCTTATGTGTTTCCACCGTTTCCTCTCATTTCCAGGCTGGTAGCCAGGATCAAACAGGAGAGGGCCTCTGTGATCTTGATAGCTCCTGCGTGGTCACGCAGGACTTGGTATGCAGACCTGGTGAATATGTAATCGGCTCCACCATGGAAGCTACCTTTGAGACAGGATCTTCTAGTACAGGGTCCATTCGAACATCCAAATCTAGTTTCTCCCCAGCTGACGGCTTGGAAATTGAACGCCTGATTTTATCTAAGCATGGGTTTTCAGATTCTGTGATAGATACTCTGGTACAAGCCAGAAAACCTGTAACTAGAAAAATTTACCATAAAATATGGAAAAGATATATCTGGTGTGAATCCAAGGGATTCTCATGGAGTAAGATCAAAATTCCTAGGATCCTTTCCTTTCTCCAAGAAGGTTTGGATAAGGGATTATCAGCAAGTTCTCTAAAGGGACAGATTTCTGCTTTATCTGTCTTGTTACACAAACGACTGGCAGCTGTGCCAGATGTTCAAGCTTTTGTTCAGGCTTTGGTTAGGATCAAGCTTGTTTACAGACCTTTGACTCCTCCCTGGAGTCTGAATTTAGTTCTTTCAGTTCTTCAAGGGGTTCCGTTTGAACCTCTACATTCCATAGATATCAAGATGTTATCTTGGAAAGTTCTGTTTATGGTTGCTATTTCTTCTGCTAGAAGAGTTTCTGAGTTATCTGCTCTGCAGTGTAATCCGCCCTATCTGGTGTTCCATTCAGATAAGGTTGTTTTGCGTACTAAACCTGGTTTCCTTCCAAAGGTTGTTTCTAACAAGAATATTAACCAGGAAATAGTTGTGCCTTCTTTGTGTCCGAATCCAGTTTCAAAGAAGGAACGTTTGTTACACAATTTAGATGTAGTTCGTGCTTTGAAGTTCTATTTAGAAGCAACAAAGGATTTCAGACAAACGTCTTCTCTGTTTGTCGTTTATTCTGGCAAGAGGAGAGGTCAAAAAGCTACTGCTACCTCTCTTTCCTTTTGGCTGAAAAGCATCATCCGATTGGCTTATGAGACTGCCGGATGGCAGCCTCCCGAACGCATCACAGCTCACTCTACTAGGGCTGTGGCTTCCACATGGGCCTTCAAGAACGAGGCTTCTGTTGATCAGATATGTAAGGCAGCGACTTGGTCTTCCCTGAACACTTTTGCCAAATTCTACAAATTTGATACTTTTGCTTCTTCGGAGGCTATTTTTGGGAGATAGGTTTTGCAAGCAGTGGTGCCTTCCGTTTAGGTAACCTGATTGGCTCCCTCCCTTCATCCGTGTCCTAAAGCTTTGGTATTGGTTCCCACAAGTTATGGATGACGCCGTGGACCGGACACACCAATGTTGGAGAAAACAGAATTTATGCTTACCTGATAAATTACTTTCTCCAACGGTGTGTTCGGTCCACGGCCCGCCCTGGTTTTTTAATCAGGTTTGATGATTTTCTTTCTTTAACTACAGTCACCACGGCACCCTATAGTTTCTCCTGTTTTTTTTCTCCTGTCAGTCGGTCAAATGACTGGGGTGGGCGGAGCCTAGGAGGGACTATATGGACAGCTTTTGCTGTGCTCTTTGCCGTTTCCTGTTGGGGAAGAGAATATTCCCACAAGTTATGGATGACGCCGTGGACCGGACACACCGTTGGAGAAAGTAATTTATCAGGTAGGCATAAATTCTGTTTTTACTGCTGCGATTACCCTGTATCTAAGCCTCTGCAGACTGCCTCTTATTTCAGTTATTTTGACAGACTTGCATTTTAGCCAATCAGTGCTGACTCCAATAACTTCACAGGAGTGAGCACAATGTTATCTATATGGCACACATGAACTAGTGTTGTCTAGATGTGAAAAACGGTCAAAATGCACTGAGATAAGAGGTGGCCTTCAAGGGCTTAGAAATTAGCATATGAGCTTACCTAGGTTTAGTTTTCAACCCAAAATATCAAGAGAACAACTAACAACTAAAATGGATAGTTGTTTAAAATTGCATGCCCTATTTGAATCATGGAAGTTTAATTTTTGACTAGACTCCCATTTTTTGGTCTTCTCTAAAACAAACTGGGACTGTAATGTTTTGCAAAAAAAAAAGTTTACTTCTAAATGTGTATTTCCAATAATTCTGAAGTAAAAATACAAAATTTTAGTGGTGACATTTTTAAAATGTGTATTTTACAAACAGTTTTTTTGGGGCCAAAATGTCACTTGAAAATAAGTTTTTCTTTAATGTGCATGAGACTGTGAACTTCTAACCCTCTTCAGTTATTTCACTGTTAAACAGCAATAAGCATTTTTTTCTTCTTTTCTTCATAAAAAAATAACATTTTATAAACATCCACTCAGAACCTTGCATAAGTTTATTTTAGAATCCAACTTAGTTTGGTTTTAAATACACTGCTTGGAAAAAAAGTGAATTTCAGTACTGTTAATAAAACCTGAAGTAATTTAAATCCATTTGTTTTCTCCGCTATTTTGACAGTTGGCAAAAAATTTTCAGAGTGAATTTTAGCCTAAAACTTTTAGCACAAAAGCAATTTGGTTAGTGTCAGCTAACGTTCTTGATATAAGTTGTCAGTTCGTTTACTGAAGGAACATTAGAAACATATGATATTTTATTTTCACAATTTAATCCAGACGTGCACAAAGGTCTCAAATGAGCTTTTTATGTTAAATAATTCTCTCATATGATTTTCAGGTATTGGTCATGACGTGCCACATATTCTTAAAAGTTCTGAAAAACGGAATCTTATCTTTGTTGAAAATTAACTTGTTGGTATTTGACGAATGTCATCTTGCAATCCAGGAACATCCATATCAGGAAATCATGAAGGTAGGACTTGTACTTATGTACATTTCTGTATTTGTATAAGAGAAGATTTAATTTCTTTTCACTCTTATAGCGCTATTCAAAGTTTCTGTGCAATTCCCTAGACACCGGAAGCAGATTTTTTTGAAGGCACAGATGGATGTTGAACGTAGCAAAACCATGTTATCTGGTTTGATCATAATTACAGTATACAAAGTCAAGGTTGCAAAACGCGTTAGAAAATATGATTGCAAACCTTTTGGAATGATTTATAGTAGGGCATTTAGTCCTTTCTTTCTCGAGCTTTAAGAGCTGAAATAAGTGGGAAGTATCTAATTTTGGAGTTTATCATGAATTTATGAGAATGATTGATGTTTTTCTCCATTAACCCCTTAAGGACAAGGCCATTTTTCAATTTCTTACCCTTAAAGGGACACTGTACCCAAATTTTTTCTTTTGTAATTCAGAAAGAGCATGCAATTTTAAGCAATGTTCTAATTTACTCATTTTAATTTTTCTTCGTTCTCTTGCTATCATTATTTGAAAAAGGCATCTAAGATTTTTTTTGGTTTCAATACTCTGGACAGCACTTTTTTATTGGTGGATGAATTTATCCACCAATCAGCAAGGACAACCCAGATTGTTCACCAAAAATGGGCCGGCATCTAAACTTACATTCTTGCATTTCAAATAAAGATACCAAGAGAATGAAGAAAATTTGATAATAAGAGTAAATTAGAAAGTTGCTTAAAATTTTATGCTCAATCTGAATCACGAAAGAAAATTTTTGGGTACAGTGTCCCTTTAAGGACCAGGGCAATTTTTACATTTCTGCATTGTTTGTGTTTTCTGTAATTTTCCTCTTACTCATTTACTGTACCCACACATATTATATACTGTTTTTCTCGCCATTAAATGGACTTTTTAAAGATACCATTTTATCATATCTTATAATTTACTATAAAAATTATAAAATATGATACAAAATGGATAAAAACACTTTTTCTAACGTTGTCCCCCAAAATCTGTTACACATCTACAACCACCAAAAAAACACCCCAAAATTAGCGATATATTGATCTAGGCCCATTTTGGTATATTTCATGCCACCATTTCACCGCCAAATGCGATCAAATAAAAAAAAATTGCTAACTTTTTCGCAAACTTTTTCACAAACTTTAGGTTTCTCACTGAAATTATTTACAGACCGCTTGTGCAATTATGGCACAAATGGTTGCAAATGCTTCTCTGTGATCCCCTTTCTTAAGGCTGCTATATTCCGCTGCGCACCACACTTGTATTATGCCCAGCAGTGAAGGGGTTAATTAGGTAGCTTGTAGGGTTCATTTTAACTTTAGTGTAGTAGACAACCCAAGGTATTGATCTAGTCCCATTTTTTTATATATTTCATGCCACCATTTCACAGCCAAATGCGATCAAATAAAAAAAAAAACTTTTTCACAAACTTTAGGTTTATCACTGAAACTATTTACAATTAACTTGTGCAATTATGGCACAAATGGTAGTAAATGCTTCTCTGGGATCCCCTTTGTTCAGAAATAGCAGACATATATGGCGTTGCTTTTTTATAATTAGATAGCTTGTAGGGTTATTTTTAGCTTTGGTATAGAGATCAGTCTCCCACCTGACACATCCCACCCCCTGATCTTTTCCTGACCCCTCACATCCCCCTCCCAGATCCCATTGCAAACAATATTTCCCCTCTCCATTCTACCTCCTACCTCTCCCATAGATCGGTCGTGTGCGTGCGCTCTCCTGCCAACCTTCCCGGAACAGTGGCCGGAACTAGTCCAGCGATAGGCCGCCCACCCGCCTCCCTGCAGCTGCTCCCACCCACCAACGATCGCCCCCATCTCTGGCCGATGCAGAGAGGGACACAGAGTGGCCCTCTCTGCATCGGTGTGTCAAAAAAGGTATGGCAGTGATGCCTCAATATCGAGGCATCACAGCAATACCTTGAAAGCGACTGGAAGCGATCAGGATCGCTTCCAGCCGCTTTAAATCCCTAACGAAGTACAGGGTACGTCGTTGGTCTTTGACCAGTTTGTGTATGGCGTACCCTGTACGATGTGTGTCGTTAAGGGGTTAATAAGCTTTATCATTAAAGCTAGATACATTTTATTTCGGCCGATGTCCTGTATTGATGGCAAATATTAATTGCATGATAGTAGAAGAAAAAAACAAACAAACATTTCTAGCTGTTTGAAAAGACCCATTTGCTATGAATTGATTTTAAAACTTCAGTGACTGAGACTTCGGTCATAATGTACCATCGCTGGGGCTTCCGTTACGTGCGGTGACGTCATGCGCAATGACGTGTTGACGTCACCGTGCAACTTTATTTAAAAATTACAATGGACAAGATAGGGAAAGGGAGCATGCTGCTTAGAAGCCTGTATCTCGGCTTACCTTTCCAATGGTATAGGTCTAAATCCAGCACTCAAAGGGTTAAACTCCATTCTTCAAATCTCCTTCACCGACGTCTGCACAGAGTTGTCAGAGAGCTAGATCCTGTCATAAGTCTGTGTTGCTACTAAAAAAAACCTCATCTTGTTTTTATTTTCTTTTTAGCTTTTTATGGAAATATATCCATACATAATTTTGTATTTCTTATGCTTGTTTTATTATAATTTTTTATGTACGAATATTTTTGTGCAGTTGACTCTTTACTCATTGCTTATTCTTATGTCATGCACAGATCTGTGAGAGTTCCCAGACTTGTCCTAGAATCTTGGGATTGACTGCTTCAATATTGAACGGGAAATGTGATCCTTTTGACCTGGAAGAGAAGATCCAGAAACTGGAGAGAATTCTGAAGAGTAATGCAGAAACTGCAACAGATCTAGTTGTTTTAGACAGGTAAATAATATACATCTCATGATCTCATCTTGAATGTAACCTAGCAAGCTGATAATTCCAGTGATTTTTTTTCTGTATAATCAGGTGATCACTGTAGTAACGGTAAACACCTGCAAGAAAAAAGTGCTTTTATTTCTGTTCTGAACAATGGGGCCTCTCTAATCTATATTATAACCCCCAAAAAACCTGTACATGTCTCTATTTCACATGTGGCTACCCTTGATGACAATTTAGTAAGGTGATCACAGTAACAGCAGTAGTCACTGGGCAATTTTCAGTATTATTTTTTTTTTTTTTTTTTTTTTTTAAAGTATTTTTTTATTATATAAATAGGTTATCACAACTCTTGCAAACGTTACAAAAATCGAGTAAACACAAAAATCACAAACATGGTATCTCGTATTACATTGAAATGACATAGATATTGCTTAATATAACCAGGTTTTTACCCCATTCCTAGAGGATCCAGAGATCAAACTATACCCGAGTGGGAGATGAAGTAAGGAGTGAATAGGAGCGTTTACAGGTTGGGAGAGTCGTTGTCTGCTGGTAGGTTTAAGGTTTTGGCGTCTTTATTTTTTATTCCGCCTTTTGATCTGCTTTATAAAAGCGGAATTACGCTAGTAGTCGGTTGCTATGTGAATATTGCCTGAATAGGCAGCTGAGCGGATACAAGGGCCAACAAGGGCCACCGCTCCAAGGGGGTGGAATCAAGATTCAATCATCGTTGCGCTGTTACGGGCTGAAGTACCCCCTTTGAGGGGGAGAGGATATTAGCGAAGGAGGGGGGGGGGAAGGGGGGGGGAGCTCATTGAGTGGAGGGGGGGGGGGGGGGAGAAAGGTGGACAGACCGCCCTAGACCCGTATCTGGGGCCAGTGGCCCTAGGGGGCAGGGAGACCTAAGATTTAGCTCTGAGGCTCTGCAGGTAAGCTTCCCAGGGTTCCCAAACAAGACAAAAAGTTTCCGACTTGCGCCGGATTCTGTAGACAAAGTCTTCCATGGACTTGACATAGTTCAGATATTCCAGTACACTCTGCCATTTTGGGGGGTGTATTTTCTTCCAGTTCCTGGCAATTGCCATTTTAACTGAGGTGAGTATATATATATAAGAAGGGTTCTCTGGTGCGGAGGCACTTTCTCTAAGCCCAAATGGAGAAGGGCCGTTCCGGGGTCCTTTATCTCTGGAAGACCCATTAAGCAACAGATCCTACTGGCCTTACCCCAGAGCGCCTTTATGTTGGGACAGGTCCACCAGGTGTGTAGTGGGGTGCCAATGCCACCACAGTTTCTCCAACAGGAAGGGGAGTGATTAGGATAGAGAGTCTGCAGTCTGGTTGGGACCAGATGCCACCTGGTGAGCATTTTAAAGTAGAGCTCGTACATCGTGGTGCAATGTAAGGTCACCTTGGTCTTAGCGATGGCCAATGCCCATTTCTTAGGGGAGTATACCGTTTGTAGTTCTGTCTCCCAGGAGAGCATGTGTCTCGTCTTAGGAATTGTGGGGGGAACCAGTAGGCATTGATAGTGTGCCGTGAGGGGTTTATAGGTCTGGAGACCCGTTTTCCATCGAGCTTCCCAAGCCGTAAGAGGCCGTGGGGCATCTCTCAGGAACCCCCAGGCTTTTAGTAGGGATCTTAATCTTAGAAGTTCAAATGTCAATTGCCTCGGGACTTCAAAGTTTGCCACCATCTCGTCTTGTGTTAGTAGTCGACCTTCTACATAGAAGTCGCCTACTGTCAAAATTCCGATCTGCCGCCACCAGTTCAATCTCATATTGGGGAGGGTCTGAAGTATGGGGAGTATAGGCTGAATAGGAGAGGGATGGGGGGCGATCTGAGTGTGGTGTCGTAATTTGTACCATAGCATTTGGCATCCACTAACGATTGAGTTAGAGATGGTGTGTACGGTAGCAAGATGCGGGGGGAACCACAGCAAATCAGATAGATCTATATAGGCAGGTAGTGATGCCTGTTCCAGATCCCTCCATCTCGTGGGGGGGAGGTCTCGACCCCAAGCTGAGACATGAGAGATCATTGCCGCCTCGTAGTACATCTTCACGCTTGGCAATCCCAGTCCTCCCAGATCCAGGGGGGACTGTAAGATTGAGGCCGCGACTCTGGGTTTCTTGTTGTTCCAGATATATCCGTTAAAGAGGGTCTGAAAATTTTTCAGAAGTTTATCTGGGACTTGGAGGGGAATACATCGCATAATGTACGTTAGCTTGGGAAGTAGCATCATTTTCAGAGCTGCAATTCTTCCCATCCAGGAGAGTTCGTCATATTTCTTTGCTCTCAGGTGTTTATCGACTGCCTTCAGCAAGGTGTGGTAGTTCTCATGGAGGACCGTCTCCTTGTCATGAGACAAGAAGACCCCCAGGTGCCGGATACCTCTAGTAGACCATTTGAAGGAGTATTGCTGTCGCAAAATTCTCTGTTCTTGAAAATCTAAATGAATCGAGAACGCCTCCGTCTTGGCTACATTTATTTTGTAGTTAGAAAGTACACCGAATCTTTCAATAAGAGCCATCAGCGGTGGGAGTGATGAGGTCGGCTCGGCAATGAAAAGTGTAAGATCATCAGCGAATAATGCCACTTTTTGTACTGAATCATGCAGTAACAGACCCTGGATTTGGGTGTCCTGCCTAATGGCTTCTGCTAATGGCTCCATAACCATCGCAAAGAGGAGCGGCGACAGGGGGCATCCCTGCCTCGTTCCATTACGTATGTGTATCTTAGGGGAGCAAAAACCCAGCCCCTTAACCACAGCTGTGGGAAGGGTATATAGGGCCTCAACTGCCCTACAGAATGATAGCGGGACCCCAAATGTTCTCAGAGTCTCAAACATATATGCCCATCTCACCCTGTCGAAGGCCTTTTCGGCATCCAATGACAGGGTGAGAAAGGGCAGGCCCATATCGTATGATTCAGCGAAGATGTTCAGCAGTCTACGGGTATTGTCAGAGCCCTGTCTGCCTCAGACAAATCCGACTTGGTCTAGATGGATTATGGAAGGGAGGTGCTTCCCTAGTCTTGTCGCAAGGACTTTAGAGTATATCTTGATGTCCACATTTATAAGGGAGATAGGCCTGTAGCTCCCGCATTCCTTGGGGTCCTTCCCTTCCTTAGGGATGGTCATAATAGTAGCCTCCAAGAATTCCCCTAACATCTTGCCTCCTTTAGCCACATCGTTAAACAGTCGGAGTAGAAGAGGAGAAAGAAGAGACACAAAGGTTCTGTAGAAGAGGGTAGAAAAGCCATCTGGGCCAGGGGCCTTGTGGGGTTTAAGGGACAGGACGGCCGTCTTCACTTCCTCCAAGGTGAATGGTCTATCAAGGTCTGCAGCAGACTCTTCACTTAGCTGTGGTAGACGCAACTCGGTTAAGAATTGCCCCAACTCCCCACCACTCACCGGTGGGTCATTAGAACCCCTGTCTAGATCGTAAAGGGTAGCATAGTAGTCTGAGAAGGCTTGACCGATCTCCTTAGGAGAGCAGACCATACCACGGCCAGAGTTGATGGTCGGGATCCTACTTGCAACCGCCCTATTACGCAGTTTGCGGGCCAAAAGCCTATCGGCCTTGTTCCCTTTACTATAGTAAATCTGTTTTAATTTGAATAGGTTGGTTTGCACTTTTAATAGCTCTCGTTTGTTGATCTCAGACCTTATTGCCCCCACCTTTTTTATTGGCCTTCTCTAGGAGTCTTAGTTCGGCATATAGCTTTGATAAGGGGATCTTATGAGCCGCTTTCCATTGGGCCTTTTTCTTTATGAAGTGACCTCTCAAGTACGCTTTGAGGGTGGCCCAGACTATTTCAAGACTCGTGTCATTGTGTGCTAAGAAATCTAGGATGATTTCATTGAGAGGTGGAATCTCTGGTTCCGCAAGACACTGGTCTGGAAGCTTCCAGGACGGCCTACCGTCAGGGGACTGTAAGTCTAAGAGTTGGGCACTAACCATATCGTGGTCCGACCATGGACAAGGCCTGATCTTTGATCCAGCAAATTTGTCAAGTGTCCATGAGTCACAGAGCAGATAATCCAACCGAGAGTATGAATTATGGGGCACCGAGTGATGTGTGTAGTCCAGTTCAGTCGGAGCTAAACATCTCCAGACATCAAACAGTCCAAATTGATACATTAGCCTACGAAAGGCCATTGAGAGTGAAAGTAGGTTACGGTCGGTTGGGTGGTTTGTGTTTTTTTTCTTGTCTAGCACTGGGTTCCAGACCAAGTTCAGATCGCCCCCCACCAAGAGATGTCCTCTCTTGATTGGATCTAGCTTGTTTAAGAATTTTCGGAGAAAGGAAATCTGTCCCGAATTCGGGGCATAGATGGATGCCAGCGTGTAAGGAGCTCCATTCAGGACACAAACAAGAATGAGGAACCTACCCTCAGGGTCTCGTTCAATATGATCCATCGTACAACTAACGTCACGATGGATCATTATGGCAACCCCTCTTTTTTTTTTTCGTGTAGGAGGCGGTTTCACAGATCGGGTAAATTTTCAGTATTATTTACTTAAATATAAGAAACTTTTTTTTTTTTTTTTCCTTTCTAATGACACGGTGAGTCCCACTGATCATCATAATTACGGTTGGGAATATCACTCCTGGCTAGCAGGAGGAGGCAAAGAGCCCCACAGCAAAGCCCTACCCACAATCCCCAAGTCATTCTCTTTGCCTGTAGTGCAAGGAAGAGGTGAAGTTTAGGTGTGTGATGAAGTTTTCTTCAATCAAGATTTTATTATTTTTAAAGCAGAGTAAGCTTACTCTGATCTTTCCTGGGGTCTAGCCTTAGTCCATGTCAGCCTCTTCAGTAGGGCAGTGGTGAATTTTGAACACTTGGGAACTTGTGAGGTACAATCCTCTCTGCGTTTTCTCAAGAATCTGCTGCCCTATACAGAAAGCCTGAGTAGGTTTACTCAGTTTCTTTCTTTCTTCACAGGTCCATGTGAGGTGCTGCACCCTCTCAAACCAGGTGAGCTGTCCTCAGAGAGAATACTGGCACTTATTACAGCTAAGGGCTGTCTTATAAAAAATGGGACGTTATTTTATAGACCTTCATGCTTGTTTTTTTTTTTTTTATGGCAGCTATGGGCTTGAGACTGTGAGGAGAGGGATTCATGGTGGCTCAGTGAGTTATGTCTGTTACAACGGACTATAACTTTTTTATTTTTAGGTCATAAAAATTATGTGTTTTTTTAGCCGTTTTTCGGGAGTTAGGGCGAACCGCTTGGACTGCTCCTTATTTAAAAATGGGAGGGTCCTTGATGAAGCGGTTTTCTTTTGTTCGACTGAAGAGAGCTGTTTAGCTGTGACGTAGTAGTCAGCTGCTCCGATCTCTGCTTTCACTACGCTGCAGTTTTCAAGTTCGGATAGTTTCTTCTGTGAGGGAAGTCTCTCCGTGAGCTGCAGGACAGGTAGGCACCTCAGTAAAGCTACTGAGGTGTATAGGTTGCCTGAGGTCTATTTGGTTTGTTCTGTTAACACACATTTCAAGAGGCCTTTCAAACCATTATCCCAGGCAAAGTTACTGCTTGTCAATTATGTTTTGATGCTCAAGTGGAACCTCCAGTTCCTTTTTGTTCCTCATGCATTGAGAGAACTTTTAAGTTATAGAGACAGAATATTTTACCATGGGCCACCAATTTCGCATGCAAATGCTGTTCAGGTGTCTCCTGTAGCAGATATGCTGCTGCTTTCTCCTCAAGCGTCCCAATCTTTTCAGTCTCCACATACAGTGCCCTGCGTTTCCTCTTGCAATCCGGTTGGATTTTCTTTACAGGACATTGCTACCCAGGTATCCTCTGCGGTATTTGATGCATTGTCGGCCTTTCCCATGCTGCAGGGTAAGCGTAAAAGGAAACTTAAACATAGAAACATAGAAACATAGATATTGACGGCAGATAAGAGCCATAGGCCCAGCAAGTCTGCCCCACCTTACCTAACAGTATAAACTTATCTAGTTCGTAGGATAGCCCTATGCTTGTCCCATGCATTTTTAAAGTCCCCCACAGTGTTTGTTGCTACTACCTCTTGAGGAAGTTTATTCCATAAATCAATCACTCTTTCTGTAAAGAAGTGCTTCCTCAAATTACTCCTGAATCTACTACCCTTTAGCTTGAGCTCATGACCCCTTGTTCTTGAATTTTCCATTTTATGTAAAATACCCACAGCCTCAGTTTTACTAAACCCTTTAATGTACTTGAAAGTTGCTATCATATCACCTCTTTCCCTTCTCTCCTCTAAGCTATACATATTTAGGTCATTGAGCCTATCCTGGTAAGTTTTATTTTTTAGACCATGTACCATTTTGGTAGCCCTCCTTTGCACAGATTCAAGTTTGTTAATATCCTTCTGAAGATATGGCCTCCAGAACTGCACACAATACTCAAGATGAGGCCTAACTAATGATCTATAAAGTGGCATAAGAACCTTACTATTTCTGCTGCAAATACCTCTACCAATACATCCAAGCATTCTGCTAGCCTTACTCGCTGCCTTACTACATTGTTTACTAAGTTTTAAATCATCTGAAATAATAATTCCCAAGTCCTGTTCCTCGTCTGTAACAGTCAGTAAAGTGTCATTGAGTCTGTAATTAACATTTGGATTTTTCTTCCCTAAATGCATTATTTTACACTTTGCTGTGTTAAACTTTAGATCCCAGTCGTTTGTCCAATCCTCCAATTGTTGTATATCACTTCTCATTTTGTCTACCCCCCCTGGAACATCCACTCTGTTGCAAATTTTTGTATCATCTGCAAAGAGACATACTTTCCCCTGTAGCCCTTTGCTGATATTAAAGAATCAGTTAGTAAGGTTTCTGATCAAGTTGTGGCTAACCAGAGTGTACCTTCTCAGAAGTCTGAGGAAGAAGACATATCGGTAGCGTCTGAGGGTGAAATCTCAGATTCAGATAGTGCAATTCCTTTTTCTGATGCTGAAGTTGTATCCTTCAGATTTAAGCTAGCACACATTTGCTTATTACTTAAGGAGGTTTTGGCTACTTTGGACGACTCCGACACGACTATCGTAGTCGATCCTAAAAAGTCTAGTAAGCTGAACAAGTATTTCGATGTTCCCTCCGCGGTGGAGGTTTTTCCAGTACCAGACCGTGCTACTGAGATTATTGCACGGGAGTGGGGGAGACCTGGTATTCCTTTTTCTCCATCTCCTATTTTTAAGAAGATGTTTCCTATAGCGGACTCCATTAAGGAGTTGTGGCAGACGGTTCCTAAGGTAGAAGGAGCGATCTCCACTTTGGCTAAGAGGACCACTATTCCCATAGAGGATAGTTGCTCTTTTAAGGATCCAATGGATAAGAAATTGGAGGCATTACTAAAAAAGATGTACGTCCACCAGGGTCTACAATGGCAGCCTGCGGTGTGTATTGGTACAGTGACCAGCGCTGCAGCTTACTGGTTCGATGCATTGTTTGAGTATCTTCAGACCGATACTCATCTTGAGGAGATCCAGGACAGGATTAAGGCCCTTAAGATAGCCAGCTCCTTCATTACAGATGCTTCCTTACAGGTTTTAAGCTGGGAGCCAAAATTTCTGGTTTTGCAGTCCTAGCCCGCAGAGCCTTGTGGTTGAAGTTCCTGGTCTGCGGATGTTTCATCTAAATCTAAGATCATGGCTATTCCTTACAAGGGTAAGACCTTGTTTGGACCTGGTTTGGCGGAAATTATCTCAGATATTACTGGAGGGAAGGGTTCTTTTCTTCCTCAAGATAAAAAGAATAAGCATAAAGGACGTCAGAGTAATGTTCGTTCCTTTCTTAACTTTAAAGCAAGATCAAGCCAAGCCTTCCTGGAAGCATAACCAGTCCTGGAATAAGGGAAAACAATCTAAAAAGCCTTCAGCTGATTCCAAGTCAGCATGAAGGGTTGGCCCGTGATCCAGGAGCGGATCTTGTAGGGGGCAGACTCTCTCCCTTTTTCCCCAGGCCTGGATAAGAGATGTACCGGATCCCTGGGCGGTGGACATTGTCTCTTAGGGATACAAAATAGTCTTCAAATCTTTTCCTCCCAGAGGCAGGTTTCTCCTCTACAGATTATCTGTAGACCAGATAAAGAGAGGCGTTCTTACATGTATGAAGGACCTTGCCGCCCTGGGGGTAATAGTTCCAGTTCCCATTCAGGAAAGGGGTCTGGGATTTTACTTTAATCTGTTTGTGGTTCCCAAAAAAGATCTCAGAGTGCCATCCTTCAAGATGGAGACTATGCGCTCCATTCTTCCTTTGGTACAAGAAGGTCCGTTCATGACAACCATAGACCTAAAGGATGCATACCTTCATATTCACAGGGACCATCACAAATTTTCTTGGACAATCATTTCCAGTTTGTGGCCCTTCCATTCGGCCTCGCCCACAGCCCCCGGAATTTTTTAAAAGGTTCTGGGGGCTCTTTTAGCTGTGCTTCTGTCTCGGGCGTTGCAGTGGTACTTTATCTGGACGACATTCTGGTTCAGGCGCCATCTTTTCAACAAGCAGAATCTCATACGGAGATCTTGTTGTCTTTTCTTCAATCCCACGGATGGAAGGTGAATCGGGAAAAAAGTTCTCTAGTTCCAGCTACAAGGGTCGTATTTTTGGGGGCGATAATAGACACCCTGTTAATGAAGATTTTTCTGACAGAGGTCAGAAAAAGAAAGATTTAGACTCTTGTCTTGCCCTTCAGTCCTCTCCACGTTCGTCAGTGGCTCAATGTATGGAGGTAATCGGTCTGATGGTGGCTTCTATGGACATCATTGCATTTGCTCGTTTCCATCTCAGACCTCTGTAGTTATGCATGCTCAATCAATGGAATGGAGACTATATGGACCTGTCTCCGCGTATAGATCTAGAACAGGCGTCAATAGACTCACTTCCGTGGTGGCTTTCTCAGGACCATCTCTCCCAGGGAACTTGCTTCCGCAGACCCTCCTGGGTCATTGTTACCACGGATGCCAGCCTTCTGAGTTGGTGAGCAGTCTGGGGCTCGTTGAAGGCTCAGGGCCTATGGACTTGGGAGGAGTGGGCTCTGCCCATAAACATCCTGGAGCTGAGAGCGATCTTCAATGCTCTACTGGCCTGGACAACATAACCTCAGTGGCCTACATCAACCACCAGGGGGGATTGGCCATGTCAGAGGTGGCCCGAATTGTTCAGTGGGCGCAGACCCACAACTGCTGTCTTAATGCGATCCACATCCCAGGAGTGGACAATTGGGAAGCAAATTTTCTGAGCACACAGACTTTTCATCCCGGGGAGTGGGAACTTCATCCGGATGTGTTTCCCAGATTGACCTTCAAATGGGGCTGCCGGATTTCTATCTCATGGCTTCTCGTCAGAATGCCAAACTCCCGAGATATGGCTCGAGGTCAAGGGATCTGCAGGCATTTCTGATAGATGCTCTGGCGGTTCCTTTGAACTTTAGTCTAGCATACCTGTTTCCTCCGTTTGCTTTCCTTTCAAGAGTCATTGCTCAAATCAAGGGGCATCTGTAATTCTCATAGCCCCGGCGTGGCCTCGCAGGATTTGGTATGCAGACCTAGTGGAAATGTCATCCTTTCCACCTTGGAGACTCCCTGTGAAGAAGGACCTTCTACTTCAGGGTCCCTTCCTTCATCCAAATCTCGTTTCTCTGAAGCTGACTGTTTGGAGATTGAACGCTTAGTTTTATCTAAGCGGGGATTTTCGGAGTCTGTCATTGAGTCCTTGATTCAGGCTCGTAAGCCTGTGACTCGCAAGATCTACAATAAGATCTGGCGTAAATACTAGTATTAGTTTGAATCCAAAGGATACTCCTTGGAGTAGAGTAAGGATTCCTAGGATTTTGTCCTTTCTCCAGGATGGTCTGGAGAAGGGTTTGTCGGCAAGTACTCTTAAGGGTCAGATTTCGGCATTATCTATTTTGTTACATAAGCGCTTGGCGGGTGTGCCAGAGGTGCAATCGTTTTGTCAGGCCTTGGTCAGGATTCAGCCTGTGTTTAAACCTGTTACTCCTCCATGGAGTATTAACCTTGTTCTTAAAGTTTTACAACAGGCTCTGTTATCTTGGAAAGTTTTGTTTCTTGTTGCTATTTCCTCTGCTCGGAGAGTTTCTGAACTCTCTGCTTTACAGTGTGATTTCCCTTATCTTATATTTCACTCTGATAAGGTGGTTCTGCGTACTAAGTTTGGTTTCCTGCCCAAGGTTGTTTCGGTCAAGAATATTAATCAGGAAGTCGTTTTACCTTCTTTGTGTCCTAATCCTTTTTCTCACAAAGAACGCTTGTTACATAATCTGGATGTTGTGCGAGTGCTAAAATTTTATTTGCAGGCAACTAAGGACTTTCGTCAGTCTTCTGCATTGTTTGTTTGCTTTTCTGGGAAACGCAAGGGTCAGAAAGCTACGGCTACTTCCCTTTCCCTTTGGCTGAAGAGCATTATTCGCTTGGCATATGAGACTGCTGGATAGCAGCCTCCTGAGAAAATTACAGCTCATTCCATAAGGGCTGTTTCTTCTTCCTGGGCCTTCAAAAATGAAGCTTCTGAGGAACAGATTTGCAAGGCTTTTCAACTTGGTCATCTTTGTACACTTTTTCCAATTTCTATAAATTCGATGCTTTTGCCTCGGCTGAGGCTTCTTTTGGAGAAAGGTTCTTCAAGCAGTGGTGCCTTCTGTTTAGGTTCCTGTCTTGTCCCTCCCTTATCTGTGTCCTCTAGCTTGGGTATTGATTCCCAACAGTAATTATAATGATCTGTGGACTCACCGTATCTTTAGAAAGAAAACAAAATTTATGCTTGATAAATACCTGATAAATTTTATTTTTTGACACAGTGAGTCCACGGTCCACTTTATTATTTTTTTTTACAGTTTTTGGCACAGCTAACTCTTATGCCATGAATTATAAATGTAATAATGGAATATTGTTTATCTACTAGGCCTGCTGAAAGAAACAATATATAATTTGTGTGGGTCACTCGCTGAAATAGAACTACCATAGGGGTTTAAATGTAGGTAGCAGAAAAGCTCAAAATTGGCCCAGCACTGGGGTCAAAAAGGCTTAGCAGCGAAAGAGTAAATAAATAAATACATAACACTTCCTCCTATTGTATAGTAGGAGCTGGCCAGAGATTTGATTGGACAACATTCATTGCATATTAGGGGGGGAGTTTTTCTTTTTCTTTCTTTTTTTCTTTCTTTTTCTTTCTTTTTCTTTCTTTTTCTTTCTTTCTCTTTCTTTCTCTTTCTTTCTCTTTCTTTTTCTTTCTTTTTCTTTCTTTCTTTTTCTTTCTTTTTCTTTCTTTCTTTTTCTTTCTTTTTCTTTCTTTCTTTTTCTTTCTCTTTCTTTCTTTCTCTTTCTTTCTTTCTTTTTCTTTCTTTCTTTCTCTTTCTTTCTTTTTCTTTCTTTTTCTTTCTTTTTCTCTGTATATCACAGATGTCCATATCATAGAGACAAGAAAACTATAAGGGCAAACTATTTTGCAGCAGTTCCCTTTTGTGACTCAACAGGTCAGCCACCACTAAACTAGAGAAAGTGAGGGACCTGGCCATCTTAGATGTGCACCACCTTTACGCAAGGTTTTTTTCAGAACATTTGGATTGATTTAAACAGTATTTATTTTTATTTTTTGTCCGTTAAATATTTTCAGGTTTAAATGTTGTAATATTTGATACAAAACCAGTTATGGTATTTTTTCCCACTGATAACTTGCACACGTTTCATCTGCACTATTTTTTTTTCTCTTAAATTATTTCTCAGATATGCGTCTCAGCCATGTGAAATTGTTTTGGATTGCGGATCATTCATCGATAAAAGTGGACTTTATCAAAGACTTTTAAGTGAAGTGGATGATGCACTTCATTTTCTTGATGACTGTAATATTTCTTCACTATCACGAGAAAGAGATTCTATATTAATTTCTAAACAGGTATGGCAGGTTTCCACTGCATTTGTTTTGCAACCTGACTATTACGAGGCAACCCCCCCCCCCCTCCTTTTAAATTGAAAAGTAATTAGTTCCTATTTAAAGGGACATAATAAAACTACTGTATATCAGCTTTTTTATTATGGATTAAAGCATTAACCATTTATTTTTTAATGTAATTTTAATTCCTTGACTGTACTACCTTTTTATGGCGTGTTGCAGCAAAAAAAAAGATTTTACACAATAGATTCACTAGTCTTTGATCAATTTTAAATACCATTTTAGGTATCATAAGATTGTTGAAGGTTTTATTTGTTAATGAAAGCATTTTATAACCCTATTATATACCTTGAACTTTCAAACAAATGTGACATTTCCTAGTGTCTATTCTGATGTTTTTTATATTTAAATGGGGGTATGAGACCTCAGAACATTTAAGGGGGTGAAGCTGCACATCAGCTGGTGTGTTTATGAATTACTTTAAATGTCATCTGGTTTTCTTTCTAATGACATGGTTAGTCCACGGATTATCTAATTACTATTGAGGAATACCACTCCTGCCGAGCAGGAGGCGACAAAGAGCACCACAGCAAAGCTGCCAAACACCACCTCCCCTCCCTCCAACCCCAGTCATTCTCTTTGCCTACGTTATAGCAAGGAAGTGGTAAAGTTTAGGTGTTGGAAAGAAGATTCTTCAAGCAAGATTGGTTTATTTTTCAGCAGTGCAAGATTGTTCTGCTTTGTCCTAGGGTGTGGCTGTAGTCTATATCCATCACTTCAGTAGAGCAGTAGTGGCTTTCAAGCAATGGGAACTTATGGGGTACAATCCTCACTGCGCCTCCCATGTATTTAATGCTGCCCTAATCGTGCAAGCCTGAGTAAGATTACTCAGTCTTTGTTTTTATCCACAGGTCCATGTGAGGGAACGGGCCTCTCAAACCTAGTGAGCTGCCGTGCTGCCATTGCAGAAAATAAAAGGATGGCACTTTTTTAAAATAGGATTTTTGGACAAGAGACATTCGCCTATTGCTAGGGGGGATAATTTATTATTGGCAGCAATAGCAGGCACTGGGGACGAGGAGATTTATGGCTCAGTAGGTGGTGTTTTTATTGTTCCTTTACTCCCTGCGGCTTTGGTAATACATTCAGCCGAAAGGGAGGTTAACATTGTAACACCCACAATGGGCGGGGTTAGCTGAGGCGGCATTTTCTGTTGCGCGCCTTTTTCCCCCTACACTTCTTGTGTTCCGTAGCAGAGAAATAGCTTTGTCACAGGCATTAGCAGAGTTGCGGTTACCGGTCTACATTTTGCAGAAAAATAGAAGTTGAGTCCGGTTTTACAAGCAGAATATTCACTCAGTTTTCAGTCAGGAAGGTAAGCACCTCAGCAAAGCTAAGCTGAGGTGTAAAGGTTGTCCGGAGTGGTTTTTGTGATACTTTATATTTTTATTGCAGAAAAATAAAGCAGTTTTGTTTTAAAATTTAAAGGAACAGTAACGTTTTTTGTGTGGGGTATTTTCTAAATAAAATATCATTTTATCTATTTATTCTGTTCATTAGTTAATAAAGATGGACCAAGAGGCCCTGCAAGATGTTACATGTTCTTTATGTTTTGATTCTAATGTGGAACCACCAATCCCTTTCTGTTCCTCATGTATTGAGAGAACTTTACATTACAGGGATATAGGATATTCTTTTTCCTGAGCCAACATTGTCTAAGGCGGATGCTGTTCAGGAGTCTTCTGACAATGTTCAAGATATGCCGCAGCTTTCTCCTCAAGCGTCCCAGAATTTATCGTCCACACAGCCAGTGCCCTGCGCTTCCTCTATTACTCCAACTGGAGTTACTTTGCAAGACATTGCTTCCCTCATGTCCTCAGCTGTATCTGATGCGTTGTTTTCTTTTCCCATGCTGCAGGGAAAGCACAAGAGGAAATGTAAACAATAAGCGAGTAAGGTTGCTGACACAGTCGTGGCTATTCCGAATGTCCCCTCCCAGAAGTCTGATGAGGAAGATACTTCGGTAGCATCTGAGGGTGAAATCTCAGACTCTGTGTAATTCCTTTTGCTGATACTGAAGTTGTATCTTTCAGGTTTAAGCTCGAACACCTCCGTTTGTTACTTAAGGCGGTTTTGGCTACCCTGAACGACTCCGACACTACTGTTGTAGTCAATCCTAAGAAGTCTAGTAAACTAAACGAGTATCTTGATATACCTTCCATGGTAGAGGTTTTTTCTGTACCAGATTGAGCTACAGAGATTATTACTAGGGAATGGGAGAGACCGGGTATCCCTTTTTCTCCATCCCCTATATTTAAGAAGATGTTTCCTATAGCAGACTCTGTCAAGGAGTCTTGGCAGACAGTACCCAAGGTGGAAGGGGCAATTTCCACGCTAGCTAAGAGGACAACTATTCCCATAGAAGATAGTTATTCCTTTAAGGATCCTATGGACAAAAAATTAGAGGGGTTACTTAAGAAAATGTATGTACACCAGGGTTTACAATGGCAACTTGCGGTGTGTATTGCTACCGTCACTAGTGCGGCAGCATACTGGTGTGATGCATTGTCCGATTCTATTCGGACAGACACTCCCCTCGAAGAGATCCAGGATAGCATCAAGGCCCTTAAGTTGTCCAATTCCTTAATTACGGATGCTTCCCTACAGGTTATTAAACTGGGAGCAAAGATTTCAGGTTTTGCCGTACTGGCGCGCAGAGCTTTATGGTTAAAATCTTGGTCTGCGGATGTGTCATCTAAGTCTAAGCTTTTGGCTATCCCTTACAAGGGAATTACCTTGTTTGGGCCGGGTTTGACAGAAAAAATTTTTTCTAACATTACGGGAGGAAAGGGCCATTTCCTCCCACAGGACAAGAGGAATAAGTAGTAGAGACGTCAGAGTAATTTTCGTTGCTTTCAAAAGTTCAATGGTAAGCCTTCCTCTCCATCTTCCAAGCAGGAACAGTCCAAGCCTTCCTGGAGGCCCAACCAATCTTGGAACAAGGGAAAACAATCCAAGAAGCCCGCTATTGACTCAAAAGCAAAATGAAGGGCCTGCCCCCGATCCGGGACCAGATCTTGTTGGGGGCGGACTTTCCTTCTTCGCTCAGACTTGGGTTCGGGATTTTCAGGATCCCTGGGCGGTGGACATCGTGTCCCAGGGATACAAGCTAGAGTTCAAGACCTTTCCTCCCAGGGCCAGGTTTCTGCTTTGAAGACTATCTGTAGACCAGATAAAAAAAATAGGCGTTCTTACACTGTGTTCGGGACCTTTCCGACCTGGGAGTGATAGTTCCTGTCCCAATGCATTAACAGGGTCTGGGGTTCTACTCCAATCTGTACGTGGACCCTAAAAAAGAGGGAACCTTCAGACCAATTTTAGATCTCCAAAGTCTAAACAAATTCCTCAGAGTACCGTCCTTCAAGATGGAAACACTTCGTTCCATTCTTCCCTTGGAAGAGGGTCAATTTATGACAACGGTAGATTTAAAGTATGCATATTCCCATCCACAGGGATCATCACAAGTTTCTGAGGTTTGAATTTCTAGACGAACACTTCCAGTTTGTGGCTCTTCCATTCGGCCTTGCTACAGCTCCCAGAATTTTCTCAAAGGTTCTGGGATCCCTGTTGGCAGTGCTCCGATTGAGGGGTATTGCAGTGGCGCCTTATCTGGACGACATTCTGGTTCAGGCGCCATCCTTTCAACTAGCAAAATCCCACACGGAAATGTTATCTTTCCTGCAATCTCATGGATGGAAGGTGAATTTGGGAAAGAGTTCCTTAGTTCCAACTACAAGGGTAATTTTCTTGGGAAGCATAATAGATTCCTTTCCAATGAAACATTTTCTGACAGAAGTCAGGAAATCTGATTTTCGATTCCTGTCTAGCGCTTCAGTCCTCTCCTCAGCCATCAGTGGCTCAATGTATGGAGGTAATCGGTCTGATGGTAGCAGCCATGGACATCATCCCGTTTGCCCGTTTCCACCTCAGGCTTCTGCAGTTATGCATGCTCAGGCAGTGGAACGGAGATTATGCGTATCTGTCTCCATGATTACATCTGGAGCAGGAGACGAGGGATTCTCTTCTTTGGTGGTTGTCTCAGGATCATCTCTCCCAGGGAACCTGCTTCCGCAGACCCACCTGGGTAATTGTGACAACGGACGCCAGCCTACTGGGATGGGGAGCAGTCTGGGGCTCTCTAATAGCTCAGGGGACATGGACTCGGTCGGAGTCTGTTTTATCCATAAACATTCTGGAGCTGAGAGCAATCTTCAGTGCTCTTCTGGCCTGGCCTCAGCTTTGGCCCGATTTATCAGGTTCCAGTCGGACAACATAACTTCAGTGGCTTACATCAACCATAAGGGGGGAGCTCAGAGTTCCTTGGCCATGGCAGAGGTAGCCAAGATAATTCAGTGGGCGGAGTCTCACAACTGCTGCCTGTCGGCAATCCACATCCCAGAAGTGGACAACTGGGAGGCAGATTTTCTGAGCAGACAGACCTTTCACCCGGGGGAGTGGGAACTCCATCTGGAAGTGTTTTCCAACTTGATTCTCAAATGGGGACAGCTGGAGCTGGATCTCATGGCATCTCGGCAGAATGCCAAGCTTACGAGGTATGGGTCGAGGTCAAGGGATCCTCAGGCGGTACTGATAGACGCTCTGGCGGTACCTTGGAATTTCAGTCTTGCATACCTATTTCTCCCATTCGCTCTCCTTCCTCGAGTCATTGCTCGAATCAAACAAGAGAGGATTTCGGTGATCCGCATACCACCGGCGTGGCCTCGCAGGATCTGGTATGCAGACCTGGTGGAGATGTCATCTCTTCCACCTTGGAGACTTCCATTGAGGAAGGACCTTCTACTTCAAGGGCCCTTCATCCAAACCTAGTTTCTCTGAAGCGGACTTCTTGAAGATTGAACACTTAATTTTATCTAAGCGTGGATTTTCAGAGACGGTTATTGAGACCATGATTCAAGCTCGTAAGCCTGTGACTGGAAAGATTTACCATAAGATATGATGTAAATATCTGCATTGGTGTGAATCTGTCAGGTTTTATTCTGCTTTTCCTAAAAGGCAGAAGAAAGAACAAAAAGAAGTAATTTTGAACCACAACTGCAGCCTTAAAAATTAGTGTGAATGTAGTAAGGCAGATATCTTGTACATATATATAACAAGGGCGCAACAGTTGTTTAACATGTAAGTAGATATCTGTCTGGCAATTAATATTGGTTTCAATCTGAATCTGCAGCTAAGCAACAAGAATGAAAAATGCAAAGTGCAAGACAATAAACCATAAATAATAAAGTTGTGATGATAAGAAATACAGAAGCAACTTATACAAGGCGGAACCTTTAACAGGACAAGAAATAACAACAGCGTATCTAACTCCTAACTGATATTTGTGTGCAGTAAACTTCAGTGCAAAGAAAGATATATTGTTTCAGGCATAAGATCAGAAACCTTCCTTCCTACTTGTTTGTAATTCTAATTTGGTTATGTATTGACAGGTTTCTATTTAGAGTTGCGGTATGACGAGAAGGTAAGACATTAGGTTTGAATCTTACCAAGTAGAGAGAGGTACAAGTCGTTTAGATAGGTGCTTTAATTGGTAACAAGGAGGTCCGTTGCCGGTAAGCGCTTGCAACGAAGATTGCGAGTAGCAAGTGAAAGTTCCGGTGGCGTGTGACGTCACAGCCTGTTCGTTTGAGCAGAGATCCTGTGTCAGGTGCAACAGCTGCTGAGGAGAGTGAATCCTGAGTAGGTCCGTTGCGTTAGAGAGACAGAATTCTAAGCAATCAACACTAGGTTAGTTGATCCTTTTATACGATGTGAGTGGGAGGGATTTTCTAGATAGGTGCAAGGACATGATCAGCAAAGGATGCACAGAGAGTTAGGTTACTATATAATCATGACAGAATCCAAAGGCTACTCGTGGAGTAGAGTTTGATTTCCTAGAATTTTGTCCTTTCTCCAAGAGGGTTTGGAGAAGGGTTTATCAGCAAGCTCCCTAAAGGGTCAAATATCTTCCTTGTCCATTTTGTTACATAAACATCTGGCGGATGTACCAGACGTGCAATCGTTCTGTCAGGCCTTGGTCAGAATCAGGCCTGTGTTTAAGCCGGTTACTCCTCCTTGGAGTCTAAATCTAGTTCTTAAAGTTCTTCTACAGGCTCCGTTTGAGCCTATGCATTCTTTAGATATTAAGTTGTTATCTTGGAAGGTTTTGTTTCTTGTTGCTATTTCATCTGCTTGTAGAGTTTCAAAGCTCTCTGCATTACAGTATGAGTCTCCTTAACTTATTTTTCATTCTGATAAGAGTTTTGCGTACTAAGTTAGGGTTTCTCCCTAAAGTGGTTTTAGATCGGAAAATTAATCAGGAGATTGTTGTTCCTTCCTTGTGTCCTAACCCTTCTCAAAAGGAACGTCTGCTGCACAATCTGGACATGGTGCGTGCATTGAAATTCTGTTTACAGGCGACTAAGGATTTTTGTCAGTCTTCTGCTCTGTTTGTGGTTTTCTCTGGAAAACGTAAGGGACAGAAAGCTACGGCTACTTCTCTGTCTTTGTGGCTGAAGAGTATCATTCGCTTGGCCTATGAAACTGCTGGACAGCAGTCCCCTGAGAGAGTTATGTCTCATTCTACGAGGGCTATTTCCTCTTCCTGGGCATTCAAAAATGAAGCGTCTGTGGAACAAATTTGCAAGGCTGAAACTTGGTCCTTTGTTCACACTTTTTCTAAATTATATAAATTTGATACTTTTGCCTCGGCTGAGGCTTCTTTTGGGAAAAAGGTTCTTCAAGCAGTGGTTCCTTCCATTTAGGTTCCCTGTCTTGTCCCTCCCTTATCCGTGTCCTCTAGCTTGGGTATTGATTCCCAATAGTAATTTGATGATCCGTGGACTCATCGTGTCATTATAAAGAAAACAATATTTATGCTTACCTGATACATTTATTTCTTGACACGGTGAGTCATTGGCCCGCCCTGTTTTCTTAAGGACACAGGCTTACTAAACTTCAGACACCTCTGCACCTTGTTGCTTTCTTTCTCTCATTTGATTCTGTCGAATGACTGGGGTTGGAGGTAGGGGAGGTGGTGTTTGGCAGCTTTGCTGTGGTGCTCTTTGCCGCCTCCTGCTGGGCAGGAGTGGTATTCCCCAATAGTAATTAGATGATCCATGGACTCCATGTCAAGAAAGAAATACATTTATCGGGTAAGCATAAATTTTGTTTTTATGAAATCTACCATTTTAATGGAATTTAATCTGGTCTGCTCTTGGCAATATTTACCACAGTGAAGTAAAAAGAATATATCAGAATTTCATCATTCAGTGACTCCGGTATTAAATGTCTCCTGACTTCTCATTAACACTTGTTATCACTGTAAAATGTAATGTTTTCTAAGACCTGAAGCAAATCATCAATAATATAGCACAGAACAATATGAAGAACTTGCACTCACTCAACTAAATGCTTGAGTGATATCTGACATGAATTTTACTGCGCACACCCATAGAACTCTTATGTAAGTGGTTTAGTCTACTCACGCCATGTAATGAGCAGATTGTTAGCGTGCCCAAAACTATCTCTTGAGCAATTAAAGAATAACTGGGCTAGCACAATAATATAAGTTCTACTGGTTCCTAATGTACATTACTGCTAGTGTTCTTGTAGTTCACTTGATATCTAGGCCTTTGTGGGGAATTCAGTTTTGAGTTTAATGTCTCTTAAATTTTTTGTGCTAATTCTGATTTAACAATGAAGTCTAAAATTTACTTTCCCTTGTTCCCTTTTAGATAACTTTTGCATATATATTAGCGCTGCGGAATCTGTTGGCGCTCTACAAATAACCGATAATAATAATATCTCTCTCTCTCCTCGTCTCTCTCACTCTCCTCGTTTGCTCTCGCTCACTCTTTCTATCATATCTATCCTGTATTACAATCGGTTTCACTGTCTTATAAACCTAATTGGTGTATTTTTTTGCCATAGATTCTGTCAGACTGTAGAGCAGTTCTTTTGGTTCTGGGTCCGTGGTGTGCCGATAAAGTTGCAGGAATGATGGTGAGAGAGCTACAGAAATACATAAAACATGAGCAGGAGTTGCTGCACAGGAAATTCCTACTGTTTACAGACACTATTTTAAGGAAAATCCATGCTCTCTGTGAAGAGCACTTCTCACCTGCCTCACTTGATCTGAAATTTGTCACCCCTAAAGTCATAAAATTGCTAGAGATTCTGCGGAAATACAAACCTTATGAGCGGCAGCAATTTGAGAGTGTCGAGTGGTATAACAATAGGAATCAGGATAACTATGTGTCTTGGAGCGATTCTGAGGAGGATGATGATGAAGACGAAGAGATTGAGGAAAAAGAGAAAACCGAAACATGCTTCCCCTCGCCGTTTACAAATATTTTATGTGGCATCATCTTTGTGGAAAGACGATACACAGCAGTTGTTCTCAACAGGTAATCTGTCGCTTGTGTAACTTTTTTTTTTTATTAATTTGCTAAATTGAAATACTTTTAAAGGGACATAGTCAAAATTAAACAATTGTGATTCAATGTGTAATTTTATTTTCTCTTTTTAAGTGTATTCAGTCCACGGGTCATCCATGGGATATTCTCCTTCCCAACAGGAAGTTGCAAGAGGATCACCCAAGCAGAGCTGCTATACAGCTCCTCCCCCCACATGTCATATCCAGTCATTCTCTTGCAAGTCTCAACATAGTAGGAAGGCTGTGAGAGGAGTGTGGAGTTTTTATACTTAATTATTTCTTCAATCAAAAGTTTGTTATTTTAAATGGCACCGGAGTGTGCTGTTTTTCTCTCAGGCAGTATTTAGAAGAAGAATCTGCCTGCGTTTTCTATGATCTTAGCAGAAGTAACTAAGATCCACTGGCTGTTCTCGCACATTCTGAGGATTGGGTTAACTTCAGAAAAGGGAATAGCATGCGGGGTCCCCTGCAAACGAGGTATGTGCAGTAAAATATTTTTCTAAGGAATGGAATTGACTAAGAAAATGCTGTTAATACTGTAAGTAATGTATGAGCCTTAACTGCAGTAGTAGCGACTGGTATCAGGCTTATTAATAACACTACATAACCTTTAAAATGGATGTTAAAACGTTTACTGGCATATTAATCGTTTTTTGTGAGGTACTTTGGTGATAAAACTTATTGGGGCATAATTTTTTCCACATGGCTAACGTATATTTCTGCATAGAAACAGTTAACTGAGGTTTCCCACTGTTGTAATATGAGTGGGAGGGGCCTATTTTAGCGCTTTTTTGCACAGTAAAAATTCAGTCACAGTCTTCCTGTTTCCTCCTCCATGATCCAGGACGTCTCTAGAGAGCTCAGGGGTCTTCAAAATTCATTTTGAGGGAGGTAATCAGTCACAGCAGACCTGTGACAGTGTGTTTGACTGTGATAAAAACGTTAATTGTTAAATTGATTATCCGTTTTGGGTATTAAGGGGTTAATCATCCATTTGCTGGTGGGTGCAATCCTTTGCTAATTGAATACATTTACTGTGAAAATTTGGTTGCTATAACTGATTTGGTTCATTGTTATTTCAACTGTGACAGTTTTTTTGTGCTTCTTAAAGGCGCAGTAGCGTTTTTTATATTGCTTGTAAATTTATTTGAAAGTATTTTCCAAGCTTGCTAGTCTCATTGCTAGTCTGTTTAAACATGTCTGACACAGATGAATCTGTTTGTTCACTATGTTTGAAGGCCAATGTGGAGCCCCATAGAAATATGTGTACTAAATGTATTGATGTCACTTTAAATAAAAGTCAGTCTTTATCTGTAAAGAAATTATCACCAGACAATGAGGGGGAAGTTATGCCGACTAACTCTCCTCACGTGTCAGTACCTTCGCCTCCCGCTCAGGAGGCGCGTGATATTGTGGCGCCAAGTACATCAGAGAGGCCCTTATAAATCACTTTGCAAGACATGGCTGCTGTTATGACAGAAGTATTATCTAAATTGCCAGAATTAAGAGGCAAGCGCGATAGCTCTGGGTTAAGGACAGAGCGCGCTGATGATGTGAGAGCCATGTCCGATACTGCGTCACAATTTGCAGTACATGAGGACGGAGAGCTTCATTCTGTGGGTGACGGATCTGATCCATGGAGACCGGATTCAGAGATTTCTAATTTTAAATTTAAGCTTGAGAACCTCCGTGTATTGCTAGGGGAGGTATTAGCGGCTCTGAATGTTTGTAACACGGTTGCAATTCCAGAGAAATTATGTAGGCTGGATAGATACTATGCGGTGCCGGTGTGTACTGACGTTTTTCCTATACCTAAAAGGCTTACAGAGATTATTAGCAAGGAGTGGGATAGACCCGGTGTGCCCTTTTCCCCTCCTCCTATATTTAGGAAAATGTTTCCAATAGACGCCACCACACGAGACTTATGGCAGACGGTCCCTAAGGTGGAGGGAGCAGTTTCTACTTTAGCTAAGCGTACCACTATCCCAGTGGAGGATAGTTGTGCTTTTTCGGATCCAATGGATAAAAAATGAGAAGGTTACCTTAAGAAAATGTTTGTTCAACAAGGTTTTATCTTACAGCCCCTTGCATGCATTGCGCCTGTCACTGCTGCTGCGGCATTCTGGTTTGAGTCTCTGGAAGAGGCCATTCGCACAGCTCCATTGGATGAGATTATGGACAAGCTTAAAGCACTTAAGCTAGCTAACGCATTTGTTTCTGATGCCGTCGTACATTTAACCAAACTAATGGCTAAGAACTCCGGATTCGCCATCCAGGCGCGCAGAGCGCTATGGCTTAAATCCTGGTCAGCTGACGTGACTTCTAAATCTAAATTGCTTAATATTCCTTTCAAAGGGCAGACCTTATTCGGGCCCGGCTTGAAAGAAATTATTGCTGACATTACTGGAGGTAAGGGTCATACGCTTCCTTAGGACAGGGCCAAATCAAAGGCCAAACAGTCTAATTTTCATGCCTTTCGTAACTTCAAGGCAGGAGCAGCATCAACTTCCTCTGCCCCAAAACAGGAAGGAACTGTTGCTCGTTACAGACAGGGCTGGAAAGCTAACCAGTCCTGGAACAAGGGCAAGCAGGCCAGAAAACCTACTTCTGCCCCTAAGACAGCATGAAGAGAGGGCCCCCTATCCGGAAACGGATCTAGTGGGGGGCAGACTTTCTCTCTTCGCCCAGGCTTGGGCAAGAGATGTCCAGGATCCCTGGGCGTTGGAGATCATATCTCAGGGATATCTTCTGGACTTCAAAGCTTCTCCTCCACAAGGGAGATTTCATCTTTCAAGGTTATCAGCAAACCAAATAAAGAAAGAGGCTTTTCTACGCTGTGTACAAGACCTCTTACTAATGGGGGTGATCCACCCAGTTCCGCGGACGGAACAAGGGCAAGGATTTTACTCAAATCTGTTTGTGGTTCCCAAGAAAGAGGGAACCTTCAGACCAATCTTGGACCTAAAAATCTTAAACAAATTCCTAAGGGTTCCATCATTCAAAATGGAATCTATTCGAACCATCCTACCCATGATCCAAGAGGGTCAGTATATGACCACAGTGGACTTAAAGGATGCCTACCTTCACATACCGATTCACAAAGATCATTATCGGTACCTAAGGTTTGCCTTTCTAGACAGGCATTACCTATTTGTAGCTCTTCCCTTCGGGTTAGCTACGGCCCCGAGAATTTTTACAAAGGTTCTGGGCTCACTTCTGGCGGTGCTAAGACCGCGAGGCATAGCGGTGGCTCCGTACCTAGACGACATTCTGATACAAGCGTCAAGTTTTCAAATTGCCAAGTCTCATACAGAGATAGTTCTGGCATTTCTGAGGTCGCATGGGTGGAAGGTGAACGTGGAAAAGAGTTCTCTATTACCACTCACAAGGGTCCCCTTCTTAGGGACTCTTATAGATTCTGTAGAGATGAAAATTTACCTGACGGAGTCCAGGTTATCAAAACTTCTAAATGCTTGCCGTGCCCTTCATTCCATTCCACACCCGTCAGTAGCTCAGTGCATGGAAGTAATCGGCTTAATGGTAGCGGCAATGGACATAGTGCCATTTGCGCGCCTGCATCTCAGACCGCTGCAATTATGCATGCTAAGTCAGTGGAATGGGGATTACTCAGATTTGTCCCCTCTACTAAATCTGGATCAAGAGACCAGAGATTCTCTTCTCTGGTGGCTTTCTCGAGTCCATCTGTCCAGGGGTATGACCTTTCGCAGGCCAGATTGGACGATTGTAACAACAGATGCCAGACTTCTAGGTTGGGGCGCAGTCTGGAACTCCCTGAAGGCTCAGGGATTGTGGACTCAGGAGGAGAAACTCCTCCCAATAAATATTCTGGAATTAAGAGAAATATTCAATGCTCTTCTTGCTTGGCCTCGGTTAGCGACACTGGAGTTCATCGGATTTCAGTCGGACAACATCACGACTGTGGCTTACATCAACCATCAAGGGGGAACCAGGAGTTCCCTAGCGATGTTGGAAGTCTCAAAGATAATTCGCTGGGCAGAGTCTCACTCTTGCCACTGGGAGGCGGATTTTCTAAGTCGCCAGACTTTTCATCCGGGGGAGTGGGAACTTCATCCGGAGGTCTTCGCTCAACTGATTCATCGTTGGGGCAAACCAGAACTGGATCTCATGGCGTCTCGCTTGTTACGGAACCAGGTCCAGGGACCCGGGAGCGGCGCTGATAAATGCTCTAGCAGCCCCTTGGGTTTTCAACATGGCTTATGTGTTTCCACCATTTCCGCTGCTTCCTCGGCTGATTGCCAAGATCAAACAGGAGAGAGCATCGGTGATTCTGATAGCGCCTGCGTGGCCACGCAGGACCTGGTATGCAGACCTAGTGGACATGTCGTCCTGTCAACCATGGTCTCTGCCTCTGAGGCAGGACCTTCTAATTCAGGGTCCTTTCAACCATCCAAATCTAATTTCTCTGAGGCTGACTGCATGGAGATTGAACGCTTGATTCTATCAAAGCGTGGCTTCTCGGAGTCGGTTATTGATACCTTAATACAGGCTCGGAAACCTGTTACCAGAAAAATTTACCATAAGATATGGCGTAAATATTTATATTGGTGCGAATCCAAGAGTTACTCATGGAGTAAGGTTAGGATTCCTAGGATATTGTCTTTTCTACAAGAGGGTTTAGAAAAGGGCTTATCTGCTAGTTTGTTAAAGGGACAGATTTCTGCTCTGTCTATTCTTCTACACAAACGTCTGGCAGAAGTTCCAGACGTTCAGGCTTTTTGTCAGGCTTTGGCTAGGATTAAGCCTGTGTTTAAGACTGTTGCTCCGCCGTGGAGCTTAAACTTAGTTCTTAAAGTTCTTCAAGGTGTTCCGTTTGAACCCCTTCATTCCATTGATATTAAGCTGTTATCTTGGAAAGTTCTGTTTTTGATGGCTATTTCCTCGGCTCGAAGAGTCTCTGAGTTATCTGCCTTACATTGTGATTCTCCTTATCTGATTTTCCATTCAGACAAGGTAGTTCTGCGTACTAAACCTGGGTTCTTACCTAAGGTAGTTTCTAACAGGAATATCAATCAAGAGATTGTTGTTCCATCATTGTGTCCTAACCCTTCTTCAAAGAAGGAACGACTTTTGCATAATCTGGACGTAGTCCGTGCCCTGAAGTTCTATTTACAGGCAACTAAAGATTTTCGTCAAACTTCTTCCCTGTTTGTCGTTTACTCTGGACAGAGGAGAGGTCAAAAAGCTTCGGCTACCTCTCTCTCCTTTTGGCTTCGTAGCATAATACGTTTAGCCTATGAGACTGCTGGACAGCAGCCCCCTGAAAGAATTACAGCTCATTCCACTAGAGCTGTGGCTTCCACCTGGGCCTTTAAAAATGAGGCCTCTGTTGAACAGATTTGCAAGGCTGCGACTTGGTCTTCGCTTCATACCTTTTCAAAATTTTACAAATTTGACACTTTTGCTTCTTCGGAGGCTGTTTTTGGGAGAAAGGTTCTACAGGCAGTTGTTCCTTCCGTTTAAAGTTCCTGCTTTGTTCCTCCCATTATCCGTGTACTTTAGCTTTGGTATTGGTATCCCATAAGTAATGGATGACCCGTGGACTGAATACATTTAACAAGAGAAAACATAATTTATGCTTACCTGATAAATTTATTTCTCTTGTAGTGTATTCAGTCCACGGCCCGCCCTGTCTTTTTAAGGCAGATCTAAATTTTAATTAAAACTCCAGTCACCACTGCACCCTATGGTTTCTCCTTTCTTGTTTTGTTTCGGTCGAATGACTGGATATGACATTTGGGGGGAGGTGCTGTATAGCAGCTCTGCTTGGGTGATCCTCTTGCAACTTCCTGTTGGGAAGGAGAATATCCCATAAGTAATGGATGACCCGTGGACTGAATACACTACAAGAGAAATAAATTTATCAGGTAAGCATAAATTATGTTTTTACCTCTCTTGGTTTCCTTGTTTGAAAGAGAGTATACTTATTTAGGCTCAGAAGCGTGCACTATATGGCAGCAGAATCTGCAACAAGGTTTGCAACAATGTTATACATTCAGTATTTAAAACATGGACACACTTTTTAGCCTTTTCAGATATGCTGTCATGGATAGGAGCTATGTTTAAAAAAACTCTGCTTTAATGCCTGATCCAAGACTGTACTTCTTGTAGGGAGTTCCAATATTTAATAACAAAAATAGAAACGTGTTGAAAACAAAGATTCTTTAAAATCAATAAGATCATACATCTGGCTTTACCTACGTAATCCTAGGATTACCAAAACACTGCTGGATAAAGCTAATCACAGTACTATTTTCGTCCTTTGAAGACAATAGTTCTTGCAAATTACTGCATCAAACATATATAAGATACGCTGTAATTCACCCATCTTCACTATCTTTTTTTGCCTCAGGTTCATGAAGGGCAAAGCCCCCTTTGTAAAAACTCAGGCAGAGGCAAAAAAAAATAGTGTAGATGGGCTTTATGCAGAAGTGTTTGGGTAATTCTAGGCTTACCCGGGTAAAGCACTATGTATGATCTTACATTAGGCTTTACCCACCAGCCGCTGGGTAACGTCAGTTTTACCCGGATATCTGAGTTTACCTGTAACAATTATATATCATTAATATATATATATATATATATATATATATTATTATTATTATTATTATTATTATTATTATTATTATTATTATTATTATTATTATTATTATTATTATTATTATTATTATTATTATTATTATTATTATTATTATTATTATTATTATTATTATTATTATTATTATTATTATTATTATTATATCTTTGTCATGGAGAGAGATCAGCAGCTTATTTTACTGAGCATTATAATGTAAAGTTAGTGTCTCTCTTTAGCATAAACTATATTTGCAAACTCCCCTTAAATACATAGAGGACTTTATTATGGAGTGAATGACACTATTGTTTGCATGCTTACTCATTTGAGCCTGTATGATATTTGTGAAGCAGCAGTTTAACTTAGAGTTGGCAGATGAAAATCACCTTGTACTCGACTGAAGTGATTGACAAGACCTGCTCTCACACAGTTGGTTGCGCTAGAACAGAGTGGTGGAATTGCACAAGCATTACCTTGTGCAATGCTAAATTATGGGAACAAAATGCACTCTACATTTTGTGATGAAATGCATACAACATGTGAACATTGTTTGTCTGCAAATTGATGAATCTAGCCCAAAGAGTTCCCAAGGTAAAAAATTTACCTTTTTAAAACCATCCCTGAGGGGCATTATAATACTGAATCCCACCAGAGAGCTTTAGGGAATCTTTATCTGTATATTTACATACATCCAATTTCAGTGGCGCCAACTGGCCCGCACAGCTGGTGGAAACGTCACCTCTCGGCAAAATAGCTTTGTGCTGTGGGCTGCCTGAGCAGCTCAGTGCGGCGAACGCTTCAAACAAATAAAGGAGCTTTCAGCATGAAGTATTTTATACTTCATGACTAAAAGTCCCCTTTATTTGTTCCAATGGTAAATCCTAGCGTTTCACAAACGCTAGGATTTACCATCACTTTAACAAGACTTGGATACAGCCTCATTAGCAGAGACCTAAATGCTGCAAGGATATGCTGACTACTGGACTATTTTATTATGATGTTATGTAATATATATTTCCATCTATAGGGGAGGAGAGTCCACGGCTTCATTCATTACTGTTGGGAATTAAGAACCTGGCCACCAGGAGGAGGCGAAGACACCCCAGCCAAAGACTTAAATTCCTCCCCCACTTCCCTCATACCCCAGTCATTCTTTGCCTTTCGTTACAGGAGGATGGCAGAGAAGTGCTGGAGTTTCGTACTAGTCTCTTATGGAGGGTAGTACTCTTCGCATTGGGACTGGAGTTTTAAATAGTCCTGTCAGCCTCTCAGTGAGTGCCTGGGTGAAAGTTAGAGTCCGGAGATGCAGGGAGAGTCTTTTTCTGCAAAACCATCCCGACTCTTTTTAACAGCTCCACAAGCAATCAGCGTTGACGAGTTTCGCTGCCTGCTTTCTACACTCAAGTCCATGTCAGGAGCGAGGCTACTAACCTGTCACACTTGAAGGGCCCTGTTCCTGTTCCACAGCATAGATTTTGGTAAGATTGTTTTATTTTTTATTAATAACAAGAAGAAGACAGGGTTACAGTGTGACACCTTTTTATCAAGGGTTAATATTCCTGGAAAGGGGATTAATGAACAGGGGGGATTTATACATGATATTGTTTATGTCATTGTTGCGTTATGTGCGAGATGAGGCTCTGGCAGTGTGTCGAATTTTCAGGATTACTTGCTGGATTATTGCGCGGCCCTTTTTGGTGTGTTTTTGCCTAGTGCAGGGGCGGTCCTGCCAGGCACTCCATGTGACCGGTGTGCCTATCTACTTCCTCTGTTGATCTGTGGCACAGGAGTCGTAACGGTTTCTGTAGTCCGGGTCCTAGGAGGTGGTGAGTGCCCTGGCCATTGGAGGTATAAAGGTGCCTTTTGTAAATTAAGCTAGTCCGAACAAAAGCGCAAGCTATGGAGGACTCTGATGCGTTCGAGTGCTCTCCCTCTCTAACAAAGTCTCATTCCTGTGTTTATTGTGAAGAAGTTCTGGTAGATCAGCCTGCTCATCTATGTTCCACATGCCTTGATAAAGTTACATCATCTAAATGTAAACGGATGTCTAGTACTACTGAGCCATCAACCTGTGAGGGTACTTTGTCCCGTGAGGTGCGTTCCCTGCATTCATCTCAGATTGGGCCCATGGTCCAACCATTACTCCTTCGGGAGAGATTAGTTGGCCGTCAGACTTTGCGGACCAACTGTAATCGGCGGTTTCTAAAGTGATCCATGCCTTACCACGTTCTGCTAAGTGCAAGCATAGGGTGTATCATGGCGGCCCGGCCCAGGGTTGGTCTACGCCGATGGATAATCCAGAAGCTCTATACGATGACGAGGCCCACTCCGACTTTTTGGAGGAGGCCTTTTCTGGGTCGGAGTCCAGGTCATCTAAACCTCTGACTGCGGAGGGGCCTGGTTTTAGGTTTAGGATGGAGAATATGTGCTTTTTGCTGCGGTAGGTGATTGCTACTCTGGAGGTTCCGGAAACTAAGATTCCTGAGGAACCTGCGAATCCTAAGCTTGACAAGGTATACAAGGACAGGGTAGTACCTCAGACTTTCCCGGTTCCCGTTAAGTTGGCAAATATTATTAAGAATGAATGGGAGCGATTAGGTTCGTCCTTTTCCCCTTCTTTTAAAAAACAGTTTCCAGTCCCTCAGCTTGAGCTGTGGGGGACCATCCCTAAGGTGGATGGGGCTATCTATACGCTCGCAAAGCGGACAACTTCCTCTAGAGGATAGTTTGTCGTTTAAAAAGCCCATGGATAAAAAGCTGGAAAACATGTTGAGAAAGATGTTTCAGCACACGGGGTTTGTTTTTCAGCCAGCAGCGGGCGTTGCGGCGGTCACTGGAGCTGCAACATATTGGTGTGAATCCCTGTGTGAAATGGTCGAGGGGGAGACATCCATCGACGAGGTACAGGAGAAGATCAAGGCTATGAAGGTCGCCAATTCTTTAATCTCTGATGCCAATATGTAGATTATTTGCCTGAATACTATGGTGTCAGGTTTTTCTGTTTTAGCCCGCAGGCCTCTGTGGCTACAATCTTGGTCTGCGGACATGACCTCTAAGTCAATGCTGTTGTTCCTGCCTTTTCAAGGGAAGTTCCTGTTCGGTCCAGCATTGGATTCGATCATATCCACGGTTTCGGGAGGCAAGGAAGCTTTGCTACCACAGGATAAGAAGGCTAAGCCTAAGGGATCTACTTTTTGTCCCTTTCGTGCTGACAAGGCCCAGTGCCAGCAACCCACCGCGAAAGCGGACCAGTCCAAGGGATCTTGAAAGGCTGCTCAATCTTGGAACAAGTCTAAGCAGAGCAAGAAGCCCGCCAAGACGAAATCAGCATGAAGGGGCGGCCCCCAACCGGTCTCCGGATCACGTAGGGGGCAGATTATTTCTGTTCTCGGATGCATGGTTGAAGGACTTTCAGGACCCTTGGGTTCTCAAAGTTTTCTCCCAGGGTTACAGGATAGGGTTCAGATCCCATTTGCCCGAGGGCAGATTTCTCCTGTCAAACCTGTCTTCAAGACCAGAGAAGAGAGAGGCCTTTCTAGAGTGTGGGAGAGATCTTGCCTCTCTAGGGGGTATCGTACCAGTACCCCTAGCAGAGAGGGGTCTAGGGTACTATTCCAATCTTTTTGTGGTTCCAAAGAAGGGCACGTTCCGCCAAATTTTGGACCTAAAGTGTTTGAACAAGTTTCTGAGTGTTCCATCATTCAAAATGGAAACAAGAGGGTCAGTTCATGACGACTATCGACTTTAAGGACGCTTACCTTCATGTGTCAATTCACGGGGACCACTTCAGGTTCCTAAGATTTGCTTTTCTGGACCATCACTTCTAGTTTGTGGCCCTTCCTATTGGTCTGGCGACGGCCCAGAGAGTCTTCACGAAGGTTCTGGGGGCGCTGCTTGCAGTGGCCAGATCCAGGGGCATTGCAGTGGCGCCTTATCTGGTCGACATCCTAGTTCAAGAGCCGTTGCTCAGCCTCGCAGAGGATCATTTGAGGGCTCTTCTTTTGCTCCAATCTCACGGTTGGAAGATCAACTCAGGAAAGAGTTCCCTGGTTCCCAGCAACAGGGTGGAGTTCCTGGACACGATAATAGACTCTATGTCCATGAAGATATTTCTCACAGATAAGCAACACAGGAATTGTGCGTCCACCTGTCTTGCCCTTCAGTCCTCCACAAGCCCATCGGTGGCTCAATGTATGGAGGTGATAGGTCTCATGGTTTCAGGCATATGTCATCCCATTCACCAGGTTCCATCTCAGACCTCTTCAATTGTGCATGTTGAGTCAGTGGAACAGCGATCATTCAGATCTATCACAGCTGATATCCCTGGATGCTCGGACTCGGAACTCCCTCTCTTGGTGGATTCGTCCGGAGCAACTGTCCATGGGGACATCCTTCTTGAGACCGTCATGGGAGATTGTGACCACGGACGCCAGTCTGACAGGATGGGGAGCTGTTTGGGGTGCCAGGATGGCACAAGGAACGTGGTCCAAGGAGGAGTCTCTACTTCCTATCAACATCCTGGAACTCCAAGCAATTTACAATGCTCTGAAGGTATGGCCTTTCTGGGGTCGGTCAGTTTCATCAAATTCCAGACCGACATTACCTCGGTGGCTTACATCAACCCATCTGGGGGGTACAAGGAGCTTCCTCACAATGAGGGAGGTGTCTCGTATTCTAGAGTTGGCGGAGTCCCACAACTGCTCGCTCTCAGCGATTCACATTCCAGGTTTGGACAACTGGGAAGCGGACTTTCTCAGCAGGCAATCCTTCCATCCGGGGGAATGGTCTCTTCACCTCAAGGTGTTTGCTGAGATTTGTCTCAGATGGGGAACGCCGGAGTCTCAATTGCAAGCTGCCTCGATACGGGTCGAGGTCCAGGGATCCCCAGGCAGAGCTGATAGATGCCTTAGTGGTTACTTAGGAATTCAGCCTAGCTTACATTTTCCCACCGTTAATACTTCTACCTTGTGTAGTGGCACGCATCAAACAGGAGCGGGCCTCGGCCATTCTGATTGCTACTTCGTGGCCGCGTAGGATGTGGTTTGCGTATCTGGTGGGGATGTCATACTCTCCGCCGTTGAGGTTACACTGTCGCAGGGATCTGCTGGTACAGGGCCCCTTTCAACATCAAAATCTAGATTCTCTGAGGCTGACTGCGTGGAGATTGAACACCATGTCTTTGCCAAGAGAGGCTTTTCTGAAAGTGTGATTGATACTCTAATTCAGGCAAGGAAGCCAGTCACTCGTCGCATCTATCATAAGGTGTGGAGGACTTACTTGTCCTGATGTGAGAAGCATGGATATCCTTGGCATAAGGTGAAGGTATCCAGGATTCTGTCCTTTCTCCAAGATGGTTCGTTAAATGGACAGATTTCGGCATTATCAGTCTTGTTGCATAGGATACTCGCTGAGCTCCCTGACATCCAATCTTTTGTTCATGCTCTGTCTAGAATCAGGCCTGTGTTTAGACAGTCTGCTCCCCCATGAAGCTTAAACTTGGTCCTTAAGGTATTGCAGAAGGTTCCGTTTGAGCCTATACATTCCATTGACATTAAGATTCTGTCCTGGAAGGTTCTCTTCCTGTTGGCCATTGCATATACATGCAAAGTATCTGAACTGGCTGCCTTGCAATGTGAGCCGCCTCATCTGATTTTTCATGCGGATAAGGCTGTGCTTAGCACTGGTTTGGGGTTTCTTTCCAAGGTGGTTTCTAACCGTAACATCAATCAGGAAATAGTAGTTCTTCTAAGGAGAGGTTGCTTCATAATCTGGATGTGGTTGGGGCCCTAAAGTTTTATCTTCAGGCTACGAAGGATTTCAGACAGTCTACATCTCTTTTTGTGGTGTATTCAGGGAAGCGCAAGAGGCAGAAAGCCTCTTCCACTTCTTTATCCTTTTGGTTGAGGAGCTTGATTCGCTTGGCCTATGAAACAGCGGGATGTAAGCCTCCTCAGAGGATCACGGCTCATTCAACTAGAGCTGTAGCTTAGTCTTGGGCCTTCAAGAATGAGGCCTCTCTGGAGCAGATTTGTAAGGCGGCTACCTGGTCCTCCTTACACACTTTTACAAAGTTTTACAAGATTGATGTTTGTTGCTTCTGCAGAAGCTGTTTTTGGGAGACAGGTTCTACAGGCTATTGTGCCCTCAGATTAGGCTCCGCCTTTTACCCTCCCGGTTTCATTCAGTGTTCTCTAGAGCTTGGGTATATGTTCCCAAAAGTAATGAATGAAGCCGCAGACTCTCCTCCCCTTTAGATGGAAAACATAAATTATGCTTACCTGATAATTTCATTTCCATCAAGGGGAGGATAGTCCACGGCTCCCGCCTGTATCTCCGATGGGCGGACCTAAATTTAATCATCTTCTTGCACCATTTTATACCCTGATATTTCTCCTACTGTTCCTGGTTCCCTCGGCAGAATGACTGGGGGATGAGGGAAGTTGAGGAGGTATTTAAGTCTTTGGCTGGTGTGTCTTTGCCTCCTCCTGGTGGCCAGCTTCTTAATACCCAACAGTAACGAATGAAGCCATGGACTCTCCTCCCCCTTGATGGAAATTAAATTATCAGGTAAGCATAATTTGTTTTATTTCCTATAAATGTTAAATGAGACTATTTAGATGTCCTGGCTTCATTTTTTTTTTTTTTGTGGGGGGTAAGTTAATTTTAATGAGTTATTACATTTCAGGTTGATAAAGGAAGCTGGGAAACAAGACCCTGAACTTGCTTACATTAGTAGCAACTTTATAACTGGACATGGTATTGGGAAGAACCAGCCACGTAATAAACAGATGGAAGTGGAGTTCCGAAAACAAGAAGAGGTAATGGTTTTTAAAGGGCAAGTTTACTCTATTTTCTCCCCTTTAATGTCTTCCCAGTAAGCTTCCCAATAAGCATGTTTGCCTTTTTTATTTTGAAATAACTGATTTTGCCTGTTGTATCCTGACGTGTGTATATAAAAAATGTCTTTACTTAACCCTTTGGCTGCTAAACCATTTCCCACCTGTGTGCTAAGCTGGTTTTGAGCTTTTTGTTGCAATTCTCATTTAAACACTTTTAGAAGTAAAGTTTCTGTGAATAAACTATAGAAACTATATATTGTTTTTTTCAGCAGACCCTGCAAATTCAAAATATACTATTATTATATGTGTATGTATCATCAGGTTTAAATATCACGTAAAGTGTGAAAAAAGTGTATTTTTTTACTCCTGACTCAATAAATAAAAGTATGTAATTTTATTTTTCTAAGCTCTATCATCAAAACCTGTGTGGATAAATATTTGTAGTAGGTAACCTGTCTGAAATGAGCAGAAATTAAGAACATTTCACTGTTTTTGTTTCACCACTGTTTTATTTCAGGCATGTCAATTTTGATAAATTATCAAAAATAGCATCTTAGTATTTACTGTACTGGTTAAAGCAATTAAACAGTTCTAGCCACCTGAGAAATTAAAATGAGGTACACAAAGCACACATTTTCAAAAAGTACACCCCTTGGTGCATCAAATGAGCGGCTACAAGTATTTCTAGCATGAATTTGGGGTGCACAGCAATTAATGGAATAAGTTGCATTGCTTAAAAACAAAGAGCCATATTTCACTTATTAAATTGTCTATTTTTGTGCTAGCAATACATGTAGCCCCTCATTTGATGCGTTATGGGGTGTACTTAACAAAAATGTGTACTTTTATTTAATGTATCTTAGTTTCCCAGGTTTCTACAGATGTCTGATTGCAGACATAACCCATAAGTTGAAAGGATATATATATATATATATATATATATATATATATATATATATATATATATATATATATATATATATATATATATATATATATATATATATATATATATATATAATATAGTATTTCAAGATTGCCATGTCTGCAATTAAACAGTTCTAGCCACTTGGATTAAAATATTATAATATAAATATGGTACACAAAGCACACATTTGTCGAAAGTACACCCGTTGGCGCATCAAATGAGGGGTTACATGTATCTCTAGCACATAATTGAGGTGCTCAACAATTAATAGAATATGAAGCTTTGCATAAAAAATATTTTATTTTTAGCAAAGAGCCATATTCCACTTATTACATTGTCTATTTTTGTGCTAGCAATACTTGTAGCCCCCCATTTGATGCACCAAAGGGTGTACTTTCCAAAAATGTGAACCTTATTTAATGTATCCTAATTCCTCAGATGGCTACAGCTGTCTGATTGCAGACATAACCCCATAAAGTTGAAAGACTATTTTTTATTTTGTATTTTCCTTCTTAATATATAAGGAGAGTCCACGGCTTCATTCCTTACTGTTGTGAAATACTGAACCTGGCCACCAGGAGAAGGCAAATACACCTGAGCCAAAGGCTTAAATACCTCTCCCACTTCCCCTATCCCCCAGTCATTCTTTGCCTTTCGTCACAGGAGGATTGCAGAGAAGTGTCAGAAGATGTTGGGAGTTGTTCGTTAGGAGGAGTATCTGCCCTTCGATATGGGACTTGAGTTTTAAGTAGTCTTGTTAGCCTCTCACTGAGAGAGTCAATGAAACAAAATTGGTTGTGTGGTCATCAAGCTGTGCAATTTATTTTGCAGAGTAAGCAGCAACACATCATACGTGATACAGCAGGTCAGATAAATCCTACGCGTTTCATGCCCACAGGCACTTCGTCAAAGATCTCAGTGAGAGAGCATTGACAAAAGTTAGAGTCTGGAGATGCAGGGAGAGCCTTCCTGCGAACCCATCCAGACTGCCTGCTAACAACTCCTTAAGCAACCAGTGTTGACGAGTTTCACTGTCTGCTTTTTCTTCACTCAAGTCCATGTCAGTAGCAATGCTACAAGACTGTCATACTTGAGAGGCTGTGATTTTGTTCCACAGCATGGATTCTGGTAAGATCGTTTAAATTTTTACATATGTTGAAAACGCTGAAGACACGGTCACAGTGTGGCTCCTTTTATCTTAATAGAATCATGGGTTAATATCTCCTGAGGGAGGTTATTGAACAGTGGGGATTAATCAAATGTGATACTTTAATTTCTCTTGTAAGATGTATCGAGTCCACGGATTCATCCATACTTGTGGGATATTCTCTTTCCCTACAGGAAGTGGCAAAGAGAGCACCCACAGCAGAGCTTTCTATATAGCTCCTCCCCTAGCTCCACTCCCCAGTCATTCTCTTTGCCTACTCTAAAGTACTAGGAAGGGTAAAGTGAGTGTGGTGACCTGCGTGGCCACGCAGAACTTGGTATGCAGGCCTAGTGGACATGTCATCGGTTCCACCGTGGACTTTGCCAATGAGGCAGGACCTTCTAATCCAAGGTCCATTCACGCATCCAAATCTAATTTCTCTGCGTCTGACTGCTTGGAGATTGAACGCCTGATTCTATCAAAGCGTGGTTTCTCTGAGTCGGTCATTGATACCCTGATTCAAGCTAGAAAGCCTGTTACCAGGAAGATCTATCATAAGATTTGGCGCAAATATTTTTATTGGTGTGAATCCAAGGGTTACTCATGGAGTAAGATTAGGATTCCTAGAATATTGTCCTTTCTCCAAGAAGGATTGGAGAAGGGATTATCATATAGTTCCTTAAAAGGACAAATATCTGCTTTGTCTATTCTTTTACACAAACGTCTGGCAGTTGTCCCAGACGTTCAAGCGTTTAGTCAGGCCTTGGTTAGGATCAAGCCTGTATTTAAACCTGTTGCTCCGCCATGGAGCCTACACTTAGTTTTTAAAGTTCTTCAAGGGGTTCAGTTTGAACCTATGCATTCCATAGATATTACCCTTCTATCTTGGAAAGTTTTGTTTTTAGTAGCTATCTCTTCGGCTCGAAGAGTTTGAGTTATCTGCTTTACAGTGTGATTCACCTTACCTTGTTTTTCATGCAGATAAGGTAGTTATGCGTACCAAACCTGGGTTTCTTCCTAAGGTTGTTTCTAATAGGAATATCAATCAGGAGATTCTTGTTCCTTCTCTGTGTCCTAATCCTTCATCAAAGAAGGAACGTCTGTTGCACAATCTTGATGAGGTTCGTGCTTTAAAGTTCTACTTACAAGCAACTAAAGATTTCCGTCAAACATCTTCATTGTTTGTTGTTTATTCTGGTAAACGGAGAGGTCAAAAGGCTACGGCTACCTCTTTCCTTTTGGCTGAAAAGCATCATCCGTTTGGCTTATGAGACTGCTGGCCAGCAGCCTCCTGAAAGAATTACTGCTCATTCTACTAGAGCAGTGGCTTCCACATGGGCTTTTAAAAATGAGGCCTCTGTTGAACAGATTTGTAAGGCGGCGACTTGGTCTTCGCTGCATACTTTTTCCAAATTTTACAAATTTAATACTTTTGCTTCTTCGGAGGCTATTTTTGGGAGAAAGGTTCTACAAGCAGTGGTGCCTTCAGTTTAAGGTACCTGTCTTGTCCCTCCCTTCATCCGTGTCCTAAAGCTTTGGTATTGGTATCTCACAAGTATGGATGAATCCGTGGACTCGATACATCTTACAAGAGAAAACAGAATTTATGCTTACCTGATAAATTTATTTCTCTTGTGATGTATCGAGTCCACGGCCCGCCCTGTTTAAGACAGGCAGTATATTTTTATTTAAAAAACTTCATTTACCACTGCACCCTATAGTTTCTCCTTTTTCTTCCTAGCCTTCGGTCGAATGACTGGGGGGTGGAGCTAGGGGAGGAGCTATTTAGACAGCTCTGCTGTGGGTGCTCTCTCTGCCACTTCCTGTAGGGAAGGAGAATAGCCCACAAGTATGGATGAATCCGTGGACTCGATACATCACAAGAGAAATAAATTTATCAGGTAAGCATAAATTATGTTTTTATGCTGCTTTATGTGTGAGATTTTTTCGGCTCATAGACTGTTATTATGCGATAACGGAACATATAGGTTTTTACTTTCACTTTGAACGCTGCGCAGCTTGTAACTTGGCATGCTTTTTCTCATAGCAGGGGCGGTCCTGCCTTGCGCACCACGTGACCGGGTGTGGTCACACTTTCGTTTTCTCTTTCCTGACCGAGCGAGCTGTCGGAAGACACTTGTTTCTCTGTTTACCTGGGTCTAGGAGGTGGTGAGTGCCCCAGTCATTGAGAGTATAAAGGTGCCGTTTTGTGAGAAATAAAAAGATAATTTATTCTGTGACCTACTGTTAACGCAAGCTATGGAGGATTCTAATTTGCTTGAAGGAGCACACTTAAATTGGATCACAGCTGACCTCATTCAAATGTACCAGTTTCGGGATTCATTGTGGTCAAAGTTCAAGCATACAGGCTCTATGAACGATCACTGTGTATATAGACAATGGCGAAATATATGCACTAAACAAACAAAATTGGCCAAGGCCCAATATTTCTGTGAAAATCTGAACAATAACATATCAAACCCTAGAAAGTTTTGGAAACTCATAAACAACTTACAAAATCCACCAATCCACTCCCAACCTCCCACTGTCAATGTTGACAACCAAACCCTGCAACTCCCCTTAGAAGTAGCAAATACCTTTAATAGTTATTTTGTCAGATGCTCCACCACCCTGATTGGCACATCCTGAAACTACAAATGTGGATCAAGCCCCACTAAATCAGCAAAGACCCAATATACAGAAGTTCAATTTTCGACCTGTACCCATCAATGTCATTAAGAAACACCTTAATAATCTAAAAATGAAAAACCAGTCTGGACCTGATCAAATCCCAGCAATGCTGTTGAAGATCAGTGTGCCGGCAATTGCTAAACCCGTCACAACCCTAATTAATGAATCCTTGGTGTCTGGATACATACCCAAACTTTGGAAAACTGCGAGAGTAGTGCCTATCCATAAAAGTGGGGAGTTAACCTTGGTTTCTAATTATCGTCCCATATCTTTGCTCCCAGTATTGTCAAAAATCTTAGAAAAATGCGTCCATACGCAACTATGTGAGTATTACCAACAATCTAACTATCTGACCCCTGATCAATCAGGTTTTCGCCCGAATCACTCCACTACAACTGCCCTCCTAAAAGTTTGCAAACTGGCATGGAACAAGGAGACCTAACTGGAGCTATTTTCCTTGACTTTGCAAAGGCCTTTGACACAGTAGACCACGACATACTACTGCTCAAACTAAAAAACTCAGGTATTGGTGATCGTCCGCTAACCTGGTTTCGATCTTATGTATCGGATCGATCACAATATGTCTCCATTTCTGACAGTGACTCCCTCCCTCTCACGTTCACGTGTGGTGTTCTCCAAGGATCCATTCTCGGCCCCCTGCTATTCACATTATTTATAAATGATCTGCCTAATGTCTGCAAATCCTCAACTGTACACATGTACGCAGACGACACGGTAATCTATGCAAACAAATCCGATCTGCCGCAGCTTGAAGCAGTGCTCCAAGACCAATTCACAGAGGTAGAAAAGTGGATATCAAAAAACAAACTCTTCTTAAACACTGACAAAACTGTCACAATGATCTTTGGAACAGGGCCTAAATTACACAAATTACAAAATTCCCATCTACGCATGAAAACAAAATCCAATTGCACGCTGACCGCAGTCCACTCTTTCAAATACTTGGGTATGTTGTTAGACCCCAATCTATCTTTTGGCCTCCACATAGAAAAACTTGCATCTAAACTTTATCCAAAACTAGGTGCCCTGTACAGAATCAAATCCTGCCTCAGCCCTACAGTAAAGGAAAAGATTGTACAGCAAATGCTGATGCCTATCATGGATTACGGGGACGTAGTATATGCACCTGCACCGCAAACTTACCTTAATAAACTAAATACATTGTATAACTCGTTCTGCCGCTTTGTGCTACAATGTAACTACAGGACCCACCATTGTGATATGCTAAAAGAACTAAACTGGCTGTCGCTGGAATCCAGACGCTCCCTCCATCTTTTCTGCCTTGTGTTTAAGAGCCTTTCTGGGAAGCTCCCACACTACCTGAGCAGAATGCTACCCCCGGCTATTCCTACCTCCTATAACCTCCGATCCAATACCAGCACATTATTTAGCTTGCCTCAATACAAAAAGAAAGCAGCTCGATCCTCCTTTTCCTACAGAGCACCACAATTATGGAACGACCTCCCGCACACTTTCAAACCTTCCCCAAGCCTAATATCCTTTAAGAGATCCCTCTCTACATGTCTCAAAACAGAATGCACCTGTCATGGTTGATTAAATACCTGTTCTATGTTAAAAATGTTTGCATATATTGTGTATTATTATTGTTTTTTGTATTTTATTGTACCCTATGTTATCAATGCAATGTCTTGTGGACCCAGGACATACTTGAAAACGAGAGAAATCTCAATGTATCCTTCCTCGTAAAATATTTTATAAATAAATAAATAAAATATTCCTAATACCTGTCTATATTGTGATGAGGTATGCCCGCCCTTTCAACTATGTTCCATATGCATCAACAAGGTTATTATGTCTAAAAAGGTTAACCCCTTTAGTACCACTGAGCCGTCCACCTCTGAGGACTTGCCGTCCCGTGAGGTGCATACTCGGGCCATCAGTCCTCTCCATCATGTGCAGCTTCCCGTAGCACCAGTGTGTGTACAGTTGGACTGGATTTTAATACCACAAGTGATGTCTCATTGACTCTCACCATGAAAGAAATTAAATTATCAGGTCATACAAATGGATGGGAGCTGCAACTGCTGCAGTATATGAGAGGGCCCTGGTAAAGGATAGTCTCCGATCATACACACCTCCTACCGCTATTGTGGACTGCTGATTGGTGTTGACACTAAGGACGTATCTGGGCTTTCTCCATCGGATTAGCTAGATTCCACCACGTGACCTGTCCTGTGCTCTGTTCCTTGTTCCCTCGGCAGAATGACTGGGGAATATAGGGGAAATGGGAGAGGTATTTAAGCCTTTGGCTGGGGTGTCTTTGCCTCCTCCTGGTGGCCAGGTTCAGTATTTCTCAGCAGTAAGGAATTAAGCCGTGGACTCTCCTTATACAGAAGGAAGTTATCTGGTAAGCATAATTTGTTTTTTTAAATTCTCTTTACAAAATAAATAGATATTTTTAAAGGAATTATGTCGCTAGAAAATATGTCATTGTTATTCCAAAAAATAAGCTTCTTCGCAAAAAAAATACAGAAGTTTTGAAAGATGGAGAGAGCTGCGTAAAGAGGGTGACTTACTCATCTTCCACGCATGCTAAAAGGCTGATTATAATTATTTTTTTTTTTATTTTTTTTTTTTTTTTAAATAGCATTTCTCTACCATTTATTAATTTGTAACCACATTATCCCATTATCCAGATGATCATGGGATTACAAATATAATATCGGTTCGTAAAAGGGAATGCAACATTTCTTAGCTAGGTGATCACTAAAATTTCAAAATGTTATACTTTTGTTTCGACTGAGGCCTCTTTTGGGAGAAAGGTTCTGCAAGCAGTGGTGCCTTCTGTGTAGGTCTGCCTGTCTTGTTCCCTCTACCTTTTCATTCCGTGTCCTCTAGCTTGGATATTGGTTCCCATTAGTAATTGGAATGACATTGTGTACTCTCCATATCTTAGGAAAGAAAAGAAAATGTTTACTTCCCTGATGTATTTCTTTTTTTCCGGATATGGAGAGTCCATGACCCCACCCTTAATTAAGACCGTTATTTTTTACTAAACCTCAGGCACCTCTACACCTTTGTGTTATTTCTTTTTCCATTTTCCTTCAGTCGAATGACTGGGGATTATGGGTAGGGGAGTGACACTTAACAGCTTTGCTGTGGTGCTCTTTGCCACCTCCTGCTGGCCAGGAGTGATATTCCCACTAGTAATTGGAATTACGTTGTGGACTCTCCAAATACGGAAAGAAATACATTTTATCAGGTAAGCATAAATTTAGTTTTTGTAGCAATTTCAATAGTTCTCGATCATAAATACATTTGTTCTTGTCCATTAATAGGACCCATGCATAGTTACTTAAACAAAACTGTAGTATATGGATTTCTTTCATGTAATTAGCAAGAGTCCATGAGCTAGTGACGTATGGGATATACATTCCTACCAGGAGGGGCAAAGTTTCCCAAACCTCAAAATGCCTATAAATACACCCCTCACCACACCCACAATTCAGTTTTACAAACTTTGCCTCCGATGGAGGTGGTGAAGTAAGTTTGTGCTAGATTCTACGTTGATATGCGCTCCGCAGCAAGTTGGAGCCCGGTTTTCCTCTCAGCGTGCAGTGAATGTCAGAGGGATGTGAGGAGAGTATTGCCTATTTGAATGCAGTGATCTCCTTCTACGGGGTCTATTTCATAGGTTCTCTGTTATCGGTCGTAGAGATTCATCTCTTACCTCCCTTTTCAGATCGACGATATACTCTTATATATACCATTACCTCTGCTGATTCTCGTTTCAGTACTGGTTTGGCTTTCTACAAACATGTAGATGAGTGTCCTGGGGTAAGTAAATCTTATTTTCTGTGACACTCTAAGCTATGGTTGGGCACTTTGTTTATAAAGTTCTAAATATATGTATTCAAACATTTATTTGCCTTGACTCAGAATGTTCAACTTTCCTTATTTTTCAGACAGTCAGTTTCATATTTGGGATTATGCATTTAAATTATTCATTTTTTCTTACCTTCAAAAATTTGACTCTTTTTCCCTGTGGGCTGTTAGGCTCGCGGGGGCTGAAAATGCTTCATTTTATTGCGTCATTCTTGGCGCGGACTTTTTTGGCGCAAAAATTCTTTTCCGTTTCCGGCGTCATACGTGTCGCCGGAAGTTGCGTCATTTTTTTGACGTTATTTTGCGCCAAAAATGTCGGCGTTCCGGATGTGGCGTCATTTTTGGCGCCAAAAGCATTTAGGCGCCAAATAATGTGGGCGTCTTATTTGGCGCTAAAAAATATGGGCGTCGCTTTTGTCTCCACATTATTTAAGTCTCATTTTTTATTGCTTCTGGTTGCTAGAAGCTTGTTCTTTGGCATTTTTTCCCATTCCTGAAACTGTCATTTAAGGAATTTGATCAATTTTGCTTTATATGTTGTTTTTTCTCTTACATATTGCAAGATGTCTCACGTTGCATCTGAGTCAGAAGATACTACAGGAAAATCGCTGTCTAGTGCTGGATCTACCAAAGCTAAGTGTATCTGCTGTAAACTTTTGGTAGCTATTCCTCCGGCTGTTGTTTGTATTGATTGTCATGACAAACTTGTTAATGCAGATAATATTTCCTTTAGTAAAGTACCATTGTCTGTTGCAGTTCCTTCAACATCTAAGGTGCAGAATGTTCCTGATAACATAAGAGATTTTGTTTCTGAATCCATCAAGAAGGCTATGTCTGTTATTTCTCCTTCTAGTAAACGTAAAAAATCTTTTAAAACTTCTCTCCCTACAGATGAATTTTTAAATGAACATCATCATCATTCTGATGACTCTTCTGGTTCAGAGGATTCTGTCTCAGAGATTGATGCTGATAAATCTTCATATTTATTTAAAATGGAATTTATTCGTTCTTTACTTAAAGAAGTACTAATTGCTTTAGAAATAGAGGATTCTGGTCCTCTTGATACTAATTCTAAACGTTTGGATAAGGTATTTAAATCTCCTGTGGTTATTCCAGAAGTTTTTCCTGTTCCTAATGCTATTTCTGCAGTAATTTCCAAAGAATGGGATAAATTGGGTAATTCATTTACTCCTTCTAAACGTTTTAAGCAATTATATCCTGTGCCGTCTGACAGATTAGAATTTTGGGACAAAATCCCTAAAGTTGATGGGGCTATTTCTACCCTTGCTAAACGTACTACTATTCCTACGTCAGATGGTACTTCGTTTAAGGATCCTTTAGATAGGAAAATTGAATCCTTTCTAAGAAAAGCTTATCTGTGTTCAGGTAATCTTAGACCTGCTATATCTTTGGCTGATGTTGCTGCAGCTTCAACCTTTTGGTTGGAAACTTTAGCGCAACAAGTAGCAGATCATGATTCTCATGATATTATTATTCTTCTTCAGCATGCTAATAATTTTATCTGTGATGCCATTTTTGATATTATCAGAGTTGATGTCAGGTTTATGTCTCTAGCTATTTTAGCTAGAAGAGCTTTATGGCTTAAGACTTGGAATGCTGATATGGCTTCTAAATCAACTCTACTTTCCATTTCTTTCCAGGGTAACAAATGATTTGGTTCTCAGTTGGATTCTATTATCTCAACTGTTACTGGTGGGAAAGGAACTTTTTTACCACAGGATAAAAAATCTAAGGGTAAAAACAGGGCTAATAATCGTTTTCGTTCCTTTCGTTTCAATAAAGAACAAAAGCCTAATCCTTCATCCTCAGGAGCAGTTTCAGTTTGGAAACCATCTCCAGTCTGGAATAAATCCAAGCCTGCTAGAAAGGCAAAGCCTGCTTCTAAGTCCTCATGAAGGTGCGGCCCTCATTCCAGCTCAGCTGGTAGGGGGCAGGTTACGTTTTTTCAAAGGAATTTGGATCAATTCTGTTCACAATCTTTGGATTCAGAACATTGTTTCAGAAGGGTACAGAATTGGTTTCAAGATGAGACCTCCTGCAAAGAGATTTTTTCTTTCCCGTGTCCCAGTAAATCCAGTGAAAGCTCAAGCATTTCTGAATTGTGTTTCAGATCTAGAGTTGGCTGGAGTAATTATGCCAGTTCCAGTTCCGGAACAGGGGATGGGGTTTTATTCAAATCTCTTCGTTGTACCAAAGAAGGAGAATTCCTTCAGACCAGTTCTGGATCTAAAAATATTGAATCGTTATGTAAGGATACCAACGTTCAAGATGGTAACTGTAAGGACTATCTTGCCTTTTGTTCAGCAAGGGCATTATATGTCCACAATAGATTTACAGGATGCATATCTGCATATTCCGATTCATCCAGATCATTATCAGTTCCTGAGATTCTCTTTTCTGGACAAGCATTACCAGTTTGTGGCTCTGCCGTTTGGCCTAGCTATAGCTCCAAGAATTTTTACAAAGGTTCTCGGTGCCCTTCTGTCTGTAATCAGAGAACAGGGTATTGTGGTATTTCCTTATTTGGACGATATCTTGGTACTTGCTCAGTCTTTACATTTAGCAGAATCTCATACGAATCGACTTGTGTTGTTTCTTCAAGATCATGGTTGGAGGATCAATTTACCAAAATGTTCATTGATTCCTCAGACAAGGGTAACCTTTCTGGGTTTCCAGATAGATTCAGTGTCCATGACTCTGTCTTTGACAGACAAGAGACGTCTAAAATTGATTTCAGCTTGTCGAAACCTTCAGTCACAATCATTCCCTTCGGTAGCCTTATGCATGGAAATTCTAGGTCTTATGACTGCTGCATCGGACGCGATCCCCTTTGCTCGTTTTCACATGCGACCTCTTCAGCTCTGTATGCTGAATCAATGGTGCAGGGATTACACAAAGATATATCAATTAATATCTTTAAAACAGATTGTACGACACTCTCTAACGTGGTGGACAGATCACCATCGTTTAATTCAGGGGGCTTCTTTTGTGCTTCCGACCTGGACTGTAATTTCAACAGATGCAAGTCTCACAGGTTGGGGAGCTGTGTGGGGTTCTCTGACGGCACAAGGAGTTTGGGAATCTCAGGAGGTGAGATTACCGATCAATATTTTGGAGCTCCGTGCAATTTTCAGAGCTCTTCAGTCTTGGCCTCTTCTGAAGAGAGAATCGTTCATTTGTTTTCAGACAGACAATGTCACAACTGTGGCATACATCAATCATCAAGGAGGGACTCACAGTCCTCTGGCTATGAAAGAAGTATCTCGAATTTTGGTTTGGGCGGAATCCAGCTCCTGTCTAATCTCTGCGGTTCATATCCCAGGTATAGACAATTGGGAAGCGGATTATCTCAGTCGCCAAACGTTGCATCCGGGCGAATGGTCTCTTCACCCAGAGGTATTTCTTCAGATTGTTCAAATGTGGGAGCTTCCAGAAATAGATCTGATGGCGTCTCATCTAAACAAGAAACTTCCCAGGTATCTGTCCAGATCCCGGGATCCTCAGGCGGAAGCAGTGGATGCATTATCACTTCCTTGGAAGTATCATCCTGCCTATATCTTTCCGCCTCTAGTTCTTCTTCCAAGAGTAATCTCCAAGATTCTGAAGGAATGCTCGTTTGTTCTGCTGGTAGCTCTGGCATGGCCTCACAGGTTTTGGTATGCGGATCTTGTCTGGATGGCCTCTTGCCATCCGTGGACTCTTCCGCTAAGACCAGACCTTCTGTCGCAAGGTCCTTTTTTCCATCAGGATCTCAAATCCTTAAATTTAAAGGTATGGAGATTGAACGCTTGATTCTTGGTCAAAGAGGTTTCTCTGACTCTGTGATTAATACTAAGTTACAGGCTCGTAAATCTGTATCCAGAGAGATATATTATAGAGTCTGGAAGACTTATATTTCTTGGTGTCTTTCTCATCATTTTTCTTGGCATTCTTTTAGAATTCCGAGAATTTTACAGTTTCTTCAGGATGGTTTAGATAAAGGTTTATCCGCAAGTTCTTTGAAAGGACAAATCTCTGCTCTTTCTGTTCTTTTTCACAGAAAGATTGCTAATCTTTCTGATATTCATTGTTTTGTACAAGCTTTGGTTCGTATAAAACCTGTCATTAAGTCAATTTCTCCTCCTTGGAGTTTGAATTTGGTTCTGGGGGCTCTTCAAGCTCCTCCGTTTGAACCTATGCATTCATTGGACATTAAATTACTTTCTTGGAAAGTTTTGTTCCTTTTGGCGATCTCTTCTGCCAGAAGAGTCTCTGAATTATCTGCTCTTTCTTATGAGTCTCCTTTTCTGATTTTTCATCAGGATAAGGCGGTGTTGCGAACTTCTTTTGATTTTTTACCTAAAGTTGTGAATTCCAACAACATTAGTAGAGAAATTGTGGTTCCTTCATTATGTCCTAATCCTAAGAATTCTAAGGAGAAATCGTTGCATTCTTTGGATGTTGTTCGAGCTTTGAAATATTATGTTGAAGCTACTAAGTCTTTCCGAAAGACTTCTAGTCTATTTTTTATCTTTTCCGGTTCTAGAAAAGGCCAGAAAGCTTCTGCCATTTCTTTGGCATCTTGGTTGAAATCTTTAATTCATCATGCCTATGTCGAGTTGGGTAAAACTCCGCCTCAAAGGATTACAGCTCATTCTACTAGGTCAGTTTCTACTTCCTGGGCGTTTAGGAATGAAGCTTCGATTGATCAGATTTGCAAAGCAGCAACTTGGTCCTCTTTGCATACTTTTACTAAATTCTACCATTTTGATGTATTTTCTTCTTCTGAAGCAGTTTTTGGTAAAAAAGTACTTCAGGCAGCGGTTTCAGTCTGAATCTTCTGCTTATGTTTTTCATTAAACTTTATTTTGGGTGTGGATTATTTTCAGCAGGAATTGGCTGTCTTTATTTTATCCCTCCCTCTCTAGTGACTCTTGTGTGGAAAGATCCACATCTTGGGTAATCATTATCCCATACGTCACTAGCTCATGGACTCTTGCTAATTACATGAAAGAAAACATAATTTATGTAAGAACTTACCTGATAAATTCATTTCTTTCATATTAGCAAGAGTGCATGAGGCCCGCCCTTTTTTTGTGGTGGTTATGATTTTTGTATAAAGCACAATTATTCCAATTCCTTATTTTATATGCTTTCGCACTTTTTTATCACCCCACTTCTTGGCTATTCGTTAAACTGAATTGTGGGTGTGGTGAGGGGTGTATTTATAGGCATTTTGAGGTTTGGGAAACTTTGCCCCTCCTGGTAGGAATGTATATCCCATACGTCACTAGCTCATGGACTCTTGCTAATATGAAAGAAATGAATTTATCAGGTAAGTTCTTACATAAATTATGTTTTTTCCAAGGCAAAAGTATAGATCAATTTCTGACATCACATGGTTTTAGAGTATTTAACTTGGCTGCTGATTATATCTATTTTTTTTTTGTCTGGTCTAAACACTGAGACATAAATACCATTTTTCCAGGGTATTTCTGAAGCTCTCACAAGTCTTGTGAAATGCTGTAAGCATTTTAAAGGCACACTCAAGTCAAAATTAAACTTTAAAATTGCATGCTCTATCTGAATCATTAAAGTGAAGGTAAACTTTGATGAATCAGTGCCCTGTTTTTAAAAATATTATTAAAAACAGGGGCACTTTCATTAATCAAATTTTACATTTCACCGTTTTTGTGAAAATACTTAACTTTTATTCTGGAAGCCGCTCCAGCGCTTCTCCCACCTGTCGCAAGTCTCTTCTTACGTCACCAATGAAGAATCCAACTTCCCCCAATCACGGCGTGGTTCTCGGGCTTTGTTTGCTCTGGGGGGGAAGCCGTGATTGGAGGAAGCCGGATTTGTCATTGGTGAAACAGTGAAATGTTGATGAATGAAAGTGTCCCTGTTTTTAATAGTGTCTTCAAAAACAGGGCACTGATTCATCAAAGTTTAGTTTCACTTGAAAAAACTTTCCAATTTTACTTCCATTAACAAAATGTGCACAATCTTTTTATATTTATACTTTTTGAGTCACCAGCTCCTACTGAGCATGTGGAATAATTCACAGAATATACGTATATGCATTTGTGATTGGCTGATGGCTGTCGCATTATATAGGAGGAGTGGAAATAGACATAACTTTACTCATTTGAAGTTCAAATTTCAGTCTTTTTTTTTTCTTCTGACAAACAAGTGCTATTGCATTGTTTTTTGTTTGTTTTTTCATCATGCATTTGTTGATTAAACAAATCTACTGTATTTACTGGTCCTTTAAACAAGCTGATGTCACAAATTAATTTTTTTCCTCACAAAAGGCAAAAGCAAGATAAATTGTATTGAAAACATTTCAGTCTAATTTGTAATTGATGCAAACTGAGCCTTTATATATCAGTCCTAGGTGTTCTCCAGTTACCTTCTCTCTCCCCTGTGTTAATCTGTATCCCAGAGAGCTTTATTACTTTCTATAGAAGGCATCTTCCTAGGTCTTCCAGGTTCTTTCCTTATTTCTTGTAGAAGTCTGCACTATGTCTCTCCAAACTAGACAATTTTTATCTTATCAAAAGTAATTAAACTCTATGGGAAACTGAAGCTTTCAGTTTTCTTTTAAATAAAATATATACAAAGTGCAATGTAATTTGTAAAAGATAGTGTGATCCTAATTTGTTAAAATTACACTTAACATGTGTAGGGCTGCAACTAACGATTTTTTTCATAATCTATTAATCGGCCAATTATTTTTCCGATTAATAGAGTAATCGGATTAAAAAAAGAATCAATAATTGTTTCCTATATTTTAAATAAAATCCACATACTGAGTGTTACAAATATAAACTTCAGACTAAAACTTTACATTAACACAACTGTTTGTCCAATTTTTAGGCAGCAGAGAACAGTTTTATAATTAAACAAAACAAAAACTGTTTGAAACGAGGTAGAACAAGAAATAGTTAGACTATCACTGTTAATAACATTCTGTTATTCACTCTTTCAGAAACTTTGCGTTGAAATGCAAAAATCTCAACATGTCCACATGCTTATGGGTAAGGCTGGTTCTCTGTTTGCAGCTATATTTCCTGCAGCAGAGAAGAGGCACTCAGATGGTGTTGAGATACTTGAGATGCATAAGTAGGGTTTTGCCAATTTCACCAAAGTGGGATATTCACCAATGCAAACTGTTTTCCAGCTTGGCAAGGGGCCTCTCAATAAAGTAACCCTTGACTTCATTCTAACATATAAAATATCTTGAATATCTATATGCATTGGTAAATAACCAGCTATAAGGTTAGCAGAAAATATCTGGTCCACTCTAAAAATAACAGATATATACTTATAAAGGTTGAATCTGGTACATATTATAACAATTTATTAAAAATATAAAAAAAAAACAATAAAAAACTAATCAAAAGTTCGAAGGACTGTATATCAATAACAGGACAGAGCCTTACACATTTATTTATACAGTACATATAATCAGCAATAGCAAGCAATACGCTAATAATTGTGCAAACAGATAATAGTGCACATCAATTTAAATAACTCCCATCAATCTAGGGGCTAGGTGAAAACCATAGTTTTAAATCACCTGATCTAATATAAACAATCCAAATGATGACTATTCCATCTGGGTTGCACATAAGCCAGGAGTAGTTGTAAACTTATACTGTCCTGAAAAAGTGATAAGTATACGTCTGTAGACATCCTTTAGGCTAAGGGCATAACCGTAAAACACAATACCATGTGCAGGAGTTCATTGGAGTGATGAAGCAGCTGGTGTTGTGCACAGACCAACTAATTGTGAACCAACTAATCGATTATGAGATTCGTTGACAACTATTTTCATAATCGATTATGACGATTAGTTGATGCAGCTCTAAACATGTGAAAGCATCATCCGAGTTTGTGAAATCACAATCCTAAATGCACTGCTGTACACAAAATAAATTGCAAAATAGAAAGTGCAAAGTTTAAATCTAATAAAACTTAATCTGAAGTGTAAATTCAGCAGAACTGCCATGTCATGCAGTGCTATATTGCATCTCACTTGAGCGGAAAGCTTAAGATCATCAGGCCCTTAGTGTAGCCTTTGTATGTATACAAAGAGATGAGATAAAGATCTGTGTATGTAGAGGTAAAGATGTCTGCTTAAATGGTCTGTCTATTTGATGAGCAAATAGACAGACCATAAAAAAATAAAGCCTATTTTTTCCTGCGTATATTTTACACTCTGCAGCTGGTATAACAGGTCATTAGAAACACATTAAAGTGAATGTAAATTTTGATGCTAAAGTGCCCGGTTTTTAAAACTTTGATTAAAAACAGAGGCACTTTAATTCATCAATATTTTCATTTCACTCTTGTTGTGAAAATAAACTTACTTTTTAATCTTCACAGCAGCTCCAGCTTCCTCCACCTGTTTCAAAGCCTCTTCCTGGGTCTAAAATGAGATATCTGGCTTCCTCCAATCACAGCAGTGAATCAGACACTGAATCCCCCGGGGGGGAATCTGTGATTGGAGGATGACCTATCAATCATTTCTGACATCAGAAATGGCTTGTGAGACCGGAGGAAGCAGCAGCTGCTGTGAAGTTTAAAAGGTAAGTTTTTTTGTCACAACAGGAGTGAAATGTAAATTTTGATGAATTAAAGTGCCCCTGTTTTTAATCAAAGTTTTAAAAACCGGGCACTTAAACATCAAAATTTACATTCACTTTAAGAGGAAACGATTTTTCAGTGCAATGTCCCTTTAACTTATTTAATTTATATTTATTTTAATATTTAATAAATATGCTGTAAACTTAGCCGTTTCATATATACACTCCTTTTAACTTAGGTTCTTCGAAAGTTCAGAGCGCATGAGACCAACTTACTCATAGCTACCAGCATTGTAGAAGAGGGTGTAGACATACCAAAATGTAACTTGGTGGTTCGGTTTGACTTGCCTTCAGAATACAGATCCTATGTTCAATCTAAAGGAAGAGCGAGAGCTCCCATCTCAAATTACATCATGTTGTCAGACTCTGAAAGAATAAAGGATTTTGAAGAAGATCTTAAAACATATAAAGCAATTGAAAAGGTATGTTGCTTAAATGTACTAACCATTACATGTTTATAAAGTTAAATTAGGTTTATTAACAAAAAGTCTTTAATTTTAGATTTTGCGAAATAAATGCTCCAAATCCCTGGATTCTGGGGAAACTGAGTCTGACCCTGTTGTCGATGATGATGAAATATTGCCACCCTATGTGTTGCGACAAGATGATGGTAGTCCAAAGGTTACTATTAACACCGCTATTGGACACATCAATAGGTAGGTTATTGGAGACCTGTTGCCTAAGAAGCCAGAGCTTTTGGCTAAGGAGGTAGAAAATTTGGATTCATTCTGAAATTAATATAGTTTTTATTCACCTGAAGGTTTTTTGCCGTTTCTTTTGCCCGTGTCGCAATAAAAGATACAAAATTTGCATTTTTTTTTGCATTTCTTCCTTTTCATTCAGTATTTTCTTTCATCAGATGGTGAGAGTAAACGAGTCATCACATGTTGGAATATTCCCCTCCTGACCACTAGGAGATGGCAAGACACCCCAACACACTAGAGCTTTAAATACTTCCCACTTCCCATGATCCTTAGTAATTTTCTTTTGCGTCCTTGATGAGGCGGGAGGTAAAAGTAAAATGCAAGATCTACTCATTGTTTGAAAGGTCATTCTCTAACCAAGACATCCTAAAACTTGGCCCTCCAGAGGTTTTGGAACTAAATTTCCCATGAGCATCATGGGAAATTTAGTTCCAAAACCTCTGGAGGGTCAAGTTTGAGGATATCTGCTCTAACCTATCTGAGGCCCAAATCCACCTCACAGTAAGCTGTCATTCAGAGGGGCAGACAAGGAGTTCTCAGCCAGGCAGTGAAAGGTCTTTTCTCCGTGAAGAAATGTTGCAGGCCTCCCAGGGGAAATGTGGACTTGTTTACCAATCCCCTGGGTTGAGATGCTGTTACTAAATTAGATCCTTGGCATTGTGCTCAAACTGCCTAGGATGGGCTTGTCTACTGAAAACAAGTTGCAGCTAAGGTAAGATGGGAGATAAGTTCCTGATCCTTCCTCCATAGCCCACCAGCTATTATTATGAACATGTTCACATGCTTCACACAATTCTGGGACATGTATTTATACACCATATACCTTTATACTAGCAATCTTTTAGCACTTTTGGGCATTTTGAAAAAGACTTTGTTTTTTGAGGTAACTGTTGCTTTAAATTAGCACACTGTGCTTAGCGTGCTCAGAGGTTGCACAGTGTGTTTTTAGATGTAGAGAATTGTCCTGCTACAATCAAGCAACCTGTTAAGAGAAATTATACTTTTTTTTTTTTTTTTTAAGGCAGCTTCTAAGCAGCCTTCCTCTTTTCTTAAACCGGAAGAGTCCACAGCTGCATTCATTACTTTTGGGAATTCAGAACCTGGCCACCAGGTGGAGGCAAAGACACCCCAGCCAAAGGCTTAAATACCTCCCACACTTCCCTCATCCCCCAGTCATTATTTGCCTTTCGTCACAGGAGGTTGGCAGAGAAGTGTCAGAAGATTAAAGATAGTCTCTTATGGAGGGTAGTACCCTTCCAAATGGGATTGGAGTTTTAAGTAATCCTGTCAGCCTTTCAGTGAGGGCATGGATGAAAGTTAGAGTCCGGAGATGCAGGGTGTGTCGTCTCTGGAAAACCATCCCAACTCATGTCAACAGCTCCTTGGCAATCTGCGTTGACGAGTTTCGTTGCCTGCCTTTATTCACTCAAGTCCATGTCAGAAGCGATGCTACTATCTTTCACACTTGAAGGGCCGTGTTCCTGTTCCACGGCGTGGATTCAGGTAAGATCATTTCATTTTATTTCATTGTGTGAATGTAATGTTAACGAAAGAAGTCAAGCTCCCAGTGGGACTCCTTTATCTTAAAATTGAATCAAGGGTTAATATCTCCTGATAATGACCTTATCAGACTGTGCAGTCCTTTTGTACTGCCGTGCCTTTTTTGCTGGCTTACACGGTGCAGCTGGTGACCGGGTGTGGTCACGTAATTCCATTTCCGTACCCTGACCGAGTGGCAACGGAGAGAGTCTGTTCGTTGGTTGTCTGGTTCACAGGAGGTGGTGAGTGCCCCAGCCATTGGGGGTGTAAGGTAGCGTTTAGCTTTAGTCCATATTTGCAATCTCCAAGTTATGGAGGATTCTGATTTATTTTAAGAGACGGACATCTCCGACTCGAAGTCTACATCTTGTGAGGAGTATGAAATGCCCATCAGTTATCTTCCGATTGCCGTTCTAGAGTATTCACTTCCCCCGAATCACAGAATGTAAAGTGCGTCGAGCCATCCGCCCCTGAGGATTCCATGTCCTGTGAGGTGCGTGCCCCAGAATCTTCTTTTACTTCGCAAACAGGTGTCCCTATGGCCGTTACTCCTTCTCTTGAAGGCGGCTTGTTTCCTCCAGAGGTCACGGCGCTGGCACATTTATATCTAACAAGAGAAGTATTTTAAAGATACTGTCCGTGTTCTGTTAACCATGGTCCTTCAAGCGTGAGATCACCTTCTGGGAAAGTGATGGCCTCTGAGGCTTCAGGGGTCCCCTCCCTCGGGCTGGGGTCGTCCATCGATCTGGTGGGGGAACATTTTGCCTTCCGTTATAGACTGGCACGTCTTTGTTTACTACTAAGGCATGTTTTGGCGGTGCTGGAGGATTCTGGTCCTACTGGGTCGAATGGCAAACTGGGTTAGACGTATGGGGATGAAGCCAATCTCCTTGACATCTCCATTTTCCTTTTTCTTTTAAGTATCTGTTCCAGTTCTGAGCTTAGGAGAATAGGGCCTCTGATCGGCTGGTCCTATTAGCGCGCGCCCATTCTCCTTGGGCGCTCACCCTTCGGGGCTGCCTTAATTTTATTTGATTGGGTTAGGATGTGTTTAATTTGTTTTATGAAGCTCATGTCTGTTATGATTTTACATTTTTGGGAACGTTTCTTCTCTGGAACTGATACTTGCGATTTTGTTTTCGCGTGAGCACTTTCTCGGAAGATACACAGTACTATGTAATGACAGTTATGTTTATAGTTTTTATCGATCCCTTCGGGGGCTTCGATTTTTCTTGGACAGTTTTGGAGTGTTCTTGTACTAGGCGGGTACTGGTCGGGTGCTAGCTGCTGTTTCTTATGGTTCATGTCAACCACATGGTGCCGGTGTGCTGGTTACCTTGTCGGGTGCTGGGTTGTTCACTTTGATAAGTGTTCGTTTGTTCTTGTTACCATTACTAGAAGACCGAGAGACTACATCGGTGGTCCTCCTGTTGAGGGGGTTCCGGACTCAGAGCCTGCTGAGGCTCCTCGTGAGAGGCCTTTTGGCCTTGGTAACCCAAGTTCCTCCATTTCCCAAGGGTTTGGATGACCTCTGGGCGTCGGGGGTACCAGATAGATGACGATTTTCGTTTTCACTCTTGTATCTTCTGGATGTCTGTTTTTTTGTGTGGCCTAGTCGCGGTACCTCTTGTACTTTGCTGGGGCTACTTGTTGCCCTTCTTGGGTGGTCGGGTCATCTGTGTCTTCCTTACTACTTCCCTTTTTTAGTATGCTGCATGCTCTCTAGTGAGCGCAGGGGTTGGGGTTTCTCCCTCTTGTTTTTCCCCCGGCATCTCCTGGTCGACTTACTGCCAGGAGTTGAGGCTCCCACCGTTTTTCCTGTGAGGTACAGGATTTTTCGGGAGGCTGATCCTTTAGGGGTCTTGGTGATATTATCACTTCTCATCCTAAAGGCTTGTAGGCCGGTGAGGTAGCTCAGTTGGTCAATTACCCTGACTTCAATAAAGCCTGTTTTAAAGAACCAAGGTTACAGGTCCAACTCCCGGCAGGGCTGACTCAGCCCTTCATCCTTCAAATGGAGCCTGTTCTTTGTAATCCCGTGACCTTTAGTGGGGGGGGGGGGGGGGTGTTCCCCTTCGACTCTCTAAGAGATTTAGCCTTTTGGATTTTCAAGCAGAGGTCCTGGTTTTGGACGCTTCCCCGGGTGCTGGTTGCTCTTTTCTTAGACCTGTTAAGATGTCTTTCTAGGCTATTTGGTCTCTATTTATTTCAAGCGTCCAATGTCCTGGGATGTAGGATGCACTGCCCATGGTGCTCTCCGTATAAGGGTAACTTGTTAGTTCCTCGGGGTTTGAACTTCGACCGGTCTCGGGTTCGGGGGGGTCTAGTTTATGACCATGTCTCTTGTCTGAGAGTTCGGAGTCCGGATCTGGATCGGTCCTGAGCTATTCGTTTTCAAACCTTTTAGGTTTGAAACATCCGTTTGTCCCTTCTGGTATCTGCCTGAGGGTTAGCTTGCTGTCTTCTGGTGGGATCTGATAGTGGTTGTCAGGGGCAGGTATTGCACCTTGATGTGGGCTCGTGGTTGTCTGTTTCCACTGAGCTGTCGGTATGACCGAATGGTCTCTTATCACTTGGTTTCACCGTTCTCGCTTCTCTTCTCCATGCTTATGGCTGTGTAAGCGATTCCTTTGCGTTCATCCTCCTTCTGGGAGGTTTTGGAATACAATTGCCATTGCGGCCCAAAGGTCTTTCTCTTCTCGTTTTCAAAGGGGTTCTGTCCTTTTTGCGTGCAAGAGGTCCTGGGGCTGGATTCTGGTACTGGACTATCTCCCTGGTTTGGGAGTGGTCCCTCTTTGAAGGGAGCTGTGTAGGGGTTCTGGAACCCGAGCACGTAGTATTTCTGTCATGGTCAGAGTTGTTCCCCCATGGGGTCGTTCCCTTTTAGGCCCCTCCTTTTTCTTCTGAGGTCTGGTTCGAAGAATTTGATATTCTTTGTTTTTAGACGTTGCTCATTCTACTAGGGCTGTGGCTTCCTCATGGGCATTTAAAATGATGCTTCTGTTGAACAGATTTGCAAGGCTGCAACTTGGTCGTCTCTTCACACTTTTTCCAAATTTTGCAAATTTGATACTTTTGCCTCGTCTGAGGCTGTTTTTGGGAGAGAGGTTCTTCAAGCAGTGGTGCCTTCAGTTTAGGTTCCTGTCTTGTCCCTCCCTTTCATCCGTGTCCTATAGCTTTGGTATTGTATCCCATAAGTAAGGATGAAATCCGTGGACTCGTCATATCTTGTTAAAGAAAAGGAAATTTATGCTTACCTGATAAATTTATTTATTTTACGATATGACGAGTCCATGGCCCACCCTGTCATTTTCTAAGACAGGTTTTTATTTTTGTTAAACTTCAGTCACCTCTGCTCCTTAGCTTTTCCTTTCTCTTCCTAACTTTGGTCGAATGACTGGGTTGGGGGGGAATGGAGGAGCTATTTATGCAGCTCTGCTGTGGAGCTCTTTGCCTCCTCCTGCTGACCAGGAGGCGATATCCCATAAGTAAGGATGAAATCCGTGGACTCGTCTTATCGTAAAAGAAATAAATTTATCAGGTAAGCATATATTTCCTTTTTTTGGACAAGCATTATCAGTTCTTGGCTCTCCATTTTGATTTGGCTACAGCTCCCTGAGTGTTTGCAAAAGTACTGGGAGCTCTATTGCCTGGAATTTTTGTAGTTCCTTACTTGGACAACGTTCTAGTTCAGGCTCCTTCTTCAGAGTCACGGTTGGAAAATAAATCTAACAAAAAATCTCTAACTCCTCAGACCCGTATGTCGTTTTTTTTTTTTTCCTGGGGTTCATAATCTATTTTGTGGTACTGTTTATTTCTCTGACAGATCAGTGCAGACTTTAGCTACAACAGGTCTGTTCCCTTCTGGAGTGGAATCCTTTCCATTCCTCAGTCCACAGATGCTAGCCTGTTAGGTTAGTGTGCAGTATGGTGGTTTCGCAGAGAGTTTGGTCTCCTCGGCAGTAAAGGTTACCAATAAATATTCTGGAACTCCGTGCAAACTTCAGGACTCAACAGTTGGCCCAACCTTAGACACAAATGTTTTCTGATATTCCAGTCAATGTCTCGGCAGTGGCTTATGTCAATCATTAGGGAGGAACTTGCAGTTCCTTAGTGATGAGGAAAGTGTTCCGCATCCTCAGTTGGACAGAGCACCATCAATGCAGGAATTTTACCATCCATATTCCGGGTGTGAACAATAGGGAGGCAGACTTTCTAAGTCACCAGTCTCTTCACCCCCGAGGGAATGGTCTCTCAATCAGGAAGTTTAGGCTTCTTACTTGAGTCACAAAAATCCTCAGTATTGTGGGAGATCTTTGGACCCTCGCATGAGTCTGATAGATGTCCTAGTGGTCCCTTGGTGGTTTAACCTGATTTACATTTTCCCCCTGTTTTGTGTTGTTTTCCATAGTGATAGCCAGAATCAAGCAGGAACAAGCCTCAGCGATTCTGATTGCTCTGGTTTGGCCTTGCAGGATTTGCTGATCTGGTGCAGATGTCCTTGTGCCCACCTTGGAGGCTTCCTCTAAGAAAGGATCTTCTCTCTGAAGGCCCTTTCTTTTATCAAGATCTCAAAACTCTGAATTTGAGGACATGGCAATTGAATGCTTAAAGGGACAGTCAACACCAGAATTTTTGTTGTTTAAAGTGAAGGTCCATTTTGATGAGTTAGTGCCCGGTTTTTAATAAACCTATTAAAAACAAGGGCACTTTAATTAATCAAAATTGACATTTCACTGTTTTCTTCAAAAACTTACCTTTTTAATTCTGAATGCAGCTCCAGCGATTCCCCCGGCTGTCGGAAGCCTCTGCAGACGTCAGAAATGACGAATAAGGCTTCCTCCAATCACGGGCGGAGGAAGTGCTGGAGCGGCTGCCAGGATTAAAAGGTAAGTTTTTGAAGAAAACAGTGAAATGTCAATTTTGATGAATTAAAGTGCCCTTGTTTTTAATAGGTTTATTAAAAACCAGGCACTAATTCATCAAAATGGACCTTTAAAAAGAAAGATAATCCCTTTATTACCCAATCCCCAGTTTTGCATAACCAACACAGTTATACTAATATACTTTTTACCTCTGTGATTACCTTGTATCTAAGCCTCTGCAAACTGCCCCCTTATTTCAGTTCTTTTGACAGACTTGCTTTTTTAGCCAATCAGTGCTCACTCCAGGGTAACTTCACGTGCATGAGCTCAATGTTATCTATATGAAACACATGAACTAATTCCTTCTAGTGGTCAAAATGCATTCAGATTAGAGGCAGTCTTCAAAGTCTAAAAAATTTGCATATGAACCTCCTAGAATTAGCTTTCAACTAAGAATACCAAGAGAACAAAGCAAAATTGGTGATAAAAGTAAATTGGAAAGTTCTTTAAAATTACATCCCCTATTTAAATCATGAAAGTTTTTTCTGGACTTGTCTGTCCCTTTAATTCTGTCTCAAAGAGGCTTTTCTGCCAAGCTTATTGATACCTTGATTTAGGCTAAGAAACCTGTTACCAGACATATTTACCATAAAGTCGGGAAAACTTTTTTTTTTTTGCATGGTGTTCTCGCAAAGGTTACCGTTGGAATTCTTCTAGAATTCCTGCAAAAAATCTTAGATAAAGTCTTATCTGCCATTTCACAGATGGGTCAGATTTTGACTTTCTGTTTTGATTCATAAGAAAGTTGCTAAAATTCCTAAACTTCTGGCCTTTGTTCAGGCTCTGATCAGAATTAAACCAGTTATTCGTCCAGTTTCTCCTCTTTGGAATATCAATCTGGTTTTGAGGGTTCTTCAAACCTCTCATTTTAAGCCAATGCCTGATTTAAACCTTCAACTTTTTTATCCTGGAATTTTTCTTTTTTTATTTATTTTTTTTTTTTCCTTCTAGCTCCCCCCCCCCAAATCAGGATAAGGCTGTTCTTTGCACTAGCTATTCCTTTTTTTCCCAAGGTGTTATATCAGGAAATTGTGGTTCCTTCCTTTTGTCCTGCTCCTGAGAATTTTTGGGATCATCTTCTCCAGAAATGGGATGTTAGAGCTCTCAAATATTCTGTGTAAGCCACAAAAGATTTGAGACCACCATCTTTTTTTTTTCTTTTTTTTTCTTGGCCTTGCAAAGGTCAGAAAACTACGGCTGTTACTTTAACATCTTGGCTTAAAGCCTTAATTGGTTGTGGGTAAAACTCCCCCTGAACGAATAACTCCTCATTCCACTTGAGCAGTTGGTACTTCTTGGGCCTTTCATAACAAGGCTTCTATTGATCAGATTTGTAAGGCAGCTACTTGGTCTTTTTTACACACTTTTTACAAGTTTTATCACTTTGTTCTGTATGCTTCTTCTGAGGCTGCCTTTGGCAGGAAAGTTCTACAGGCCGCAGTGCCTGCATAGTAACGTACATTTCTCACGGTTTATCCCCCCTGTTCATTGGGGTCTCGTGGACTCCATGGCTTGGGTACTGATTCCCACACATGACTTGTGGGCTCTAACCATCTGATTGAAGAAAACAAAATGTATGGTTACCTTATAAATTAATTTCTTTCATGATGATGAGTCCATGACCTCTGCCTTTTTGTTTAGGTGGTGGCTGTACTTGTTTTGCACTTCTGGGAAGTGGGAGGGATTTAAAGTTCTGGTGTGTTGGGGTGTATTTTGCCTCCTCCTAGTGGTCAGGAGGGGAATATCCCCACTTGTGATGACTCGTGGACTCATGAAATTACCTAATACAATTTATCATACATTTTTTGTTTTTGAACACTCACTAGAAGATTGTACTTAAGATTAAATGAGAGCTTTTTGCTGTTAATATTTGAGCACAAACGCTGCTAAATGTTTATATTAAATAGTTTTCTGTCCTTATATCCCCCGCCCCCCCTATTCAAATGTTCAACTCTGATAATCCCACTTTGATATCTCCTATGTAGGTATTGCGCTAGGTTACCTAGCGACCCATTCACTCATCTTGCTCCAAAATGTAAAACCCGAGAATTGAATGATGGACATTTCCGCTCAACACTCTACCTGCCCATCAACTCTCCTCTCCGTGCTCCCATTGTTGTAAGTACTTGGTAAGAATAAGATTGCCAGAGTTAAGTTTAGAAACACTTTTTATTTACTGCTCATTTAAAACTTAACATTATCATACAGATTTAGTTGTGGACATGCCAAAATTACATTTTCATTATTCACAAATATACAATTTTAAACCACTTTTTTACTGTTTTATCTGTTTGTGTATATTTAGAGCAGTATAAAGTAACAGTGTTGGTGTTTTTAACAATTTTATGTTTCTGAGCACTAGAGGGCAGCAGTATTTGCAAAGGCACGAGCTCTCTTCTGAGCTTTCCTAGGTATGATCTTCAACTAAGAATACCAAGAGAGCAAAGAAAATTTGATTTCATGTCCCTTTCAGTTAGATCATAACATTTGAAAACAACTTTCTAATATACTTCTCTAAGCAAATTTTCTTTGTTCTCTTGGTATCTTTTGTTCAAAGCAGGGATGTAAGCTTAGGAGTGTGCACACGTCTAGAGCACTACGTGGCAGCAGTTTTGCAAGAATGTTATCCATTTGCAAGAGCACTAGATTTAGCACTATTTTCCTACCTTGGTAACTCTTGAACAAAGAATACCATTAGAATGAAGCAAATTTGATAGTAGAAGTAAATTGGAACATTTTTGAGTTTCATATCCCTTGAATTTTGAAAGGTGAAAAGCATTACATATATGACGTGCTGCCAGCGACTAGCATACATATCTGGAGCAGGAAACCGTTCAACTTTTACTGTCTACAGTTACCCCTAGTAAAACAAGGAAATCTGTTTAAAAATAAGTGCTCTTGCCAAGAACAAAAATTCAAATAAAACCTCATTTTATCTAATAGTGTGTTTGTATGTGTGCAATGTTTAGTTTATTTCACCGATTTTTAAATCCTATACAAGACTCAAAGCAGGGTGCTGAGATTTGTGTTTAGTGTCTGACTGAAGTATTTATTGAAATTTGATGTTCGTTGTCTTAACTTAAACCCGTTTAGACGTTTACTAAAATCTATAAAAACTTAAGATTATTTTTTACAGGGACCTTCAATGAACTGTGCCAGATTAGCAGAGAGAGCAGTGGCTCTTATATGCTGCCAGAAATTGCATGAGATAGGTAAGAAAATATATATTGATTGGTCTAGTTTGTAAATACCCGTTACATATGCACCACCTGTTGTATTCGCCAATAGTCCATTTTTATAATAATATTTGACAGAAGTTTTTGACGATTTCAGTGCACAGCGAAAAGTAAATCTAGCTGGTTGCGTCTCTTAGGTGAACTAGATGATCATTTGATGCCAGTTGGAAAAGAAACTGTTAAATATGAAGAGGAACTGGATTTACATGATGAGGAAGAAACCAATGTTCCCGGCAGACCAGGCTCTACAAAAAGAAGGCAGTGCTATCCTAAAGCTGTAAGTGCACACTGAGCACTCTAGTGAAAACCAAACTCTACATGATCAGAGCACGGACAACAGAAAAGAAAAGAAATAACCTTGTTGTTAAACTAAATTGCTACTCAAAAGTCATTATTTATTTAACTTTATTATTCCGTTGTTGTTTGTGCCATAAGGACCCATGACGGAATAATTCCGTCATGCACTAAAATTAGCCCCAGATCGCCGTAGTACCGGCCAACGCGGAGTTAATGCTCTTGCTAGCTGCCTCAGCATCTGAGGCAGACTAGCAACAGCAAATCACGATGTCCCAGCCCCCGTGATCGCTGTGACAGCCAATCACAGTGGTCACAATGTTGCTGGGACATCAGCTCCGCCTCCCTCCACCTTTGTTCGGTTTGTGAAGTGGAGAGAGACGGATCTTTGTTACTTTGAATGCTGTTAAAAATCCAACTTATTAATAAAAGTTAAAATATCTCCTTTACCCAATTTATTTTGAATTACTTTTCTTAAGCTGCACTAAGTATGTACACATTATCACCAAAACGTGTTTTTTTTATTTACTCTCTTTATTTTTTGGTATTTTTTTTTATAATAAATGAGAACTTATATATGTATATGTCACATCAAATTAAAGCCCTTTTTGTCCTTTAAAAAACAATATATAATATGCGTTGGTGCAATAAATGCGAAAGATGGAAATTTCGGTTGAATATACACATAGCAAAAATGCAAAAATTGCTTTGGTCCTTAACCGAAAGACAAGCATCTGAAGCTTGGCCCTTAAGGGAGTAACAAGGCCATAGTTTGTTTGTTTTTGCCTAGTAAAGCACTGTCAATATTCTGTTTCTTATCTTCCTTATGTATCATTACTACAGGTTTATCTAAAAGATATATTTTTTTTTAATTCAAATTTACAGATTCCAGAATGTTTGCGGAATAGCTACCCAAAACCTGGTCAGCCATGTTATTTGTATGTGATAGGAATGGTGTTAACCACCCCTCTGCCAGACGAGCTAAATTTTAGGAGGCGGAAACTGTATTCCCCTGAAGACACCACCAGATGCTTTGGAATTCTCACAGCCAAACCTATACCTCAGGTACTGCTTACTTTTATAATGAAGCCTAGGGTATATTCATGTTGTCTCTTGTATTATTTTTTTGTGATTCAGATAGATCATACAGTACTAAAAAGTTCTTCTTTGATCAAATTTGATTTGTTGAAGATCATACCTAGGTAAGTTGCTTGTACGTGTCTGGTTCACCGTATGGCAGCAAACACTGCTACCCCTAGTGTTCTTGCAAATGTATAATATGGTTAGTATTTGTGCCATATAGAGCTTCAGACACATGCGGCGTTATCTTGGGCCTACTGACCTGCTTTCCAACAAATGATACCATAAGAACAAAGTACATTTGCTAATTAGAAATAAAATGTACATTTTTTTTATTGTACTATCTGTATCATGAAAATGACATTTCTTTCCTAAGATATGGTGAGTCCACGGAATCATCAATTACTAGTGGGAATATCACTCCTGGCCAGCAGGAGGAGGCAAAGAGCACTACAGCAAAGCTGCTATATATGTCACTTACCTTACCCATAACCTCCAGTCATTCTCTTTGCCTGCGGTGCAAGGAGGAGGTAAGATTTTATTTTAAAACAGAATAGGTTTGCTCTGATCTTTCTAAAGGGTCTAGCCTTAGCCCATGTCAGCCTCTTCAGTAGGGCAGTGGTGGCTTTTAAGCAATTGGGAACTTGTGGGGTATAATCCTCACTGCGTTTTCCCAAAACATTTTGCTGCCATATTTAGAAGTTTACTCAGTCTTTCTGTATTTCCACAGGTCCATGTGAGGGATGGCATCCTCTCAAACCAGGTGAGCTGTCCTGCTGCCGGACAGATGAATATTAAGGTAAGTGACTATTTTATTTCTTTCATTTAATTGGCAAGACTCCATGAGCTAGTGACGAGTTTTGGAAGACTTACATTTCATGGTGTTCTCATAAATTCTCTTGGCATTCTTTTAGAATTCCTAGAATTTTACAGTTTCTTCAGGATGGTTTGGATAAAGGTTTGTCTGCAAGTTCCTTGAAGGGACAAATCTCTGCTTTTTCTGCTTTATTTCACAGAAAGATTGCTAATCACTGTTTTGTACAGGCTTTAGTTCGTATTTAGTTAGTATTAAGCCTGTCATTAAATCAATTTCTCCTCCTTGGAGTCTTAATTTGCTTTTGAAGGCGTTACAGGCTCCTCCATTTGAGCCCATGCATTCTTTGGACATTAAACTACTTTTTTTGGAAAGTGTTGTTCATTTTGGCTATCTCTTCTGCTAGAAGAGTTTCTGAGCTATCTGCTCTTTTTTGTGAATCTCCTTTTCTGATTTTTTATCAGGATAAGGTGGTTTTGCTGACTTCATTTCAATTTTTACCTAAGGTTGTGAATTCTAACAACATTAGTAGAGAAATTGTTGTTCCTTCCTTGTGTCCTAATCCTAAGAATTTTTTGGAAAGATCCTTACATTCTTTGGATGTGGTAAGAGCTTTGAAATATTTTGTTGAAGCTACCAAAGATTTCAGGAAGACTTCTAGTCTATTTGTTACATGTTCTGGTCCTAGGAAAGGTCAGAAGGCTTCTGCTATTTCCTTGGCTTCTTGGTTAAAGCTTTTGATTAATCAAACTTATTTGGAGTCGGGTGAGACCCCGCCTCAGAGAATTACAGCTCATTCTACTAGATCAGTCTCCTCTTCGTGGGCTTTTAAGAATGAAGCTTCAGTTGATCAGATTTGCAAAGCAGCAACTTGCTCCTCTTTGCATACATTTACTAAGTTCTACCGTTTTGATGTATTTGCTTCTTCAGAAGCAGTTTTTGGTAGAAAAGTTCTTCAGGCAGCTGTTTCAGTTTGATTCTTCTGCTGATGTTTTAAGTTTTTCTTGTCATTAAAAGAATAAACTTATAATTTGGGTTGTGGATTATGTTTTCAGCAGAAAATGGCTGTTTTTTATTTTATCCCTCCCTCTCTAGTGACTCTTGCGTGGAGTTCCACATCTTGGATATTGATATCCCATACGTCACTAACTCATGGACTCTTGCCAATTACATGAAAGAAAACATAATTTATGTAAGAATTTACCTGATAAATTAATTTCTTTCATATTGGCAAGAGTCCATGAGGCCCACCCTTTTTATGGTGGTTATGATTTTTTTGTATATAGCACAATTATTTCCAAATTCCTTTGTTGATGTTTTTACTCCTTTCTTTATCACCCCACTACTTGGCTATTCGTTAAACTGAATTGTGAGTGTGGTGAGGGGTGTATTTATAGGCATTTTGAGGTTTGGGAAACTTTGCCCCTCCTGGATTGTATATCCCATACGTCACTAGCTCATGGACTCTTGCCAATATGAAAGAAATGAATTTATCAGGTAAATTCTTACATAAATTATGTTTTTTAGCTAGAAGAGCTTTGTGGCTCAAGTATTGGAATGTTAACATGGTATCTAAATCTAGATTACTATCTCTTTCTTTCCAAGGTAACAATTTATTTTGTTCTCAGTTGGATTCAATTATTTCAACTGTCACTGAGGGGAAGGGAGTTTTTTACCTCGGGATAAAAGATCTAAGGGTAAATCTAAAGCTTCTAATCGTTTTTGTTCTTTTTGACAGAATAAGGAACAGAAACCAAATCCATCTCCCAAAGAATCTGGTTCCAATTGGAAACCAAGTTGGAATAAATCTAAGCCTTATAAGAAACCAAAGCCAGTCCCCAAGTCTGCATGATGGTGCGGCCCATATTCCAGCTCAGCTGTTGGGGGGCAGATTAAACATTTTTCAAAAACTTTGGGCAGATTCTGTCCATAATCATTGGATTCAGAGTATTGTCTCAAGGGTATCGAATAGGATTCAGAGTAAGACCTCCTGTGAGAAGATTTTTTCTCTCACGCGTTCCAGCAAATCCAGTGAAGGCTTAGGTTTTTCTGAAGTGTGTTTCAGATCTAGAGCTTTCAGGGGTAATCATAACAGTACCGTTTCAGGAACAGGGTCTGGGGGTTTATTCAAATATATTCATTGTCCCAAAGAAAGAAAATTCATTCAGGCCTTTTCTGGATCTGAAAATTTTGAATCGCTTTGTAAGAGTGCCAACTTTAAAAAAAAAAAAAAAAAAGACTATTCTGCCTTTTGTTCAGCAAGGTCATTATATGTCCAAGATAGACTTACAGGATGCATATCTTCATATTCGGATTCATCCAGATCACTATCGGATTCTGAGATTCTCTTTTCTAGACAAGCATTACCAATTTGTCGCTCTTCCATTTGGCCTAGCAACCGCTCCAAGAATCTTTTCAAAGGTTCTCGGTGCCCTACTCTCTGTAATCAGAGAACAGGGTATTGCAGTGTTTCCTTATTTGGACGATATCTTAGTACTAGCTCAGTCTTTTACATTCTGCCGAATCTCAAACGAATCAACTAGTGTTTCATCAAAGACATGGTTGGAGGATCAATTTACCAAAAAGTTCCTTGATTCCTCAGACAAGGGTCACCTTTTTAGGTTTCCAGATAGATTCAGTGTCCATGACTGTGTCCAACAGACAAGAGACGAATAAAATTGGTTTCAGCTTGTCGGAACCTTCAGTCTCAATCATTTCCTTCAGTGGTTAAGTGCATGGAAGTTTTAGGTCTCATGACTGCAGCATCGGACGCGATCCCCTTTGCTCGTTTTCATATGAGACCTCTCCAGCTTTGGATGCTGAAACACTGGTGCTGGGATTATACAAAGACATCACAGTTAATATCCTTAAATCCCAATGTTAATCGGGCCTCATTTGTTCGTCCAACCTGGACTGTAATCTCAACAGATGCTGTCTGGGGATCTCTGACAGCACAAGCGGTTTGGAAACCTCAAGAGGCGAGGTTACCAATAAATATTTTAGAACTCTGTGCTATTTTCAGGGCTCTACAGGTTTGGCCTCTGTTGAAGAGAGAATCATTAATTTGTTCTCAGACAGACAATATCACAACTGTGGCATATGTCAATCATCAGGGTGGGACTCACAGTCCTTAAGCTATGAAGGAAGTATCTTGGATGGATACTTGTTCGGAATTCAGCTCTTGTCTAATTTCTGCGGTACATATCCCAGGTGTAGACATTTGGGAAGCGGATTATCTCAGCCGTCAGACTTTACATCCGGGGGAGTGGTCTCTCCATCCAGATGTGTTTTTTCAGATTGTTCAGATGTGGGATCTTCCAGAAATAGATCTGATTGCTTCCCATCTAAACAAGAAACTTCCCAAGTACTTGTCCAGGTCCAGGGATCTTCAGGCAGAGTCAATGGATGCGTTTTACCAACCTGCTTATATCTTCCCGCCTCTAGTTCTTCTTCCAAGAGTGATTTCCAAGATCGTCATGGAACAATCGTTTGTGTTTCTGGTAGCACCAGCATGGCCTCACAGGTTCTGGTATGCGGATCTTGTCCGGATGTCCAGTTGCCAACCTTGGCTACTTCCTTTAAGACCAGACCTTCTGTCTCAAGGACGGTTGTTCCATCAGGATTTCAAATCATTACATTTGAAGGTATGGAAATTGAACGCTTAGTGCTTAGTCATAGAGGTTTCTCTGACTCAGTGATTAATACTATGTTACAGGCTCGTAAATCTGTTTCTAGGAAGATTCATTATCGAGTTTGGAAGACTTATATTTCATGATGTTCTTAAATAAATTCTCCTGGCATTCTTTTAGAATTCCTAGAATTTTACAGTTCCTTCAGGATGGTTTGGATAAAGGTTTGTCTGCAAGTTCCTTGAAGTGACAAATCTCTGTTTTATTTCACAGAAAGATTGCTTAGCTTCCTGATATTCATTGTTTTGTGCAGGATTTGGTCAGTATCAAGCCTGTCATTAAATCAATCTTTCCTCCTTGGAGTCTTAATTTGGTTTTGAAGGCTTCTCAGGCTCCTCCTTTTGAGCCTATGCATTCTTTGGATATTAAACTACTTTCTTGGAAAGTGTTCTTCCTTTTGGCTATCTCTTCTGCTAGAAGAGTTTCCAAGTTATCTGCTCTTTCTTGTGAGCTTGTGAGTCTCCTTTTCTGATTTTCCATCAGGATAGGGCAGTTTTGCGGACTTCATTTAAATTTTTACCTAAAGTTGTGAATTCTAACAACATTAATAGGGAAATTGTTGTTCGCTCTTTGTGTCCTAATCCTAAGAATTCTTTGGAGAGATCCTTACATTCTCTGGATGTTGTAAGAGCTTTGAAATATTATGTTGAAGCTACAAAAGATTTCAGGAAGACTTCTAGTCTATTTGTTGTCTTTTCTGGTCCTAGGAAAGGTCAGAAAGCTTCTGCCATTTCCTTGGCATCCTGGTTAAAGTTTTTGAGTCATCAGGCTTATTTGGAGTCGGGTCATGCCCCGCCTCAGAGAATCACAGCTCATTCTACTAGATCAGTTTCCACTTTGTGGGCTTTTAAGAATGAAGCTTCGGTTGATCAGATTTACAAAGCAGCAACTTGGTCTTCTTTGCATACATTTACTAAATTCTACCGTTTTGATGTATTTGCCTCTTCGGATGCAGTTTTTGGTAGAAAGGTTCTTCAGGCAGCTGTTTCAGTTTGATTCCTCTGCTTATGTTTTAAGTTTTTTCATTTCAATTATGAGAAGAACTTTATTTTTTTGGATGTGGATTTAATTTTTTCAGCAGAAAATGGCTGTTTTTATTTTTATCCCTCCCTCTCTAGTGACTCTTCTGTGGACTTCCACATCTTGGGTATTAATATCCCATACGTCACTAGTTCATGGACGCTTGCCAATTACATGAAAGAAAACATAATTTATGTAAGAACTTACCTGATAAATTAATTTCTTTCATATTGGCAAGAGTCCATGGACCCACCCTTTTTATGGTGGTTATGTTTTTTTGTATAAAGCACAATTATATTTCCAGTTCCTTTTCTTGATCCTTTTTACTCCTTTTTTTTTATCACCCCACTACTGAATTGTGGGTGTGGTGAGGGGTGTATTTATAGGCATTTTGAGGTTTGGGGACGTTTGTCCCTCCTGGTAGGATTGGATATCCCATACGTCACTAGCTCATGGTCTCTTGCCAATATGAAAGAAATTAATTTATCAGGTAAGTTCTTACATAAATTTGGCACTTATTCAGCTGAAACGCTGCAGGGGGTAGTTTTTTATTATTCTTGTCAGGGTGCAGTTTTTTTATGGCAGTTTTGCAGGCACTGTCGGTGTGAGGAGTTATTTATTTAATTGATGGCTCAGTAAGGATCCGTTTTTAGTAACGTATTATGTACTTTTTTTTTTTTTTTTTTTTTTTTGTTTTTAAGCCTGTTTTCAAGAAAGTTTTTTTTTTTAATGCCTTTTTTGTTTGCTGTATGACCGCCCCTTTTAGGAAGGTTCTGATTCTTTGATGTCAGTTTTTTTTGGCACTTTTTTTCACTTCCTGTAAGAGTGAGGTGTGTATATTTCTGATGCTCTGCTGTTTAGAAGGCTTCTTGCTGTTTTTGCTTCTCTGGAAATCCGGATTTTAAACAGGATCGTTTTTTTTCCCCTCAGTTTGCTGCCGGTTGCAGGACAGGTAGGGCACATCAGTAAACTTTAAAGGGAACATTTATTTAAGAACATTTTTTTTGTTGTTGTTCTGTATTATATCCTTTTCTTTCATGTAATTAGCAAGAGTCCATGAGCTAGTGACGTATGGGATATACATTCCTACCAGGAGGGGCAAAGTTTCCCAAACCTCAAAATGCCTATAAATACACCCCTCACCACACCCACAAATCAGTTTTACAAACTTTGCCTCCTATGGAGTTGGTGAAGTAAGTTTGTGCTAGATTCTACGTTGATATGCGCTCCGCAGCAGGTTGGAGCCCGGTTTTCCTCTCAGCGTGCAGTGAATGTCAGAGGGATGTGAGGAGAGTATTGCCTATTTGAATGCAATGATCTCCTTCTACGGGGTCTATTTCATAGGTTCTCTGTTATCGGTCGTAGAGATTCATCTCTTACCTCCCTTTTCAGATCGACGATATACTCTTATATATACCATTACCTCTGCTGATTTTCGTTTCAGTACTGGTTTGGCTTTCTACAACATGTAGACGAGTGTCCTGGGGTAAGTAAGTCTTATTTTCTGTGACATTCTAAGCTATGGTTGGGCGCTTTTTTTTATAAAGTTCTAAATATATGTATTCAAACATTTATTTGCCTTGACTCAGGATGTTACACATTCCTTATTTTCAGACAGTCAGTTTCATATTTGGGATGATGCATTTGAATCAATCATTTTTTCTTACCTTAAAAAATTTGACTTTTTCCCTGTGGGCTGTTAGGCTCGCGGGGGCTGAAAATGCTTCATTTTATTGCGTCATTCTTGGCGCAGACTTTTTTGGCGCAAAAAATCTTTTCTTGGTCAAAGAGGTTTCTCTGACTCTGTGATTAATACTATGTAACAGGCTCGTAAATCTGTATCTAGAGAGATATATTATAGAGTCTGGAAGACTTATATTTCTTGGTGTCTTTCTCATCATTTTTCCTGGCATTCTTTTAGAATTCCGAGAATTTTACAGTTTCTTCAGGATGGTTTAGATAAAGGTTTGTCTGCAAGTTCCTTGAAAGGTCAAATCTCTGCTCTTTCTGTTCTTTTTCACAGAAAGATTGCTAATCTTCCTGATATTCATTGTTTTGTACAAGCCTTGGTTCGTATAAAACCTGTTATTAAGTCAATTTCTCCTCCTTGGAGTTTGAATTTGGTTCTGGGGGCTCTTCAAGCTCCTCCGTTTGAACCTATGCATTCATTGGACATTAAATTACTTTCTTGGAAAGTTTTGTTCCTTTTGGCCATCTCTTCTGCCAGAAGAGTCTCTGAATTGTCTGCTCTTTCTTGTGAGTCTCCTTTTCTGATTTTTCATCAGGATAAGGCAGTGTTGCGAACTTCTTTTGAATTTTTACCTAAGGTTGTGAATTCCAACAACATTAGTAGAGAAATTGTAGTTCCTTCATTATGCCCTAATCCTAAGAATTCTAAGGAGAAATCATTGCATTCTTTGGATGTTGTTAGAGCTTTGAAATATTATGTTGAAGCTACTAAGAATTTCCGAAAGACTTCTAGTCTATTTGTCATCTTTTCCGGTTCTAGAAAAGGCCAGAAAGCTTCTGCCATTTCTTTGGCATCTTGGTTGAAATCTTTAATTCATCATGCCTATGTTGAGTCGGGTAAAACTCCGCCTCAGAGGATTACAGCTCATTCTACTAGGTCAGTTTCTACTTCCTGGGCGTTTAGGAATGAAGCTTCGGTTGATCAGATTTGCAAAGCAGCAACTTGGTCTTCTTTGCATACTTTTACTAAATTCTACCATTTTGATGTGTTTTCTTCTTCTGAAGCAGTTTTTGGTAGAAAATTACTTCAGGCAGCTGTTTCAGTTTGAATCTTCTGCTTATGTTTTCATTTAAACTTTATTTTGGGTGTGGATTATTTTCAGCAGGAATTGGCTGTCTTTATTTTATCCCTCCCTCTCTAGTGACTCTTGCGTGGAAAGATCCACATCTTGGGTAGTCATTATCCCATACGTCACTAGCTCATGGACTCTTGCTAATTACATGAAAGAAAACATAATTTATGTAAGAACTTACCTGATAAATTAATTTCTTTCATATTAGCAAGAGTCCATGAGGCCCACCCTTTTTTGTGGTGGTTATGATTTTTTTGTATAAAGCACAATTATTCCAATTCCTTATTTTTTATGCTTTCGCACTTTTTTCTTATCACCCCACTTCTTGGCTATTCGTTAAACTGATTTGTGGGTGTGGTGAGGGGTGTATTTATAGGCATTTTGAGGTTTGGGAAACTTTGCCCCTCCTGGTAGGAATGTATATCCCATACGTCACTAGCTCATGGACTCTTGCTAATATGAAAGAAATGAATTTATCAGGTAAGTTCTTACATAAATTATGTTTTGCTGCAGGGAAAGCGTGAAAGGAAGTTTAAAGAAACAGTAAGGTTTCTGATCCTGAGATGGCTAATCGAAATCTTTACTCTCAGAAGTCTGATTTTTGTGCATCTGAGGGTGAAATTTCGGATTCAAGCAGTATAATTCCTTCTACTGATGCTGAAGTTGTTTCCTTCAGATTTAAGCTGGAACACCTCCACTTGTTGCTTAAGGAGGTTTTGGCTGCCTTGGATAACTCAGATACTACTATTGTTGATAACCCTAAGAAGTCTAGTAAGCTGAACAAGAATTTTAATGTTCCCTCTGTGGTGGAGGTTTTTCCGGTTCCAGACCGTGAGATTATTGCACTGGAGTGGGAGAGACCTGGTATTCCTTTTTCTCCATCTCCTATTATTAAACAAAATCTATGTTCACCAAGGTCTTCAATGGCAGCCTGCGGTGTGGATTGCTACTAATACCAGCCCTGCAGCTTACTGGTTTGATGCTTAGTCTGATTCTATTAAGACAGATACTCCTCTTGAGGAGATCCAGGACAGGATTAAGGGTCTTAAGGTTAGCTAATTCCTTTATTTTGGATGCTTCCTTACAGGTCATTAAACTGGGAGCTAAAATGTCTGATTTTGTGGTTCTAGCTCACGGAGCCCTTTGGTTAAAATCCTGGTCTGCGGATGTTTCTTCTAAATCTAAGTCATTAGCTATTCCCTACAAGGGTAAGACCTTGTTTCGGCTGAAATGTTTTCAGATATTAAAGGAGGAAAGGGATCTTTCGTTTCTTTTGTAACTTTAGAGGTAAACCCTCCGCTTCCTCTTCCAAGCAGGAAACTATCCAAGTCTTCCTGGAAGTCTGGTCAGTCTTGGAACAAGGGGAAACAGTCTAAGAAGCCTGCAGCTGACTCCAAGTCAGCATGAAGGGTCGACCCCCGATCCAGGAACTGATCTAGTAGGGGGCAGGCTTTCTCAATTTGCTCAGGCTTGGATACGAGATGTCCCATACCTGTGGGCCGTGGACATTGTAACTCAGGGGTACAAGATGGAATTCAAGACTTTTCCTCCCAGAGGTAGGTTTCTTCTCTCAAGATTATCTGTAGACGAGATAAAGAGAGAGCGTTCTTAAATTGTATCTAGGATCTTTTTGACCTGTGAGTTATAGTTCCAGTTCCTCCGCAGGAACAGGGTCTGGGATTTTATTCAAATCTGTGGTTTCTAAGAAAGAGGTGGCTTTCAGACCTATTTTAGACCTAAAGTGTTTAAACAAGTTCCTCAGTGTACCGTCCTTCATGATGGAGACTATACGTTCCATTTTTCCTTTGATTCAAGAGGGTCAATTTATGACCACCATAGACTTAAAGGATGCGTACCTTCATGTTTCCATTCACCGGGATCATCACAAGTTTCTAAGGTTTTTCTTTCTTAGACAATCATTTCCAGTTTGTGCCTCTTCCTTTCAGCCTTGCCACAGCTCCCAGAATTTTCTCAAAGGTCCTGGGGGCTCTTTTGGCAGTGATCCGGTCTCAGGGCATTGCTGTTGCGCCTTATCTGGACGACATACTGGTTCAGGCGCCGTCTTTTCAACAAGCAAACTCTCATACGGAGATCTTGTTGTCTTTTCTTCGCTCCCACGGTTGGAAGGTAAATCTGGGAAAGAGTTCTCTGATTCCAGCCACAAGAGTAGTGTTTTTAGGCCATAATAAACTCCCTACTAATGAAGATATTTCTGACTCTTGTCTTGTCCTTCCATCCTCTCTTCGTCCGTCAGTGGCTCTATGTATGGAGGTAATTGGTCTGATGGTAGCTTCCATGAACATCATTACATTTGCTCGGTTCCATCTCAGACCTCTGCAGTTATGCATGTTAAGGGAATGGAACAGACTATGCGGATCTGTCTCTGCAAATAGTTCTGGATCATTCAACAAGGGACTCTCTTCTGTGATGGTTGTCTCAGGAGTACCTCTCCCAGGGAACTTGCTTTTGCAGACCTTCCTGGGTGATCATGACCACGGATGCCAGCCTTCTAGGTTGGCAAGCAATTTGGGGGTCATTCATTCAGTTCTCTCTATAAACATTCTAGAACTGAGAGCGATTTTTAATGCTCTACTGGCCTGGCCTCAGCTAGCCTTAGCCCGGTTTATCAGGTTCCAGTCGGATAAACTTGTCTTCGGTGGCATACATCAACCACCAGGAGGGAACTCAGAGTTCCTTGGCCATGTCAAAGGTGGAAAATTTGGGAGGTGCTGGCGCTAAAAACAGCTTAGGGACAGTCTATATAATCTGTGAAAAATTCAAATAGGATATTTGACAGGATAGTCTGAAATTTTATGTGGCTGATGCAATAGCTGTGAATTATATTATAACATGTATTGTATTGTTATTGCTCGAATTTGCCTGATAAATTGGATACAAATAAAATCCTTTGGAAAATGACACACAGTTTATAAGGATTATGTAATATACACTTATATATGTAAAGGTGGGATGGATCTTAGATTTAGACTAGACCTCTAACAGTAATCAAATAAACAATGAAATAACAAATCCACAATGACCAAATATAGTAAGAGAGATTATTTATTGGAAATAAAATAGAATTATATTGTAGGTAAAAAGCGCTGGACGTCCAGACTAATTTTTATAAAAACTATTAATATAGAATTGGGTAGAGTGGTCTTAATATGTATAGGGCTGGCCTGTATACAGGTAGGTACCTAGTACCAATTGTAATTTACACTAATAAAAGTACCTTTGTAAATATCCTCACTCTACGTCTAGAGTGAGGAGTATTATTAGTTCTGTGAATGTGGGTCCGTTCTTCAGCTCTGTGTAAGGAAGGTGTTTTTGTTAGGAATCCGGTGCTTCCTTGTTTCTGGGTCTCGCTTGGTCCGGTATGCAGTCCTGGTCCTTGCTGGTATGCTTGTTTTACTTAGCGTTACTCTGGCGTGGTGATCCTCGCTGGCTGTGTTGTTGCTCCTTACGTCACTTCCGGAAGTGGCGTGTAATGCCGTGTTGGTATAGAATAGCTGTGCGATATGTTGCAGTCTGTTTAGTGGCAAGATTGTATCTCCATGCGACTGTGTTTTCAATAAGCTCCTGCAAACATTTACCTCCTAGTGCTGTATCAGTCTCTTAGATGGTATTATTTGCCGGAGTGTTGGTTTCGGCTTTTTGTCCTCCTCTGGCTTGAGTGCCGTTTAGATGTAGGTTGTTCCGCTGTCAGGCTAGTAGCCTGTATAGGTGATCCGATGTTCTCCAGGGGCACTTTCTCTTAGTGCTAACTGGAGATGGTGCAGTATGCTTGGGCTAATCTGTATTCAGCAGCATTACTGATTCAAAGGTAGAGCAATGCTTCTCAGTGCAAAAATAAAAGAGGTGAGAAGATTGTAGCAAGTGTAGAGAGGTTATAATCCTTATGTTCCACTTGAAGAGTTACTCAAATCAACGCGTTTCACCCCACACTAGGGGCTTTTTATATTTACATATATAAGTGTATATTACATAATCCTTATAAACTGTGTGTCATTTTCCAAAGGATTTTATTTGTATCCAGTTTATCAGGCAAATTCGAGCAATAACAATACAATACATGTTATAATATAATTCACAGCTATTGCATCAGCCACATAAAATTTCAGACTATCCTGTCAAATATCCTATTTGAATTTTTCACAGATTATATAGACTGTCCCTAAGCTGTTTTTAGCGCCAGCACCTCCCAAATTTTCTTACTTGTAACAATTTCCAGGGTTTTAATTGGGAGACCCTACCCTGTGCTTGGCTTATTAGGGGTCCTAAGCGCCAGCTTATTTCTGTTCTCATGTCAAAGGTGGCCCAGTTAATCCAGTGGGGGGAGTCTCACAACTTGTCTTTCTGCATTCCACATCCCAGGAGTGGACAATTGGGAGGCGGATTTTCTGAGCCGACAGACCTTTCATCTGGGAGTATTTTCCAGTTTAATCCTCAATTGGGGCAGCCAGAACTGGGTCTCATGGCTTCTCGGCATAATGCTAAGTTTCTGAGGTTCGGTTCGAGGTCAAGGGATCCACAGACTTTCTTGACAGATGCTCTGGCGTTTCCTTGGAATTTCACTCTAGCATACATATTTCCTCCTTTTGCTCTCCTGCCAAGAGTCATTGCTCGAATCAAGCAGGAGAGGGTGTTGGTGATTCTCATAGCGCAGGCGTGGCCTCTCAGGATCTGGTATGCAGATGTAGTGTAAATGTCGTCTCTACCTTCGTGGACACTACCTCTGAGGAAGGACCTTCTACTTAAGGGTCCTTTACTTCAATCTCCAAGCAGTCAGCTTCAGACAAATGAGATTTGGATGATTGCTTAATTTTATCTAAGTCAGTCATTGAGACCATGATTCATGTAAGCCTGTGACGAGAAAGATTTACTATAAGATATGGCGTACATATCTGTATTGGTGTGAATCTAGATGCTACTCTTGGAGTAGAGTCAGGATTCCTAGAATTTTGTCTTTTCTCCAGGAGGGTCTGGAGAAGGGTTTGTCAGCTAGTACTCTGAAAGGTCAGATTTCTGCGTTGTCTATTTTGTTGCATAAGCATTTGTTGGATGCGCCAGACGTGCAATCTTTTTGTTGGGCTTTGGTTAGGATTAGGCCTGTGTTTAAGCCCGTTACTCCTCCCTGGAGTCTTAACCTTGTTCTTAGAGTTTTACAGCGGGCTCTGTTTGAACCTATGCATCCCTTAGATATCAAGATGTTATCTTGGAAGGTTTTGTTTCTTGTTGCTATTTCTTCTGCTCAGAGAGTTTCGGAACTCTCGGCTCTGCAATTTGATCTTATTTTTCATTCTGATTCGGTGGTTTTATGTACTAAACTAGGTTTCCTAGCTAAGGTTGTTTCAAACAAGAATATTAATCAGGAGATTGTGGTTCCTTCTTTGTGTCCTAATTCTTTTTCTCCTAAGGAGCGTTTATTGCACAACCTAGATGTGCGTGCATTGAAGTTGTATCTTCAGACTACTAAGGACTTTCTTCAGTCTTCTGCTTTGTTTTTCTGGGAAACGCAAGAGTCAGAAGGCTACGGCTACTTCTCTTTGGCTAAGGAGTATTATTAGTTTGGCCTATGAGACTGCTGGACAGCAACCTCCTGAGAGAATCACTGCTCATTCTACGAGGGCTGTTTCTTCTTCCTGGGCATTTAAAAATGAAGCTTCTGTTCATCAGTTTTCCAAGGCTGCAATTTGGTCCTCTCTGCATACTTTTTCAAAGTTTTTTTTTATAAATTTGATACTTTTGCCTCAGCTGAGGCTTCTTTTGGGAAAATGGTTCCTCAAGCGGTGGTGCCTTCTGTTTAGGTCTACTTGTCTTGTTCCTCCCTTATCTGTGTCCCACTAGTAATTGATGATTCCGTGGACTCCCCATATCTTAGGAAAGAAAACATAATTTATGCTTACCTGATAAATGTATTTCTGTATATGGTGAGTCCACGGGCCACCCTTTATTTAAGACATTTTTTTCTAAAACCGCAGGTTTTATCATCTTTTTCCATTTTTCCTTCGGCCAAATGACTGGAGGTTATGGGTAAGGAAGTGTTGTATATAGCAGCTTTGCTGTAGTGCTTTTTACCTCCTCCTGGTGGCCAGGAGTGAGATTCCCACTAGTAATTGATGATTCCGTGGACTCACCATGTCTGGAAATAAATTTATCAGGTAAGCATAAATTGTTTTTGGTTCACATGTTCCTTTTAATAAAGGAAGATTTCAATAGTTTGATTAGATCTTCATGGAATAACTTACTTAAAGCTGAGCAGAGAAAGTTGTTAGGGGCTCAAGTCATAATTAAACCCATGATTCAGATAGAGAATGCAAATTAATAAAATAAATGAATTCGGTTTAATTTCGTTATCAAAATATACACAATCTTTATATGTGCACACTTTCTGAGGCACCAACTCCTCAATTATTAGAATTGAAGTGACAACTTTTTTTTTAAAGAATCATTTTTTTATTTTTATTTTTTTTTACGCTTGCCAAATCCTGGCCATGGCTGGCTCCTAAAATCTTTGCATATATCAATGTATAAATACTGGTGTTAGACCCAACAAATTGTATTGGTCACTTATGACTGTTTGTTAGCTTTTCAGGTTTGTGTGTCAACCCTTGCAGTAATGTACACTTTCCGGTTAGATTCAAGACCCACACATTTGAAATCAGTTTCCCAGACTTACAAAGATGCAGTGTTAATTTCGTCGACTAAAACTAGACTAAAATGACTATAAAACTAAAGAAATTCTGATGACTAAAATACGACTAAAACTAAAATGACATTTTAGTCAAAAGACTATGACTAAAACTAAATCACAATGACATTTTAGTCAAGACTATGACTAAAACTAAATCAAAATTTGCTGCCAAAAAGATTTTATGCAAGGTGTTATAATCAATCCATATCCAATTACTGCTCTTTTGTAAAATTTACGAAACTTAATTTTATTAAATTTTAAGATATATAAAGACATGTTATATACCACAACAGTTAAATCTCTTAAATTTGTATTGCATGTTCAAACCTTAATACCATAAATAAAAACAGGTTAATAAACCTTTACTCCAGGAGTATATAATGAGTTTGGAAGTTCTAGAGCAGTGCTAATATCGTTGCCGAAAATTTTTCAAATCTGTGAACAATCAATTGATTCTTCCTATAGAAATAAGCATAACCCACGAATAATGGTTTAAGTTATGCTGTGCCTGTGCTAGCTGCAGAAACTTTTTGCTGTGTTGAGTTACTTGATTCTTGTTTTAATTATTAACAGAGAACTGTTAAAGTTTTTATACTGGGTAATATGTTTAATACAGCCAATACAGTTTACAGTTTTGTTTTTTTATATTTTAAAGTTGCACGTCTGTTTGTTTATGAAACTTGGTTTTATTTAATTTTAAGTTTAATAAAGATGTTACCTATCACAACGGCTAACTTTGTGTCTGTATTGCATGTTTAAACCTTAATACCATAAATATTAACAGGTGTTATGTTTACTCCTGGAGTATATAATCAGTTTGCAAATTATAGATAAATGCTTAAATAATGCATTACACTTTAACTAAACCCCTTAGATTTTAGTCGACTAAAATCTACTGGAGATTTAGTTGACTAAAATCTACTGGAGATTCAGTCGACTAAAACAAGACTAAAACTAAAACAATTCAGATGACTAAAAGACTACTAAAACTAATAAATTGAAATTTGCAGTCAAAATTAACACTGCACAGATGGCAAAATTACATACTCCTATCAGAGAATTCTGGCCAGGCGCAATCTCATGCTGGCTTCAGTTGGATATAGTCTGGGATGCTTGAGTCTAGTGAATGGTAAAGACATTCCTGCTATTGTGTTTAGGATGTTTTTTCTCAAGATTTGCAGTTACTTAAGATTTCATTGCATTTACTGGCTCTATCATATTCTTGAGTTTTTACTTGCTGGTTTTACGCATAACCTCTGTTCTAGTGCTTTAAAAGTCCAGAATGTGTCTTTGTTAACCTTACTGAAGTCAGATGGGCTAAGAAACTCTTTGTACAGCAGATTATTCAAACAATGACTCATTCACTCCGCAGCATTGGATTGGACATTGGACCTAGAAGCTTTGATGACATCTTTTTGATTAATTACTGGAAACATCCCTCTTGACTTTGATAATTTTTCTTTTGGCTTTTGTGTCAGATCTACTAATAAAGCTATCCGGCAGTGCAACTTATTTTTGTATTCCTTCTGTAATTCCTTCTGCTTAAGGTTGGTTCTGACTTGTCTAGTTTCTGGTTTTGCTCTGATAATAAACAAATACATGGGTGACTGTGGTTTGTTAGTATATGACTAGGTCACAAAATTATTATTTATTATTATCTTGGCAGTAACCTCCAACTAAAATGTTGTATATATTATCTCAGCAGTTGCCAACCAATAAAATGTGTATATACGTAACAATTTATTTATTAAAATCAATATTTATTCCTTAATTCTAGATTAGTTACCTTTTATAGACACCTGGAATTATATTTATGTAGAAACTAGATTATGAACCAATTATACACGCTTATTCTGTTACAATTATTCTACACAAAGCAGATCATAAAATGCACCTCTAAAAATTACCCTTACTCACAATGAGTCACTTGTTAAAATATCACAATGAAAATACCAGAATATGGACCGCTAATTTAACAGTGCTTAGTTAAAAAATATAACAAGATGCTTCACACAATTCTTACTAAATCTCAATAAATCTGAGATAACATTCAGGGAAGTATAATTAAGCTATTTAGCCCACAAATGGTTCTATGTAACTTCAATTAAAACACCAGAAAATCGTATATATTATTAATGCAACAGCCAATTGATATGCCAATATGTCTAGCCTGGAATAACTTCTTATTCAGCCACAATAAGACAAATTATAAATATATATATATATATATATATATATATATGGATGGAAAAGAGAAAATCAAAAAGGGCGCACAGCTAGGCACTAGAATAAAAATTGACTATTAGTAAAGTAGGTATGTAGTTTTCAGACCTATGTGGTTATAGTAAACAGGATAATAAAAATAATAATAATAATAATGTCCTTGGATTGTTATTGTATTCTAAAGAGTTCAGTAATGTGCTTTAGAATATTCGACACTTCTTTGTCTGAGGTGAGTGGATTTGTGCTTACCAGAGGTAACCTCAATCATATGAGGTAAGTTGTAGACTTGTCTGGGTTAGAGATGCTTCTTTGGCTCTTGTCCAGTCGATTTTGCTTTGTTCTTTGCTGTAGGAATCTTTCCTTTGTTGAAACCCTTTGGGATCTTTGTTTCCAGGTGGCTCCTGGCAGCAGTATGTTGTTTTGAATGAAAATCTTGGACTCTCTTGTATCGTTTGTTGAAAGGCAATGGAAAATCCTGGACTCTCTTTTTCTTCTTGGTGATGAGAATATCAAATGCCCTCAATCAGAGTATGAGGTAAGTAATAGACATTGATTAAGTATTTCGATCTCCTGGTCAGTGCTCTGGTTGGCTGCAGTACAAAGATTGCCCAATGCAGTATTTGAATTTAAAATACAGTTCAGCCTGCTTGTGGGACACTAATGGCTGTATGCTTAATGTGGTTCTTTTAAACAGCTTAACCTGCTGGCCGTAATTTGTGGTCAATAAGACCAATACGTTTATAATGCTGTTAGGCTAAAAAGCCTCTGTTGGCAGTTGGTAAGTTCAAATTGTGCGTATAATATGCTCACAGAGGCATATGTATAAGGAAGGGTACAGTCGCTCAACAAGTCCTGTTACCCGTTGTGTTAAATATGATGCCGTGCCGCAATGTAGCAAAAGGATGTCCGCCCACCTTAAGATAATCCTTACGCGTTTCGAAGTGATCAGTCACTTCTTCATCAGAGGAAAAAAGTGGAAACTTTTTTCCTCTGATGAAGAAGTGACTGATCACTTCGAAACGCGTAAGGATTATCTTAAGGTGGGCGGACATCCTTTTGCTACATTGCGGCACGGCATCATATTTAACACAACGGGTAACAGGACTTGTTGAGCGACTGTACCCTTCCTTATACATATGCCTCTGTGAGCATATTATACGCACAATTTGAACTTACCAACTGCCAACAGAGGCTTTTTAGCCTAACAGCATTATAAACGTATTGGTCTTATTGACCACAAATTACGGCCAGCAGGTTAAGCTGTTTAAAAGAACCACATTAAGCATACAGCCATTAGTGTCCCACAAGCAGGCTGAACTGTATTTTAAATTCAAATACTGCATTGGGCAATCTTTGTACTGCAGCCAACCAGAGCACTGACCAGGAGATCGAAATACTTAATCAATGTCTATTACTTACCTCATACTCTGATTGAGGGCATTTGATATTCTCATCACCAAGAAGAAAAAGAGAGTCCAGGATTTTCCATTGCCTTTCAACAAACGATACAAGAGAGTCCAAGATTTTCATTCAAAACAACATACTGCTGCCAGGAGCCACCTGGAAACAAAGATCCCAAAGGGTTTCAACAAAGGAAAGATTCCTACAGCAAAGAACAAAGCAAAATCGACTGGACAAGAGCCAAAGAAACATCTCTAACCCAGACAAGTCTACAACTTACCTCATATGATTGAGGTTACCTCTGGTAAGCACAAATCCACTCACCTCAGACAAAGAAGTGTCGAATATTCTAAAGCACATTACTGAACTCTTTAGAATACAATAACAATCCAAGGACATTATTATTATTATTATTTTTATTATCCTGTTTACTATAACCACATAGGTCTGAAAACTACATACCTACTTTACTAATAGTCAATTTTTATTCTAGTGCCTAGCTGTGCGCCCTTTTTGATTTTCTCTTTTCCATCCACATTCCTAACAGTGACACGGGTACACTGTATCAGAGGCAGCACGCACATATATCACTATTACTACTATTGTTGCAAAAATAGCCATTACTCACCAAGTGTTAGAGTTTTTAGCGCAGGTGCCCCTCCTTTTTTCTAACATATATATATATATATATATATATATATATATATATATATAATCTCAATAACTGTAATTAACTTATGATATTAAAATACAAAAATTCTTTCTAAACATTAATATTTAATACCAGCATACTTACTACCCTTGGTCTAATTAATCCTATATAATAAAAGGCCAAGTGTGTTTGTCCGAAGCTGTCATCCGCATTAGAGACTGTGCGTGAGGACAAACGCACCTGGCCTTCCTACTGATCTGGCGTGTGGTGGAGTGGGCGTGGCCAGATGGGTGCAGCGTGGGCGTGGCCGGGTGTGACACTGGGTGGGCGGCTAGGACCAGATGCCGGGGCCGACTGGACTGCCGTGAGAGACTGTCAGAGAGCTCAGAAGAGGGGGATAAAAGAGAGGGAGAGAGACAGCAAAAGAGAGGGTGGGAGAATGCACAAAAGAGAGGGGGGGAGAGAGCACAAAAGAGGGGGGGGGAGAGCGCAAAAGAGAGAAGGGGGAGAGAGCGCAAAAGAGAGAAGGGGGAGGGAGCGCAAAAGAGAGAAGGGGGAGGGAGCGCAAAAGAGAGAAGGGGGAGGGAGCGCAAAAGAGAGAAGGGGGAGGGAGCGCAAAAGAGAGAAGGGGGAGGGAGCGCAAAAGAGAGAAGGGGGAGAGAGCGCAAAAGAGAGAAGGGGGAGTGAGCGCAAAAGAGAGAAGGGGGAGTGAGCGCAAAAGAGAGAAGGGGGAGAGAGCGCAAAAGAGAGAAGAGGGAGAGAGCGCAAAAGAGAGAAGGGGGAGAGAGCGCGGGAGAGAGAGAGCAAAAGAGAGAAGGGGGAGAGAGAGAGCGCAAAAGAGGGAGAGGGGGGGGGATAGAGAGAGAGCAAGGGGTGGGACCGCTGTACTGCAAAAAATGGCCCATGTACACAGGCTTTAGGACTCTTATTAAATATAAGAATACATCTCCGTTTAAATCACACTACGATTATGGAAAAAGAAAATTTAGGCCCAGTTTTGCTTTATAGAGACACTGTTCCAAAGGCAGTGGTTGTCAGTCAGTAAAAATTCCAGCAAAGACCCCTTTCTTTCCTCTTGCATGAGCTTTTATCAAGTGATAAGCCTGCATCTATTTTGTAATCATTGGTGAGTATTCGGATACACCCTTATCGAAGCTTGTCCCTTCATTGGCTTACTGGGAATGTATGGTTGTTTGATACTACAATCTCCTTTGATTGCAATTCTCGCATAAACCACCAGAGGGCAACATGAGCAGGATAAACGGCTTTGTTAGCACAATATTATTATATCCAAATGTATCTTTAATATACTTACTATTTCCTGATATTAATAAATTATATGTTCAGCATATATGGGACCATATAGTACTATTTAATCTGAGTACTTTCATACTAAACAGGAGTATATCTCTAGTACCATATTAGAGAGCAATTCCTATACATTTAAATATTAGGGTATTTAAAATGATTTTTAATCTAATACTTTCAGTATGCTATTAATTAATATATTAGTTCATTAAATATACTAGTGTGTGTGTGTATATATATATATATATATATATATATATATATATATATACACATACACACACACACACACATACTTACAGTGGATATATATATATATATATATATATATATATATATATATATATACACACACACACATACTTACAGTGGATATAAAAAGTCTACACACCTGTGTTAAAATACCAGGTTTCTGTGATGTAAAAAAATGAGACAAGATAAATTATTTCAGAACTTTTTCCACCTTTAATGTGACCTATAAACTGTACAACTCAATTGGAAAAAAACCTTGAAATGTTTTAGGTAAAGGGAAATAAAAAAATAAAATAAAATATGGTTGCATAAGTGTGAACACCCTTTTATAACTGGGGATGTAGCTGTGTTCAGAATTAAGCAATCACATTCAAAATCATGTTAAATAGGAGTCAGTACACACCTGTCATCATTTAATTAAAGTGCCTCTTATTAACCCCAAATAAAGTTCAGCTGTTCTAGTAGGTCTTTCCTGACATTTTGTTAGTCGCATCCTACAGCAAAAGCCATGGTCCGCAGAGAGCTTCTAAAGCATCAGAGGGATCTCATTGTTAAAAGGTATCAGTCAGGAGAAGGGTACAAAAGAATTTCCAAGGCATTAGATATACCATGGAACACAGTGAAGACAGTCATCATCAAGTGAAGAAAATATGGTGCAACAGTGACGTCCCTCCAAAATTGATGAAAAGACGAGAAGAAAACTGGTCTGGGAAGCTCCCAAGAGGCCTACAGCAACATTAAAGGAGCTGCAGGAATATCTGGCAAGTACTGGCTGTGTGGAACATGTGAAAACAATTGCCCGTATTCTTCATATGTCTGGGCTATGGGGTAGAGTGGTAAGACGGAAGCCTTCTCTTACAAAAAAAAAAACATCCCAACCCTGGCTAAATTTTGCAAAAAAACATCTGAAGTTTCCCAAAAGCATGTTGCAAAAGGTGTTCTGGTCTGATGAAACCAAAGTTGAACTTTTTGGCCATAATTCCAACAGATATGTTTGGCGCTAAAACAACACAGCATATTGCCAAAAGAACACCATACCCACAGTGAAGCATGGTGGTGTCAGCATCATGCTTTGCGGCTGTTTTTCTTCAGCTGGAACTTGAACTTAGTCAAGGTAGAGGGAATAAAGAATAGTTCCAAATACCAGACAATATTGGCACAAAACCTTCAGGCTTCTGCTAGAAAGCTGAACATGAAGAGGAACTTCATCTTTCAGCATGACAACGACCCAAAGCATACATCCAAATCAACAAAGTAATGGCTTCATCAGAAGAAGATTAAAGTTTTGGGATGGCCCAGACCTGAATCCAATTCAAAATCTGTGGGGTGATCTGAAGAGGGCTGTGCACAGGAGATGCCCTCGCATTCTGACAGATTTAGAGTGTTTTTGCAAAGAAGAGTGGGCAAATCTTGCCAAAAATCATACCCAAAAAGACTGAGTTCTGTAATAAAATCAAAAGGTGCTTCAATAAAGTATAAGTTTATGGGTGTTCACACTTATGCAACCATATTATATATATATATATATATATATATATATATATATATATATATATATTGTGTGTGTGTATATGTTTGTGTATATATATATATATATGTATACATACGTGTGTGTATATATATATATATATATATATATATATGTGTGTGTGTGTGTGTATATATATATATATATATATATATATATATATATATATATATATATATATATACACACACACATATACAGTGGGGCAAAAACGTATTTAGTCAGCCACCAATTGTGCAAGTTCTCCCACTTAAGAAGATAAGAGGGGCCTGTAATTTTGTGGAAACAAACCCAGACAATCACATTGTCTGATTTGAAAAGAATTTATTTGCAAATTATGGTGGAAAATAAGTATTTGGTCAGTATCAAAAGTTCATCTCAATACTTTGTTATATATCCTTTGGTGGCAATGACAGAGGTCAAACGTTTTCTGTATGTCTTCACAAGGTTGTCACACACTGTTGCTGGTATGTTGGCCCATTCCTGCATGCAGATCTCCTCTAGAGCAGTGATGTTTTGGGGCTCTCGCTGGGCAACACAGACTTTTAACTCCCTCCAAAGGTTTTCTATGGGGTTGAGATCTGGAGACTGGCTAGGCCACTCAATGACCTTGAAATTCTTCTTACAAAACCACTCCGTTGCCCGGGCGGTGTGTTTGGGATCATTGTCATGCTGAAAGACCCAGCCACGTTTCATCTTCAATGCCCTTGCTGATGTAAGGAGGTTTGCACTCAAAATCTCATGATACATGGCCCCATTCATTCTTTCATGTACACGGATCAGTCGTCCTGTTCCCTTTGCAGAGAAACAGCCCCAAAGCATGATGTTGCCACTCCCATGCTTCACTCAGCATTCTCTCTCCTCCAAACACGACGAGTTGTGTTTCTACCAAACAGTTCTACTTTGGTTTCATCTGACCATATGACATTCTCCCAATACGCTTCTGAATCATCCAAATGCTCTCTAGCATACTTCAGACGGGCCCGGACATGTTCTAGCTTAAGCAGGGGGACACGTCTGGCACTGCAGGATCTGAGTCCCTGGCGGCTTAGTGTGTTACTGATGGTAGCCTTACGTTGGTCCCAGCTCTCTGCAGGTCATTCATTAGGTTCCCCCCATGTGGTTCTGGGATGTTTGCTCACCGTTCTTGTGATCATTTTGACCCACGGGGTGAGATCTTGCGTGGAGCCCCAGATCGAGGGAGATTATCAGTGATCTTGTATGTCTTCCATTTTCTTATTATTGCTCCCACAGTTGATTTATTCACACCAAGCTGCTTGCATATTGCAGATTCAGTCTTCCCAGCCTGGTGCAGGGCTACAATTTTATTTCTGGTGTCCTTCGACAGCTGTTTGGTCTTCACCATAGTGGAGTTCAGAGTGTGACTGTTTCAGGTTGTGGACAGGTGTCTTTTATACTGATAACAAGTTCAAACAGGTGCCATTAATACAGGTAATGAGTGGAGGACCGAGGAGCCTCTTAAAGAAGAATATACAGGTCTATGAGAGCTAGAAATCTTGCTTGTTTGTAGGTGACCAAATACTTATTTTCCACCATAATATGCAAATAAATTCTTTCCAAATCAGACAATGTGATTGTCTGGATTTGTTTCCAAATTTTGTCTCTCATAGTTGAGGTATACCTATGATGAAAATTACAGGCCTCTCTCATCTTCTTAAGTGGGAGAACATGCACAATTGGTGGCTGACTAAATACTTTTTTGCCCCACTGTATATATGTATATTTATATATTGCATTTCCTAGTCACCATTTTATATCATAGACAAACATAGTAGCAGTCAGATGTAATTTCATATAGCTATATTTACATTGGATTATTATCCCATATTAAAGGGACAGTCAAGTCCAAAAAAAACTTTCATGTTTTAAATAGGGCATGCAATTTTAAACAACTTCCCAATTTACTTTTATCACCAATGCTTTGTTCTCTTGGTATTCTTAGTTGAAAGCTAAAACTAGGAGGTTCATATGCTAATTTCTTAGACCTTGAAGACTGCCTCTAATCTGAATACATTTTGACCACTAGAGGGCATTAGTTCACATGTTTCATATAGATAACATTGAGCTCATGCACGTAAAGTGACCTAGGAGTGAACACTGATTGGCTAAACTGCATGTCTGTCAAAAGAACTGAAATAAGGGGGCAGTCAACAGAAGCTTAGATACAAGATAATTACAGAGGTAAAACTTGTATTATTATAACTGTGTTGGTTATGCAGAACTGGGGAATGGGTAATAAAGGGATTATCTTTCTTTTTAAACAACAAAAATTCTGGTGTTGACTGTCCCTTTAATATAAGAATTGCATATCTGTATATCTCTTGCTGAGTGTATAAAAACATATGGTATAATTTACAGCACCAACTACATATGCACTTATTAGATGTCTGAAAAATATAAGAATGCTATTTTGAAACAATCTGGTTAAACATGGGGTGTATGTGTGTGTATGTATATATATATATATATATATATATATATATATATATATATTTTAAATAAGGTTATGCAGTTGGTTAACATTCCAAACATTGGTTACCTATTTAATACAGCATACGCTTATCTAATATGTTATACGTTTCAGATATATATATATATATATATATATATATATATAATATAATAGAGTATGGAGAATATTAACTTATATGAAGATTGAGTCACAGCATTTCCACATGTCTGTAAGTAACTTTCTTTGTTCCCAGGCCAGGTGTGTATTTAGTTGGTTCAGGGGTAATTAACATGCCTGTGCTAATTACCACATCCTCAGATTTTTGCTTGCTTATCTGACTTCATGTACAGAATCTTGTCTCTGCCACCCCAGGGGGCATCCTGAACTAGGTCAGTATTAGGGCAATGTTTACCTTTCCTGTAAAGCTTTGGGCTTCAAAGGTTTAGTGATCTATCTTCACTAATTGAACAATTGTATCATCCCATTTGCTCTCTTAGATGTCTTGAGCAGCGAGGGCGGTTCAGTGGCTATAGTGTGACCTATTCATATCAAATTAGATATTAGCTAAAATTAAATGTATATATTTGATACATTTGTAGTTTATTTAATGATACTTCACAGGTACCCTGACAGGTTTCTATATTGAGCAAATGAATGAAGGCAAACTGACATACTGGTGATCTCACAGGGGCACCATAAAGGTTGTATGTCAGCGAAGACTTCAATGTCTTGATGAGATTGTTAAATGCATCATGTCACCTTATCAAGTAATGACAGGGCATCTGTGCCACTGGAGCTCAATCCTTTTTCAGTAAGGCCAGTTATCACCCATTGGGCAGCCAGTAGAAGCAAATTCCTTCTGACGACCTGTGGATAGCAGCAGTTTGATGTTCACATTGCTAATTTGTGTATCCGTACTAACTGGATGTTCATATCTAAAGAAGCTAGATTTGGAATTAAAATGTATATATTCTTCATTTGTTAGAAGTCACTAATTATATGCTTTCATTTTAATGAGAACTGCAACAAGTCTTATTTTGTTATGGGATAAGCCCATAACAATTTTTTTTTTACCTTCTATTAAAGGGATTTAAAACCCAAAAGTTTTCATTCGTGATTCAGACAGAGCATGTGGTGTTTTACTTCTATTATCTTTTTTGCTTCATTCTCTTTGAATCCTTATTTGAAAAGGATACCTCGGTAGACTCAAACACCAATACATTACTGGGGACTGGTTGCTGATTGGTGGCTGTACAGGCTGTACACGTCTCTTATTAGTTCACTACGTGATCAGTTACCTCCCAGTAGTGCACTGCTGCTTTTTTTTAACAAAGTATATGAACAGAATGAAGCAAATTTTTTACTTGAAGTAAATTGTAAAGTTATTAAATTGTATGCTCTATCTGAAACATGAGAGAAACGATTTTGGTTCATATCCCTTTAGGTGTCAAATAGTATACCGTCCCCATTTATCAATGCAAAGCTTTGGTTACAAAAATAAGCAAAAGGTGAACACTTGAAACAACGTGTACGCTTTAAATACCAAATGTATTAAAAAGAAATAAGTTTATACAATGAAAACCAGATAAGGATATGTAAAGAATCCAATGGGCTGCAAGTTTCCTTTATTAAAGGAGGTAAAATCAAAAGTTGGTGTCTTGAATGTTTTGATTGTAGTACCTCTTGTACACCTCACAAAAAGAGAATATACATTAGTGATGTATGTTAGGATATACATGGAACAGGTGTTATTTGTAATCTAATTCACAAAGAACAACCTCGTTTCCTTGTTAATTTACAGACAGTGAATAAAGGCTGGTTCCCCCCTCTTTTACTGTTCAGTTATAATCTGATCAGTTTGAAGGTGTCTGTGCTGAATTAAATTTAAAGGACTTAAAGGGCCACTGTAAGTAAATATTTTCTATGCCTGTTACTAACTACCCCAAATACGCTTTTTATCAATAGCATTTCATTAACAGATCTCTACCGTATATCAGAAATCTTGTCTGCAAATTAAATTGTTTTCCAAACCCACTCCGTGGGTATCCTTTGCTCTGTACCAATCCGTTTACAATACCTAGGTTTCAAAATGGCGCTTTAAACACAAAGTTATTGGTTTAAGTATTTTGAACGTTATGAAACTTCGTTTTGGAGAAAATATAGGTCATTAGGTTTTAATTAATGTTTATTAACTTTAATATGTTAGTTGTTTAGCTTAAAAATTATAACAGAAAGTAATCCTTTAAGTGCAAAAAGAAGATGCACTGTTGTGTGAGAACATTTAGTTATTGAATCATTGCATACATATAACTGTCTTTAATTCCTTCAAAGTTAGTCAGTTTCAGAGCTGCAATTCACTACTGGACCACTTAGCTGAACACATCTGGTGAGCCAATGATGAGAAGAATATGCGGTAGCTACCAGTCACCCAGCTAGCTCCCAGTAGTGCATTGCTGCTTCTAAGCCTACCTAGGTATGTTCTTCAACAAAGACTACAAAGAGAACAAAGTATATTTGATGGGGAAAAAAATATAGAAGAGTTTCTTAAAATTGCATGCTTTATTTGAACTAAAACTTTTCTTTTATAGTGGTAGAAAAGTCAGCACTAAACTTTCATGATTCAGATAGGGAATGCAATTTTAAACAACTTTTTTCTCTTGCTATTCTTAGTTGAAAGCTAAACCTAGGTATGCTCATATGCTAATTTCAAAGCCCTTGAAGGCCACCTCTTATCTGAATGCAGTTTTTCACAGCTAGAGGGTGTTAGTTCATGTGTGTTATATAAATAACATTGTGCTGAAGCACGTGGAGTTATTTAAGTCATCACTAATTGCCTGAAATGCCAGTCTATCAAAAGATCTGATATAAGGGGCAGCCTGCAGACGCTTAGATGCAAGGTAATAACAGAGGTAAAAAGTATATTAATATAACAGTGTTGGTTATGCAAAACCGGGGAATGGTAAATAAAGGGATTATCTTTCTTTTTAAACAATAACATTTTTGGTGTTTACTATCCCTTTAAAGGAGATTGGCAAACAGTAATAAATACAAATCGTGATAAAATGGTGTCAAGACTAATTTAAATATTTTGGTCTAAGGATTATTCTGTCTTGTCTAATAACTGAGAAGCGTAACAGTTTTCTTATTTGAAGTATGCAATAATGGCTTTATGTGTATTTTAGATTCCTCACTTTCCTGTCTACACCCGTTCTGGGGAAGTGACCATATCGATTGAGCTGAAGAAATCTGGCTTTTCTCTAAATTTACAACAACTCGAACTCATCACTAGACTTCACCAGTATATCTTTTCACACATCCTTCGTCTTGAGAAACCTGCACTAGAATTTAAACCCACAGCAGCTGACTGTGCTTACTGTGTTCTACCTCTCAATGTTGGTAAGTTATGCCAATCTAACAAATGTATACAAAGTTATATGTGAATAAATCTTTTTACAACTGTTTGTAATTAGGTAATATATTATTTTTTACAAAATAGTTATCAGGTGGGCATAGCCACGTGCAGCTGTTTCTTTTCCCTTTTGTAGAGTGGCCTGGTTCAGCACCTGTGTAGCGTTTGCTGATTGGTGGCTAAATGTAGCCACCAATCAGCAAGAGCTACCCAGGGTTCTGAACCAAAAATGGTCTGGCTCCTAAACTTACATTCCTGCTTTTTTTCAAATAAACATGACAAGAGAACAAAGAAAAATTGACAATAGGCGTAAATGTAGAAAGTTGCTTAAAATTGCATTCTCTATCGGAATCATGAAAGAAAAAAATTGGGTTTCATATCCCTTTTAAACTATCATGATTCATATATAGCATGCAGTTTTAAGAGACTTTCCAATTTTACTTCCATTTGTACATGGTGATATCTGAACATTCAGAAATATTCTGCGTTTCTATATCTAGCTATAACTTCAGTGCAATATTATCATTGGGTTACTAAAATGACAGTTGCTCTAAAGGAAACTAATGTTGATATGATTGTACACTTATGTGATGTTTATGTCTAATAAAAAAAAATATGTTTGTGTTTCATTCACAATATTTTACAAAAATAATTTATTAGCTGTGTATAATAAATTTTTTAAATATAATTAAGAATGTAATATAATAAAATTTGTTGGGTTTTTTTTAGGTGTTTTTTTATTCTTTAGAAATATAGCATTTATAATTATTGTATATAATCAAGTGCCTAACTTGTTCTGTGACTTTTCGCTTTCAAGTAAATGACTCCGGCACTTTGGACATAGACTTTAAGTTTGTGGAAGATATTGAAAAATCAGAAGCACGTACTGGCATTCCGAATACTCAATATACCCCTGAACGGCCTTTTGTTTTCAAGCTAGAAGATTACCAAGATGCAGTTATCATTCCAAGGTAGGTTGTACGAGCATTGTGTGTGCATCTTAAAGGGACCATCTACTGTTTAATAAGAGAACACTTTTACTACCCATTCCTCAGCTTTGCACAACCAACATTGTTCTATTAATATACTTTAGAACATTTAAACCTCTGAGTTTCTGCCCGTTTCTAAGTCACTACAGACAGCCGCTTATCGCATGCTTTTTTATTAGCTTTTCACAACAGGAGACTTCTAATTCATGTGGGCCATTTAGATAACATTGTGCTCTCTCCCGTAGTGTTGTGCATAACACAATGTAGTGCTCCAGACATGGGCACACTACCTATCTGGATATCTCTTCAACAAAGAATAACAATAGAATGAAGTCAATTTATATTAAAAGTAAACTGGAAACTTTAAAGAAATTGTATTCTCTGTCTGAATAATGAGAGTTTTAGGTTTCAGGTCCCTTTTAATGATTTGATGGCATCTGCGTTATGGTCACCAAACTTTAAAACTCAAATGGGAAATACATCTGCAATGTTTAAATGTTAGTTTATAATCAATAATCGTTTACATTTTCACCTCTACTTATCAGATTACTGCTGCGGAATCTGTTGGCGCTTTAGAAATAACTTATAATAATCTGATGTGTGTTGCATGGGTCGATTGATTTCCTCAGATCTTCTTTTACAAGTGATGCAAAAGAATAAAAACTACATTAATTAAAGGGACATGAAATCCCAAAAATTATTTCATGATTCAGATAGAGCACACGATTTTAAACAGCTTTCCAATTTTGCTTAATTTACCTAATTTGCTTCATTCTCTTGGTATCCTTTGTTTAAAATCATATCTAGGTAGGCTCAGTAGGTGGGAGCTAGCTGCTAAACTGTGGCTAAAATGTGGCTGCACATATATGGCTTTTGTTATTGGCTTACCAATTTCTTCAGCTAGCCCCCAGTAGTGCTTTTCTGTTCCTTCAAGAAAGAATACCAAAAGAATGAAGCAAAATTGATAATAGAAGTAAATTGGAAAGTTGTTTACAAATGTATGCTCTATCTGAATCATTTGTTAGGTTTCTTGTCCTTTAACACATAATAAAAATGTGATTCTAATAGACCTTTTTGTTCCCTTTTTTTGCAAACTTGTTCTTTATTGTGGAGAGTACAGATTCATAGAATGCTCCAGCTACTTACAATTTGCTGTACAATGTTCTCATACTCCTTATACAGGCTGTATCATATGGTCCAGCTACTTACCATTTGCTGTACAATGTTCTCATACTCCTTATACAGGCTATATCATATGGTCCAGCTACTTACCATTTGCTGTACAATGTTCTCATACTCCTTATACAGGCTGTATCATATGGTCCAGCTACTTACCATTTGCTGTACAATGTTCTCATACTCCTTATACAGGCTGTATCATATGGTCCAGCTACTTACCATTTGCTGTACAATGTTCTCATACTCCTTATACAGGCTGTATCATATGGTCCAGCTACTTACCATTTGCTGTACAATGTTCTCATACTCCTTATACAGACTATATCATATGGTCCAGCTACTTACCATTTGCTGTACAATGTTCTCATACTCCTTATACAGGCTATATCATATGGTCCAGCTACTTACCATTTGCTGTACAATGTTCTCATACTCCTTATACAGGCTGTATCATATGGTCCAGCTACTTACCATTTGCTGTACAATGTTCTCATACTCCTTATACAGGCTATATCATATGGTCCAGCTACTTACCATTTGCTGTACAATGTTCTCATACTCCTTATACAGACTATATCATATGGTCCAGCTACTTACAATTTGCTGTACAATGTTCTCATACTCCTTATACAGGCTATATCATATTTCAAGAAAATGTCTGACGTATTTAGGAAGTACAATTTTCAATCCTGTTAAAATTATTTGTGACTGTAGTGGAAACACTTCTAAAATGGTTGAGATATTATTTGATGATATATTATTATTCACATGTGGACTAGTAAGTTTTCCTTCCAGGCTTGTAACTTTTTTCTGAGAGAAATTGAATAAGTAACTACAGTTTGTATCATACAGTTTGTATCATTACCTGTACTCAATAGTAATAATGAGTGGTGGTGTGTGTACAACTTAAAAAAAATGTGCTTAGGTAAACTACGTTATAAGATTATGTTTTTACACATACTTTAAGGGACATGAAACCCCAAAATATTCTGTCATGATTTAGATAAAGCATACATTTTGTAAACATTTTTCTAATTTACTCCTGTTATAAATTTAGCTTTATTCTCTTGGTATCCTTTATTGAAGGAGCAGCAATGCACTACTGGGAACTAGCTCAATACATCGGTACGCCAATCACAAAAGGCATAGATGTGCAGACACCATTCAGCAGTTAGCTCCCGAGCCTATCCAGATATGCTTTTCAACAAAGGATACTAAGAAAAAGAAGCAGATTAGATAAAATTATAAAGTTGTTTAAAAATGTATGCTCTATCTAAATCATGAAAGAAAAAAATGTGTGTTTCATGTCCCTTTAAGTGTAGTTATTATTAGAAATGGTTATAATTAAACCAAATGTATTTTTGTATTTATATTTTCACACATGAATGAGCATTCAGTTAGAGGAAAAAACTTTCTGATAAGTTTTGTACTTGACTAGTAAACTGTAATGATATTTCCTCTCTGCCTACAATGCTGGAACTTTTTCTCTGCAGCAGAAATTTCAGCCAACCATAAGGTTTGCTATAGATGCTGAGTTGGGGTGGGGGCAGAAGGGGGTCTCCAAAATATCAAAATAACACCAATAAGTGCAAACTCTCATAAGAAGAAAGCAATGCACAGTAATTCACAGCCCCCACATTCTATTAATATGGTCCCAACTAATCAGTAATTCTCACCATGTACTTAATGCCATCAGCAAAAAGCATATGGCTTAACAGTTTAATTAAGGTGCTTTAAAGAGCTGCAATAGTTGTAGCATAGAGCTTGGTATTAAAATCATTTCATTATGTATCTGATGAAAACCTTTAAATACCAGAAACATATTCTATAAATATATATTGTATGTCCTTTTAAGCGCTTTGATTAAACTGCTGTTATTAAGCATTCTGAGACGTTTGCTGAAGGCATTAAGAGCATGGTGCGAAGTGATCCTGTGGGAAGGTGTTGATAGCATGTGGGGCTATGAAACCATAAAGCACATGTACTACACTGAATTAACGTGCATTACTTGCTTGTAAGTATAGGTAATTCTGGGCCTCTTATTTTGGTAATTGGGGGGGGGTTAATGCATTACATACGTCTCCCCTTCCTCAGTGTGTTTTCTTTCTATGCAAACTGGACTTGGTGATTTCACTTTTCACCCTTTTATCGTACACATTTCCTTCCTAAGATAGGGAGAGTCCACGGCTTCATTCCTTACTGTTGGCAAATACAACACCTGGCCACCAGGAGGAGGCAAAGACACCCCAGCCAAAGGCTTAAATATCCCTCCCATTTCCTCATTACCCCAGTCATTCTTTGCTATTCGTCACGTTAGGAGGTGGCAGAGAAGTGTCTTGAGATAGGACTGGAGTTTTAAGTAGTCATGTCAACCTCTCAGTGAGAGTATTAATGCAAGTTAGAGTCTGGAGATGCAGGGAAAGTTTTTCTGCAAAACCTTCCAGACTACTGCTAACAGCTCCTAAGCAGTCAGTGTTGACTGTCACACTTGAAAGGCTGTGTTCTGTTCCACAACATGGATCCTGGAGGTAAGGTTGTTTCAATTTTTACACATAAAACTCTATCGCAGGGTCATAGTGTGGCTCTTTTATACCTTGATAGGATCCAGGGTTAATATCCTCTGAAGGGGGTTTATTAAACAGTTGGGGTTAATTAATCAGTGTATTATTCACATGCTGCTTTGTGTGATTTTTTTTCCTGGGCTGATAGACACTATGTTTTTGGCAGGAACAAACAGGTTTCACTTTTAAGTTTTACTTTTGTTTTTGAAAGTGTTGCACAGCTCCTATTACTTGCTGTACTTGTAATAACAGGGTAAGTACTGTCTCGCACTCCATATGACCGTGTGTGGTCTATGTTCATTTCCTCCATTCCAGCTGAGACTTGAACCTGAAGAGAGCATTTCCTCTGTTAACTGTCTGGGTCTAGGAGGTGGTGAGTGCCCCAGCCATTGGGAGTATAAAAGTGCATTTTTCTATAAAAACTCCTGTGGGTATAACCTGAGCTATGGAGGACTCTGACATGTTAGAAGGTACTCCTTCTGTACTAAATCATGCCTGTTTATATTGTAAAGAGGCCGTGGTTTTCCCGCCCACTCAATTATGTTCCACATGCCTTAACACCGTTAAAGTATAAGAAGGGAGACAAGCCTGCTAAGGCTCTTAGTCTCTCTGAACCGTCTACCTCTCAGGACTCGGCGACCCATGAGATTACTACCTTTGCTACATTATCCACTCCACCTGCAGTTCCCCGTAGAACATCTAATCCTCCATCCAGAGGGGGCCTTCTTCATGCAGACTTTTCCACGCAGTTACAAACGGCGGTGTCTGCGGCCCTCAGTGCATTACCTCGCTCTAACAAACGCAAGAGAAAGGTTAAACATAGCTCTCCTGACCCGGATTTAGCTATTATGTCCCAGTTATCTGATGATGAGTAAACCTCTGCAGCTTCAGAAACCGTCATTTAGATTTAAAATTGAACGAATGGGAAAGAATTGGTTCTTCCTTTTCCCCCTCGTCTACTTTTAAAACTTGTGGGGCTCCATTCCTAAGGTGGATGGTGCTATCTCTACACTTGCTAAACATAGTTCTTCATTAAGAGAGCAGATGGATAAGAAAATGGAAACCTTTCTGAGAAAGATGTTTCAACATATGGGTTTTTTGTTTCAACCGGTGTGTACGGTTGCCGGAGCGTCTACCTACTGATGCGACTCTTTGTCGGAACTCATTGAGGTGGAGTCTCCCTTCGAGGATATTAAAGACAGAATTAAAGCTCTGAGAATTGATAAATTATTTTATCTGTGATGCGAACATGCAGATTATTCGCCTAAATGCAAAGGCCTCTGGCTTTGCGGTCCTAGCCTGCCGGGTTCCCTGGTTGAAGTCTAGTTCTACGGATATGACTTCTAAGTCTTCAAGACTTCAAGGGAAAGATTTTATTTGGTCCAGGCCTGGACTCCATTATTTCTACGGTTACCGGAGGCAAGGGTGTCTTCCTACTGCAAGATAAGAAGAACAAGTCCAAGAGAAGACAATCTTCTAATTTTCGTTCTGACAAATCCCAATGACAACTATCGTCCTCCAAGCCCAAGCAACCCAAGAGTACTTGGAAGCCGGCTCAGTCCTGGAATAAATCCAAGCAGAGTAAGAAGCCCGCCGAAAATAAATCGGCATGAAGGGGCGGCCCCTTTTTTCAGATGCCTGGTTCACGAATGTACAGGATACGTGGGTCCTGGTGGTGGTATCTCAGGAATACAAGATAGGCTTCAAATCTCATCCGCCAAGAGGCAGATTCCTTCTCTCAAATCCGTCTACCAGACTGGAAAGGAGGGATGCCTTTCTAGGGTGCATTCGGGATCTATCCTCCTCAGGAGTTGTTGTCCCGGTGCCTATCGAAGAAAGAGGTTTGGGGTTTTATTCAAACCTTTCCTTGGTCCCAAAGCAGGAGGGAACTTTCCGCCCAATTCTGGACCTAAATTAAACACATTTCTCTTGTGTCCTTTCTTTCAAGATGGAGACGATAAGGTTCATCCTTCCTTTAATTCAGGAAGGCCAGTTTATGACCACTATAGATCTGAAGGATGCTTACCTTCATGTTCCAATCCACAGGGAACACTTTCAGTTCCTGAGGTTTGCATTCCTGGACCAGCACTTCTAGTTCATTGCCCTTCCATTTGGCCTAGCTACTGCTCCAAGAATCTTTACGAAGGTTCTGGGGGCTCTTCTAGCTATTGACAGAACTCAGGGTATTGCAGTAACCCCATACTTGGACGATATTCTGGTGCAAGCACCATCCTTTCTTTTACAAGATATGACGAGTCCACGGATTTCATCCTTATGGGATATCGCCTCCTGGTCAGCAGGAGGAGGCAAAGAGCACCACAGCAGAGCTGTATATATAGCTCCTTTCTTCCCTCCCACCCCAGTCATTTTCTTTGCCTGTATTAGTGATAGGAAGAGGTAAAGTGAGGTGCTAGTTTAGATTCTTCAATCAAGAGTTTATTATTTTTAATATAGTACCAGTGAGTGCTATTTTACTCAAGGGTAAAGCTACAGGTTTTTAAACAATGGGAGCTGATGAGATTCTACATTTCTCAGTGTCTCCCATACTGTTGTTGCCCTGCTGATGGCCTTAGAAGATATATCTAAGGCCCTGTTTGTCCCCACAGATTTATAGGAGGTGCTGAAAGAATCTCTTCTTCGTGTGGGACAGGTGCAGACGGCACCAGCATTGAGGTATGTACAGTCTTTTTTTTTTCTGGGGAGTTGAAGCAAGCTCAGAACAGACTGGCCAATATTTGCTACAACAGGAAGGGGTAAATCAAGTTGCAAGTGTGTGATATGCATGGATGTTTTCCCCCCTTGTGTTATATGTGCTGACATGTTAGGGTGCCCTAGTAGATCAGCTGTGAGTTATAGCTTGTTTTATTCAGTAAATTCACAAGCGGTCTTAGGCACACAGTTCACGGAATATTGTTGGCTGGCTCGTGGGGACAGGTAGGTGTGGCGTGGTGCAAGCTATTTATTTTGCATAAGTTTGTTAGAGAGTACTCTTATAGGGGTGATCTTCTGAAAGTCATTATAGTGATCCCTGTTATTACATTGTTTTGTTGCGACCCATTAAAAACTAAAGAGTTTTATTTTTAAAGACAGTACACTCGTTTTTTTTGTTTTTATTTGTTTGTTTTGGTAATTTTTAATTGGTACCACAACCTATATTGCTATTGCTTTTTTTTTTGTCATGGCTGATCTTCAGGAAAACACTTGTTCTATGTGTTTAGATGCCAATGTGGAACACCCTATTACTTTTTGTCCCTCATGTACTGAGAGGGCTTTACAATTTAAAGAACAAATTTTCTTTAATGCAAGTGTATCTAAGGATGTTTCTCAGCTTGATGATACTCAGGGTATGCCGCAACTTTCTCCCCAAGCGTCACAACCTTTAACGCCCGCTCAAGCGACGTTGTGTTCTTCAACTGCGTCCACTTCATTCACTCTGCAGGATATGGCTGCAGTTATGTCATCCACTCTTACAGAAGTTTTATCTAAGTTGCCAGTTTTGCAAGGCAAGCGCAGCAGGACAGAGTCTCATGTGGTCCCTCCGACTTCTGACTTCTGATGCCTTGATGGCTATCTCCGATGTACTCTCCCAGGGCTCTGAATTGGGGGGTAGGGAGGCCCTGTCTGAAGGGGAACTTTCTGACTCAGGAAGTGCATTGCCCCCGACAGATTCGGACGTCATATCCTTCAGATTTAAGCTTGAACACCTCCATCTTTTACTGCAAGAGGTTTTGCTGACTCTGGATGACTGTGACTCTATTGTGGTTCCACCAGAAAAATTTAGTAAAATGGACAAATACTTAGAGGTCCCTTCTTATTCTGATGTTTTTCCGGTTCCTAAGAGAATTTCTGAAATTATTGCAATGGAATGGGAAAGACCGGGTATACCGTTCTCCCCTTCCCCTATGTTTAAAAAAATGTACCCTATAGCTGACACCATGCGGGATTCTTGGCAGACGGTCCCTAAGGTGGAGGGAGCTATTTCTACCCTGGCTAAGCGTACGACTATTCCTATAGAGGACAGTTGTGCTTTTAAAGACCCCATGGATAAAAAGCTGGAGGGTCTTCCCAAAAGACTTTATGTTCATCAGGGGTTTCTTTTACAACCGCATTGTAACAGTCACAACTGCGGCCACCTTTTAGTTTGACACTCTAGAAGAGTCCCTTAGGACTGAAACTTCTTTAGAGGAAATACAGGACAGAATTAAGGCCCTTAAGCTGGCTAATTCTTTTATTACGGATGCTTCTTTTCAGATCGCCAAATTGTCGGCTAAGAATGCAGGATTGGCTATCTTAGTGCGAAGAGCCTTATGGTTAAAATCTTGGTCTGCGGATGTATCCTCTAAATCTAAGCTCTTGGCTATTCCTTTCAAGGGAAAGACCCTGTTCGGGCCTGACTTGAAGGATATAATTTCTGATATTACAGGAGGTAAAGGCCACCTTCTCCCTCAAGATAAAACATCTAAACAAAGGGGACGACAGAGTAATTTTCGTTCCTTTCGAAACTTCAAGGGAAACACTTCTTCCTCTTCCACCGAGCAGGAAGGGAACTTTTCTCAAGCCAAGTCCACCTGGAGAGCAAACCAGGCTTGGAACAAAGGTAAAAAACCCAAGAAGCCTGCCACTGCTCCCAAGACAGCATGAAGGGGTGGCCCCCGATCCGGGACCCGGATCTAGTAGGGGGCAGACATTCTCTCTTTGTCCAGGCGTGGATAAGAGACGTTCAGGATCCCTGGACACTAGAAATCTTGTCTCAAGGGTATCAGTTGGAGTTCAAAAATTCCTTCCCAAGGGGAAGGTTTCTTCTTTCACGATTGTCTGTAGACCAGATAAAAAAGAGAGGCTTTCTTACGTTGTGTAGAAGACCTCTCCACTATGGGAGTAATTTGTCCCGTTCCAATACTGGAACAGGGGCAGGGGTTTTACTCAAATCTTTTTGTGGTTCCCAAAAAAGAGGGAACGTTCCGACCCATTTTAGATCTCAAGAGTCTAAACAAGTTTCTCAGAGTTCCATCCTTCAAGATGGAGACTATTCGGACAATTCTTCCATTGATCCAGGAGCGTCAATATATGACTACCGTGGACTTAAAGGATGCATATCTTCATATTCCGATCCACAGAGATCATCACCAGTTCCTGAGGTTTGCCTTTCTGGACAAACATTTTCAGTTCATTGCCCTTCCTTTAGGGTTGGCCACGGCACCCAGGATCTTCACGAAGGTTCTAGGGTCTCTGCTGGCGGTTCTCAGGCCGCGGGGCATTGCAGTGGCGCCTTATCTGGACGATATTCTGATTAAGGCGTCTTATCAGCTTAGAAAGTCTCATACCGACATTGTTCTATCCTTTCTAAGGACTCACGGGTGGAAGGTGAATCTAGAAAAGAGTTCACTAATTCCACAGACAAGGGTTCATTTTCTGGGAACTCTAATAGACTCTATATCAATGAAAATCTTTTTGACGGAAGTCAGAAAGTTAAAGATTCTGAATACATGCCGATCCCTTCAGTCCAATCCGGCCATCAGTGGCTCAGTGCATGGAGGTAATTGGATTGATGGTGGCGGCAATGGACATCATTCCGTTTGCTCGTTTTCATCTCAGACCTCTACAACTGAGCATGCTCAGGCAGTGGAATGGAGATTATGCAATTTTGTCTCCTCAGATAGATCTGGATCAGGAGACAAACTCTCTTCTTTGGTGGTTGTCGGCAGATCATCTGTCCCAAGGGACGTGCTTCCGCAGACCCTCATGGGTGATGGTGACAACGGATGCCAGTCTACTAGGTCGGGGTGCAGTCTGGAATTCCCTGAAGGCTCAGGGTGTGTGGACTCGGTCGGAGTCTCTACTTCCAATCAATATACTGGAGTTGAGAGCAATATTCAATGCGCTTCAGGCTTGGGCTCAGTTGTCTTCGGCCAAATTAATCCGTTTTCAGTCGGACAACATCACGACTGTAGCTTACATCAATCAGGGAGGAACAAGGAGTTCCTTAGCGATGACAGAAGTATCCAAGATAATTCGGTGGGCGGAGACTCACTCTTGTTATCTGTCAGCAATCTGCATCCCAGGAGTGGACAACTGGGAAGCGGATTTTTTGAGCAGACAGACATTTCATCCGGGGGAATGGGAACTCCATCCGGAGGTCTTTGCCACCCTGATTCTCAGATGGGGCAGACCGGAGCTGGATCTTATGGCATCTCATCAGAATGCCAAGCTCCCGAGATACAGATCCAGGTCCAGGGATCCTTAGGCCGCACTGATAGATGCCTTGGCAGTGCCTTGGTCATTCAACTTAGCTTATGTGTTTCCACCGTTTGCTCTACTTCCCCGGGTGATTGCTCGGATCAAACAGGAGAGGGCTTCTGTGATTCTCATTGCTCCTGCGTGGCCTCGCAGGACTTGGTATGCCGATCTGGTGGACTTCTCCTCTCTGCCACCATGGAAGCTTCCATTGAGACAGGACCTTCTCATTCAGGGACCCTTCCATCATCCGAATCTAGTTTCTCTGCAGCTGACTGCTTGGAGATTGGAGGCTTGATTTTATCTAAGCGAGGGTTCTCTGATTCGGTCATTGATACCTTGATTCAGGCACGTAAGCCTGTTACTAGAAAAATTTACCATAAGATATGACGCAAATATCTTTATTGGTGCGAATCTAAGGACTACTCATGGAGTAAGATTAGGATTCCTAGGATTTTATCTTTTCTCCAAGAAGGTTTGGAGAAAGGGTTATCAGCAAGTTCCTTAAAGGGACATATTTCTGCTTTATCTATTTTGCTACATAAACGTCTGGCAGATATTCCGGATGTTCAATCTTTTTGTCAGGCTCTGACTAGAATCAGGCCTGTGTTTAGACCTATTGCTCCTCCTTGGAGTTTGTATTTAGTTATTAAGGTTCTTCAAGGGGTTCCGTTTGAACCTATGCATTCCTTAGATATTAAATTGTTATCTTGGAAGGTTTTATATTTGGTTGCTATTTCTTCTGCTCGCAGAGTTTCTGAGCTTTCAGCGTTACAATGTGATTCTCCTTACCTTATTTTTCATTCCGATAAGGTAGTGTTACGTACCAAACCTGGTTTTCTTCCTAAGGTTGTTTCCAACAAAAATATTAATCAGGAAATTATTGTGCCTTCATTGCGTCCTAATCCTTCTTCTAGCAAGGAGCGTCTGTTACATAACTTGGACGTGGTCCGTGCTCTGAAGTTTTACTTGCAGGCAACTAAAGAATTTCGTCAATAATCTTCATTATTTGTTTTTTCTGGAAAACGTAGGGGCCAGAAAGCTACGGCTACCTCTTTCTTTTTGGCTGAAGAGTATCATCCGTTTTGCATATGAGACTGCTGGACAGCAGCTTCCTGAAAGAATTACGGCTCATTCTACTAGGGCTGTGGCCTCCTCATGGGCATTTAAAAATGATGCTTCTGTTGAACAGATTTGCAAAGCTGCAACTTGGTCGTCTCTTCACACTTTTTCAAAAATTTCCAAATTTGATATTTTTGTTTCGTCTGAGGCTTTTTTTGGGAGAAAGGTTCTTCAAGCAGTGGTGCCTTCCATTTAGGTTCCTGTCTTGTCCCTCCCTTTCATCCGTGTCCTATAGCTTTGGTATTGTATCCTATAAGTAAGGATGAAATCCGTTGACTCGTCATATCTTGTAAAAGAAAAGGAAATTTATGCTTACCTGATAAATTTGTTTCTTTTACGATATGACGAGTCCACGGCCCACCCTGTCATTTTCTAAGACAGGTCTTTATTTTTGTTAAACTTCAGTCACCTCTGCACCTTGGCTTTTCCTTTCTCTTCCTAACTTTGGTCGAATGACTGGAGTGGGAGGGAAGGGAGGAGCTATATATACAGCTCTGCTGTGGTGCTCTTTGCCTCCTCCTGCTGACCAGGAGGCGATATCCCATAAGTAAGAATGAAATCCATGGACTCGTCATATCGTAAAAGAAACAAATTTATCAGGTAAGCATAAATTTCCTTTTCGTCTTGCGGAATAATACTCAGAGTACCTTCTCAGTCTTCTTTGATCACATGGATGGAAGATAAACTTGGAAAAGAGTTCTTATCCCAAGTACCAAGGTGGAATTCCTGGATACTATAATAGACTCCATATCCATGAGGATATTTCTAACAAACCAGAGACATTGCAAGCTAACTTTGGCATGTTTTGCACTCCGGACCTCCTTGAGTCCCTCTGTGGCTCAATGTATGGAGGTGATTGGTCTCTTGGACATAATTCCTTTTGCCAGGTTTCGTCTTAGACCTTTACAACTGTGATGCTGAGGCAGTGGATCGGCGATCATTCAGATCTGTCAACAGATTGTATTAGACAGACGGTCGAGAAAATCGCTCTCTTGGTGGCTCTGTCCAGATCTGTCCCGAGGGACATGCTTCTTAAGATCATTCTGGGAGATTGTGACTGCGACCGCAAGCCTATCTGGATGGGGAGCTGTTTGGGGTGCCTGGAAGGCACAGGGGTTGTGCACTCAGGAGTCCTCCCTCCCGATCAATATTTTGGAACTACAAGCAATCTTCAAGGCCTTGAAGGCTTGGCTACTGCTTTGTTTGTCCCAGTTCGGATTCCAATCAGACAATATAACCTTGGTGGCTTACATCAACCATCAATTGGGAACGAGAAGTTCCTTGTTGATGAAGGAAGTATCTCAGATTTTGTTCGCTGTCAGTGATCCACATTCCGGGTGTGGACAACTGGGAGGCGGATTTTGTTAGCAGGCAATCCTTCCTCCACGGGAATGGTCTCTCTATCCCGAGGTGTTTGCAGAGATATGCAGCAAGTGGGGGATGCCGGAGATAGATCTCATGGTGTCCCGTCTCAATACCAAGCTACCCAGGTACAGAATGAGGTATCCCCAAGCGGAGCTAATAGATGCACTAGAAGTGCCCTGCAGGTTCAAACTCGTATATCTTTTTCCTCCATTACCGCTTCTTCCTCAAGTTGTGGCCCGCATCTAGCAGGAGCAGGTATCAGTAATCCTCATTGCTCCATTGTGGCCGCGGAGGATGTGGTTTGCGGATCTAGTGGCGATGTCCTCATCTCCTCCATGGAAGTTAACTTGTCGCAGAGACCTGCTGATACAAGGTCTATTTGTTCATCAAAATCTAGATTCTTTGAGGCTGACTGTGTGGAGATTGAATGCTTAGTCTTAGCCAAGAGAGGTTTCTCTGAGAGTGTCATAGATACTCTTATTCAAGCTCGTAAACCAGTCACTTGGCGTATCTACCACAAGGTGTGGAGGACTTATTCTGATGTGAAGAGCTTGTTTTTTCCTGGCACAGAGTTAAGGTTGCCAGGATCTTCTCTTTTCTCCAAGATGGGCTGGTTCCCTGAGGGGACAGATTTCAGCCCTGTCGGTTTTATTGCACAAGAGACTGGCTGAGTTTCCAGACGTGCAGTCCTTTGTTAAGGCTCCGATTAGGATCAGACCTGTGTTTAGATCTGGGGCTCCTCCTTGGAGCCTAAATCTTGTTGTTCAGGTTTTGCAACAGGTTCCGTTTGATCCTCTGCATTCCGTTGACATTAAATTATCTTGGAAGGTTCTCTTTTTATTGGCTATTGCCTCTGCGCTCAGAGTTTGAAATCTCTGCTTTGCAATGTGAGCCCCCTTATCTGATTTTTCAAGCAGATAAGGCAGTTTTACGTACTAAATTAGGTTTTCTTCCTAAGGTTGTGTCATATTGCAACATCAATCAGGAGATTGTGGTTCCTTCCTTGTGTCCTAATCCTCCTCCATCGAAGGAACTATTACTAAACAGTTTGGATGTGATCTGCGCCTTGAAGTTCTACTAAGGAGTTTAGACAATCTTCCTATTTGTTTGTCTATTCTGGGAAGTGTAAGGGGCAGAAGGCTACTTCGACTTTCCTATCTTTTTGGTTAAGGAGTGTCATCCGCTTAGCTTACGAGACAGTGGGACATCATCCTCCTGAGAGGATAACTTCTCATTCCACTAGAGCAGTGGCTTCCTCTTGGGCCTTTAAGAACGAGGCCTCTATGGATCAGATTTGTAAGGCGGCTACCTGGTCCTCCTTACATACTTTTTCAAAATGTTACAAGTTTGATGTTCGGCTGAAGCAGCTTTCGGGAGAAACTTTTTGCAGGCTGTGGTGCCCTCAGAATAGGGTCCGCCTCTTCCATTTTGTTCCCTCCCGTTATTCATTCAGTGTCCCCTGAATCTTGGGTATAGTTTTCCCAACAGTAAGGAATAAAGCCGTGTACTCTCCCCATCTTAGGAAGGAAAACATAATTTATGCTTATCAGATAAATTCCGGATGGGGAGAGTCCACTGCCCCGCCCCTTCTATTTTTTTTTCTTCTTCTGGCACCATTTATACCCTAATATTTCTCCTACTTTTCCTTGTTCCCTCGTCAGAATGATTGGGGTAATAAGGAAGTGGGAGGGATATTTAAGCCTTTGGCTGGGGTGTCTTTGCCTCCTCCTGGTGGCCAGGTGTTGGATTTCCCAACAGTAAGGAATTAAGCCGTGGACTCTCTCCCTATCCGGAAGGAAAGGAATTTATCTGGTAAGCATAAATTATATTTTTAATGAGTTCTGGATTCTGCTTTTTTAAAAGGATGTGAGGTCTAACCCATTATACTATTTGGGTGCTTTCTTTGTTTTTTACTTCACAGTTAACATGTTAAGCCTGGAATCCCGTTCAGCAATATATATTTACCAAGACAAAATCACAATGCATTTCTGGTTTGCTGCCTCAACACCTTAGCTGCTATTACTCTTAAAGGGGCAGTGTAGTCAGTCAATCAGATTATAAGATTTCACAGTAGTGTATTAATTGTTTTTCTTTAACCAATGTTTGCAGTATAATTGATTTTATAGTCAAAAACAGCTGTTTCAAATTACAGAATAAATATAAAGGGGTTATTTTTAAACAAAGTAAAGCAAGTAAAGTGGCCCACTGAGAACACATTAAAAATGAAAAAAATGGTGTCCCTTTAACCAGTACCTGTTCTTGTCTTCTTGAGCATCCAGCATACACAGGACCTAACCTCCATGATCCCCCTCACAAGGGACCACCCCATTGAAAAATGGCCCTTTTCTGCAAGCTTCATAGCAGTTAGATACAACAGGGGTAATGGCCATTACGGTATGGTCATAACAGCCAGCATGAAGAAGCTTGTGTCATTTTAATAACGTGTTCCTGAAGTATCAAAAGGATTGGGATATATTGACAATAAATGGCACTGGTATTAAAGGGATACTGAACCCAATTTCTCCAACATAGGTGTGTCCGGTCCACGGCGTCATCCTTACTTGTGGGATATTCTCTTCCCCAACAGGAAATGGCAAAGAGCCCAGCAAAGCTGGTCACATGATCCCTCCTAGGCTCCGCCTACCCCAGTCATTCTCTTTGCCGTTGTACAGGCAACATCTCCACGGAGATGGCTTAGAGTTTTTTAGTGTTTAACTGTAGTTTTTATTATTCAATCAAGAGTTTGTTATTTTGAAATAGTGCTGGTATGTACTATTTACTCAGAAACAGAAAAGAGATGAAGATTTCTGTTTGTATGAGGAAAATGATTTTAGCAACCGTCACTAAAATCCATGGCTGTTCCACACAGGACTGTTGAGAGCAATTAACTTCAGTTGGGGGAACAGTGAGCAGTCTCTTGCTGCTTGAGGTATGACACATTCTAACAAGACGATGTAATGCTGGAAGCTGTCATTTTCCCTATGGGATCCGGTAAGCCATGTTTATTACGATCGTAAATAAGGGCTTCACAAGGGCTTATTAAGACTGTAGACTTTTTCTGGGCTAAATCGATTCATTTTTAACACATATTTAGCCTTGAGGAATCATTTTATCTGGGTATTTTGATATAATAATATCGGCAGGCACTGTTTTAGACACCTTATTCTTAGGGGCTTTCCCAAAGCATAGGCAGAGCCTCATTTTCGCGCCGGTGTTGCGCACTTGTTTTTGAGAGGCATGGCATGCAGTCGCATGTGAGAGGAGCTCTGATACTTAGAAAAGACTTTCTGAAGGCGTCATTTGGTATCGTATTCCCCTTTGGGCTTGGTTGGGTCTCAGCAAAGCAGATACCAGGGACTGTAAAGGGGTTAAAGTTCAAAACGGCTCCGGTTCCGTTATTTTAAGGGTTAAAGCTTCCAAATTTGGTGTGCAATACTTTTAAGGCTTTAAGACACTGTGGTGAAAATTTGGTGAATTTTGAACAATTCCTTCATGTTTTTTCGCAATTGCAGTAATAAAGTGTGTTCAGTTTAAAATTTAAAGTGACAGTAACGGTTTTATTTTAAAACGTTTTTTTGTACTTTGTTATCAAGTTTATGCCTGTTTAACATGTCTGAACTACCAGATAGACTGTGTTCTGAATGTGGGGAAGCCAGAATTCCTATTCATTTAAATAAATGTGATTTATGTGACAATGACAATGATGCCCAAGATGATTCCTCAAGTGAGGGGAGTAAGCATGGTACTGCATCATTCCCTCCTTCGTCTACACGAGTCTTGCCCACTCAGGAGGCCCCTAGTACATCTAGCGCGCCAATACTCCTTACTATGCAACAATTAACGGCTGTAATGGATAATTCTGTCAAAAACATTTTAGCCAAAATGAACACTTATCAGCGTAAGCGCGACTGCTCTGTTTTAGATACTGAAGAGCATGACGACGCTGATAATAATATTTCTGAAGGGCCCCTAACCCAGTCTGATGGGGCCAGGGAGGTTTTGTCTGAGGGAGAAATTACTGATTCAGGGAACATTTCTCAACAAGCTGAACCTGATGTGATTACATTTAAATTTAAGTTGGAACATCTCCGCATTCTGCTTAAGGAGGTATTATCCACTCTGGATGATTGTGACAAGTTGGTCATCCCAGAGAAACTATGTAAAATGGACAAGTTCCTAGAGGTGCCGGGGCTCCCAGAAGCTTTTCCTATACCCAAGCGGGTGGCGGACATTGTTAATAAAGAATGGGAAAGGCCCGGTATTCCTTTCGTCCCTCCCCCCATATTTAAAAAATTGTTTCCTATGGTCGACCCCAGAAAGGACTTATGGCAGACAGTCCCCAAGGTCGAGGGAGCGGTTTCCACTTTAAACAAACGCACCACTATACCCATAGAGGATAGTTGTGCTTTCAAAGATCCTATGGATAAAAAATTAGAAGGTTTGCTTAAAAAGATGTTTGTTCAGCAGGGTTACCTTCTACAACCAATTTCATGCATTGTCCCTGTCGCTACAGCCGCATGTTTCTGGTTCGATGAGCTGATAAAGGCGGTCGATAGTGATTCTCCTCCTTGTGAGGAGATTATGGACAGAATCAATGCTCTCAAATTGGCTAATTCTTTCACCCTAGACGCCACTTTGCAATTGGCTAGGTTAGCGGCTAAGAATTCTGGGTTTGCTATTGTGGCGCGCAGAGCGCTTTGGTTGAAATCTTGGTCGGCTGATGCGTCTTCCAAGAACAAGCTACTTAACATTCCTTTCAAGGGGAAAACGCTGTTTGGCCCTGACTTGAAGGAGATTATCTCTGATATCACTGGGGGTAAGGGCCACGCCCTTCCTCAGGATCGGCCTTTCAAGGCAAAAAATAAACCTAATTTCTTTCATGTAATTAACAAGAGTCCATGAGCTAGTGACGTATGGGATATACATTCCTACCAGGAGGGGCAAAGTTTCCCAAACCTTAAAATGCCTATAAATACACCCCTCACCACACCCACAAATCAGTTTTACAAACTTTGCCTCCAAGGGAGGTGGTGAAGTAAGTTTGTGCTAGATTCTACGTTGATATGCGCTCCGCAGCAAGTTGGAGCCCGGTTTTCCTCTCAGCGTGCAGTGAATGTCAGAGGGATGTGAAGAGAGTATTGCCTATTGAATGCAGTGATCTCCTTCTACGGGGTCTATTTCATAAGGTTCTCTGTTATCGGTCGTAGAGATTCATCTCTTACCTCCCTTTTCAGATCGACGATATACTCTTATATTTACCATTTCCTCTACTGATTCTCGTTTCAGTACTGGTTTGGCTTTCTACAAACATGTAGATGAGTGTCCTGGGGTAAGTAAGTCTTATTTTTTGTGACACTCTAAGCTATGGTTGGGCACTTTATTTATAAAGTTCTAAATATATGTATTCAAACATTTATTTGCCTTGACTCAGAATGTTCAACTTTCCTTATTTCCAGACAGTCAGTTTCATATTTGGGATTATGCATTGAATTATCATATTTTTTCTTACCTCAAAAATTTGACTTTTTTCCCTGTGGGCTGTTAGGCTTGTGGGGGCTGAAAATGCTTCATTTTATTGCGTCATTCTTGGCGCGGACTTTTTTGGTGCAAAAATTCTTTTCCGTTTCCGGCGTCATACGTGTCGCCGGAAGTTGCGTCATTTTTTGACGTTATTTTGCGTCAAAGATGTCGGCGTTCCGGATGTGGCGTCATTTTTGGCGCCAAAAGCATTTAGGCGCCAAATAATGTGGGCGTCTTTTTTGGCGCTAAAAAATATGGGCGTCATTTTTGTCTCCACATTATTTAAGTCTCATTATTTATTGCTTCTGGTTGCTAGAAGCTTGTTCACTGGCATTTTTTTCCCATTCCTGAAACTGTCATTTAAGGAATTTGATCAATTTTGCTTTATATGTTGTTTTTTTCTTTTACATATTGCAAGATGTTCCACGTTGCAACTGAGTCAGAAGATACTACAGGAAAATCACTGCACAGTGCTGGAGCTACCAAGCTAAGTCTGCTATAAACTTTTGGTATCTGTTTCTCCAGCTGTTATTTGTATTGCATGTCATGTCAAACTTATTAATGCAGATAAAATTTCCTTTAGTACTGTTACATTACCTGTTGCTGTCCGTCAACATTTAATTTTCAGAGTGTTCCTGATAACATAAGAGATTTTATTTTTTAAATCCATTAAGAAGGCTATGTCTGTTATTTCTCCTTCTAGTATACATAAAAGTCTTTTAAAACTTCTCTTTTTTTCAGATGAATTTTTAAATGAACATCATCATTCTGATACTGATAATGGTTCTTCTGGTTCAGAGGTTTCTGTCTCAGAGGTTGATGCTGATAAATCTTTGTATTTGTTCAAGATGGAATTTATTCATTCTTTACTTAAAGAAGTGTTATTTGCATTAGAAATAGAGGATTCTGGTCCTCTTGATACTAAATGTAATCGTTTAAATAAGGTTTTTAAATCTCCTGTAGTTATTCCAGAAGTGTTTTATCTCCCTGATGCTATTTCTGAAGTAATTTCCAGGGAATGGAATAATTTGGGTAATTTATTTACTCCTTCTAGACGTTTAAGCAAATTATATCCTGTGCCATCTGACAGATTAGAGTTTTTTGGGACAAAAATCCCTAAGGTTATGGGGCTGTCTCTACTCCTGCTAATGTACTACTATTCCTATGGCAGATAGTACTTCATTTAAGGATCCTTTAGATAGGAAAATTGAATCCTTTCTAAGAAAAGCTTACTTATGTTCAGGTAATCTTCTTAGACCTGCTATATTTTTAGCGGATGTTGCTGCAGCTTCAACTTTGGTTAGAAGCTTTAGCGCAACAAGTAACAGATCATAATTTTATAGCATTATTATTATTCTATAACATGCTAATAATTTTATTGGTGATACCATCTTTTGATATCATTAGAGTTGATGTCAGGTATATGTCTCTAGCTATTTTAGCTAGAAAAGCTTTATGGATTAAACTTGGAATGCTGACATGTCTTCTAAGTCAACTTTGCTTTCCCTTTCTTTCCAGGGTAAATAATCATTTCGTTCCTTTCCTCAACAAGGAACAAAAGCCTGATCCTTCATCCTCAGGAGCGGTATCAGTTTGGAAACTATTTCCAGTTTGGAATATATCCAAGCCTTATAGAAACCTATAGCCAGCTCCTAAGTATCTATGAAGGTGCGGCCCTTATTCCAGCTCAGCTGGTATGGGGCAGATTACGTTTTCTTCAAAGAAATTTGGATCAATTCCGTTCTTAATCTCTGGTTTCAGAAACATTGTTTCAGAAAGGTACAGAATTGGCTTCAAGTTAAGGCCTCCTGCTAAGAGATTCTTTCTTTCCCGTGTCCCAGTTGACACAGCAAGGCTCAGCATTTCTGAAATGTGTTTCAGATCTAGAGTTGGCTGGAGTATTTATGCCAAGTTCCAGTTCTGGAACAGGGGCTGGGGTTTTATTTTATTCTCTTCATTGTACCAGAGAAGGTCAATTCCTTCAGACCAGTTCTGGATCTATCATTATTGAATCGTTATGTTAGGATAACAACATTCAAGATGGTTACTGTAGGACTATCCTGCCTTTTGTTTAGCAAGGGCATTATATGTCTACAATAGATTTACAGGATGTGTATCTGCATATTCCGATTCATCCAGATCACTTTTAGTGTCTGAGATTCTCTTTTAGACAAGCATTACCAGTTTTGTGGCTCTACCGTTTGGCCTAGCCTCAGTTCCAAGAATTTTTTTCAAAGGTTCTCGGTGCCCTTCTTTCTGTAATCAGAGAATAGGGTTTTGGTATTTCCTTATTTGGACGATATCTTGGTACTTGCTCAGTCTTCTCATTTCGAAGAATCTCATACGAATCGACTTGTGTTGTTTCTTCAAGTTCATGGTTGGAGGATCAATTTACCAATCAGTTCATTGATTCCTCAGACAAGGGTAACCTTTTTAGGTTTCTAGATAAATTCAGTGTCTATGACTCTGTCCTTGTCAGACAAGAGAAGTTTAACATTGATATCAGCTTGTCAAAACCTTCAGTCACAATCATTCCCTTTGGTAGCCTTATGCATGGAAATGTTGGGTCTTAGGACTGCCGCATCAGATGCGATCTCCTTTGCTCGTTTTCACATGCGACCTCTTCAGCTCTGTATGCTGAACCAATGGTGCAGGGATTACTCAAAAGATATCTCAATTAATATCTTTAAACCGATTTTACGACACTCTCTGACATGGTGGACAGATCACCATCGTTTAGTTCAGGGGGCTTCTTTGTTCTTCCGACCTGGACTATAATCTCAACAGATACAAGTCTTACAGGTTGGGGAGCTGTGTGGGGGTATCTGACGGCACAAGGGGTTTGGGAATCTCAGGAGGTGAGATTTCCGATCAATATTTTGGAACTCCGTGCAATTTTCAGAGCTCTTCAGTCTTGGCCTCTTCTGAAGAGAGAGTTGTTCATTGTTTTCAGATAAGACAATGTCACAACTGTGGCATACATCAATCATCAAGGAGGGACTCACAGTCCTCTGGCTATGAAAGAAGTATCTCGAATTTTGGTTTGGGCGGAATCCAGCTCCTGTCTAATCTCTGCGGTTTATATCCCAGGTATGGACAATTGGAAAGCGGATTATCTCAGTCGCCAAACGTTGCATCCGGGCGAATGGTCTCTTCACCCAGAGGTATTTCTTCAGATTGTTCATGTGGGAACTTCCAGAAATAGATCTGATGGCTTCTCATCTAAACAAGAAACTTCCCAGGTATCTGTCCAGATCCCGGGATCCTCAGGCGGAGGCAGTGGATGCATTTTCACTTCCTTGGAAGTATCATCCTGCCTATATCTTTCCGCCTCTAGTTCTTCTTCCAAGAGTAATCTCCAAGATTCTGAAGGAATGCTCGTTTGTTCTGCTGGTAGCTCCGGCATGGCCTCACAGGTTTTGGTATGCGGATCTTGTCCGGATGGCCTCTTGCCAACCGTGGACTCTTCCGTTAAGACCAGACCTTTTGTCTCAAGGTCCTTTTTTCCATCAGGATCTGAAATCCTTAAATTTAAAGGTATGGAGATTGAACGCTTGATTCTTGGTCAAAGAGGTTTCTCTGACTCTGTGATTAATACTATGTTACAGGCTCGTAAATCTGTATCCAGAGAGATATATTATAGAGTCTGGAAGACTTATATTTCTTGGTGTCTTTCTCATCATTTTTCTTGGCATTCTTTTAGAATACCGAGAATATTACAATTTCTTCAGGATGGTTTAGATAAGGGTTTGTCCGCAAGTTCCTTGAAAGGTCAAATCTCTGCTCTTTCTGTTCTTTTTCACAGAAAGATTGCTATTCTTCCTGATATTCATTGTTTTGTACAAGCTTTGGTTCGTATAAAGCCTGTCATTAAGTCAATTTCTCCTCCTTGGAGTTTGAATTTGGTTCTGGGGGCTCTTCAAGCTCCTCCATTTGAACCTATGCATTCATTGGATATTAAATTACTTTCTTGGAAAGTTTTGTTCCTTTTGGCCATCTCTTCTGCCAGAAGAGTTTCTGAATTATCTGCTCTTTCTTGTGAGTCTCCTTTTCTGATTCTTCATCAGGATAAGGCGGTGTTGCGAACTTCTTTTGAATTTTACCTAAAGTTGTGAATTCCAACAACATTAGTAGAGAAATTGTGGTTCCTTCATTATGTCCTAATCCTAAGAATTCTAAGGAGAAATCGTTGCATTCTTTGGATGTTGTTAGAGCTTTGAAATATTCTGTTGAAGCTACGAAATCTTTCTGTAAGACTTCTAGTCTATTTGTTATCTTTTCCGGTTCTAGGAAAGGCCAGAAAGCTTCTGCCATTTCTTTGGCATCTTGGTTGAAATCTTTAATTCATCTTGCCTATGTTGAGTCGGGTAAAATTCCGCCTCAGAGAATTACAGCTCATTCTACTAGGTCAGTTTCTACTTCCTGGGCGTTTAGGAATGAAGCTTCGGTTGACCAGATCTGCAAAGCAGCAACTTGGTCCTCTTTGCATACTTTTACTAAATTCTACCATTTTGATGTATTTTCTTCTTCTGAAGCAGTTTTTGGTAGAAAAGTTCTTCAGGCAGCGGTTTCAGTTTGAATCTTCTGCTTATGTTTTTTGTTAAACTTTATTTTGGGTGTGGATTATTTTCAGCAGGAATTGGCTGTCTTTATTTTATCCCTCCCTCTCTAGTGACTCTTGTGTGGAAAGATCCACATCTTGGGTAGTCATTATCCCATACGTCACTAGCTCATGGACTCTTGTTAATTACATGAAAGAAAACATAATTTATGTAAGAACTTACCTGATAAATTCATTTCTTTCATATTAACAAGAGTCCATGAGGCCCACCCTTTTTTGTGGTGGTTATGATTTTTTTGTATAAAGCACAATTATTCCAATTCCTTATTTTATATGCTTCGCACTTTTTTTCTTATCACCCCACTTCTTGGCTATTCGTTAAACTGATTTGTGGGTGTGGTGAGGGGTGTATTTATAGGCATTTTAAGGTTTGGGAAACTTTGCCCCTCCTGGTAGGAATGTATATCCCATACGTCACTAGCTCATGGACTCTTGTTAATATGAAAGAAATGAATTTATCAGGTAAGTTCTTACATAAATTATGTTTTTCGTCCCTTTCGTAGAAACGGACCAGCCCAAAGTGCTACGTCCTCTAAGCAAGAGGGTAATACTTCTCAAGCCAAGCCAGCTTGGAGACCAATGCAAGGCTGGAACAAGGGAAAGCAGGCCAAGAAACCTGCCACTGCTACCAAGACAGCATGAAATGTTGGCCCCCGATCCGGGACCGGATCTGGTGGGGGGCAGACTCTCTCTCTTCGCTCAGGCTTGGGCAAGAGATGTTCTGGATCCTTGGGCGCTAGAAATAGTCTCCCAAGGTTATCTTCTGGAATTCAAGGGACTTCCCCCAAGGGGGAGGTTCCACAGGTCTCAGTTGTCTTCAGACCACATAAAAAGACAGGCATTCTTACATTGTGTAGAAGACCTGTTAAAAATGGGAGTGATTCATCCTGTTCCATTAAGAGAACAAGGGATGGGGTTCTACTCCAATCTGTTCATAGTTCCCAAAAAAGAGGGAACGTTCAGACCAATCTTAGATCTCAAGATCTTAAACAAGTTTCTCAAGGTTCCATCGTTCAAGATGGAAACCATTCGAACTATTCTTCCTTCCATCCAGGAAGGTCAATTCATGACCACGGTGGATTTAAAGGATGCGTATCTACATATTCCTATCCACAAGGAACATCATCGGTTCCTAAGGTTCGCATTCCTGGACAAGCATTACCAGTTCGTGGCGCTTCCTTTCGGATTAGCCACTGCTCCAAGGATTTTCACAAAGGTACTAGGGTCCCTTCTAGCTGTGCTAAGACCAAGGGGCATTGCTGTAGTACCTTACTTGGACGACATTCTGATTCAAGCGTCGTCCCTTCCTCAAGCAAAGGCTCACACGGACATTGTCCTGGCCTTTCTCAGATCTCACGGATGGAAAGTGAACGTGGAAAAGAGTTCTCTATCTCCGTCAACAAGGGTTCCCTTCTTGGGAACAATAATAGACTCCTTAGAAATGAGGATTTTTCTGACAGAGGCCAGAAAAACAAAACTTCTAGACTCTTGTCGGATACTTCATTCCGTTCCTCTTCCTTCCATAGCTCAGTGCATGGAAGTGATCGGGTTGATGGTAGCGGCAATGGACATAGTTCCTTTTGCGCGCATTCATCTAAGACCATTACAACTGTGCATGCTCAGTCAGTGGAATGGGGACTATACAGACTTGTCTTCGAAGATACAAGTAAATCAGAGGACCAGAGACTCACTCCGTTGGTGGCTGTCCCTGGACAACCTGTCACAAGGGATGACATTCCGCAGACCAGAGTGGGTCATTGTCACGACCGACGCCAGTCTGATGGGCTGGGGCGCGGTCTGGGGATCCCTGAAAGCTCAGGGTCTTTGGTCTCGGGAAGAATCTCTTCTACCGATAAATATTCTGGAACTGAGAGCGATATTCAATGCTCTCAAGGCTTGGCCTCAGCTAGCGAGGGCCAAGTTCATACGGTTTCAATCAGACAACATGACAACTGTTGCGTACATCAACCATCAGGGGGGAACAAGGAATTCCCTAGGGATGGAAGAAGTGACCAAAATCATTCTATGGGCGGAGTCTCACTCCTGCCACCTGTCTGCTATCCACATCCCAGGAGTGGAAAATTGGGAAGCGGATTTTCTGAGTCGTCAGACATTGCTTCCGGGGGAGTGGGAACTCCATCCGGAAATCTTTGCCCAAGTCACTCAGCTGTGGGGCATTCCAGACATGGATCTGATGGCCTCTCGTCAGAACTTCAAAGTTCCTTGCTACGGGTCCAGATCCAGGGATCCCAAGGCGGCTCTAGTGGATGCACTAGTAGCACCTTGGACCTTCAAACTAGCTTATGTGTTCCCGCCGTTTCCTCTCATCCCCAGGCTGGTAGCCAGGATCAATCAGGAGAGGGCGTCGGTGATCTTGATAGCTCCTGCGTGGCCACGCAGGACTTGGTATGCAGATCTGGTGAATATGTCATCGGCTCCACCTTGGAAGCTACCTTTGAGACCTTCTTGTTCAGGGTCCGTTCGAACATCCGAATCTGGTTTCACTCCAGCTGACTGCTTGGAGTTTGAACGCTTGATCTTATCGAAGCGAGGGTTCTCAGATTCTGTTATCGATACTCTTGTTCAGGCCAGAAAGCCTTTAACTAGAAAGATTTACCACAAAATTTGGAAAAAATATATCTGTTGGTGTGAATCTAAAGGATTCCCTTGGGACAAGGTTAAGATTCCTAAGATTCTATCCTTCCTTCAAGAAGGATTGGAAAAAGGATTATCTGCAAGTTCCCTGAAGGGACAGATTTCTGCCTTGTCTGTGTTACTTCACAAAAAGCTGGCAGCTGTGCCAGATGTTCAAGCCTTTGTTCAGGCTCTGGTTAGAATTAAGCCTGTTTACAAACCTTTGACTCCTCCTTGGAGTCTCAATTTAGTTCTTTCAGTTCTTCAGGGGGTTCCGTTTGAACCCTTACATTCCGTTGATATTAAGTTATTATCTTGGAAAGTTTTGTTTTTAGTTGCAATTTCTTCTGCTAGAAGAGTTTCAGAATTATCTGCTCTGCAGTGTTCTCCTCCTTATCTGGTGTTCCATGCAGATAAGGTGGTTTTACGTACTAAACCTGGTTTTCTTCCAAAAGTTGTTTCTAACAAAAACATTAACCAGGAGATTATCGTACCTTCTCTGTGTCCGAAACCAGTTTCAAAGAAGGAACGTTTGTTGCACAATTTGGATGTTGTTCGCGCTCTAAAATTCTATTTAGATGCTACAAAGGATTTTAGACAAACATCTTCTTTGTTCGTTGTTTATTCCGGTAAAAGGAGAGGTCAAAAAGCAACTTCTACCTCTCTCTCTTTTTGGATTAAAAGCATCATCAGATTGGCTTACGAGACTGCCGGACGGCAGCCTCCCGAAAGAATCACAGCTCATTCCACTAGGGCTGTGGCTTCCACATGGGCCTTCAAGAACGAGGCTTCTGTTGATCAGATATGTAGGGCAGCGACTTGGTCTTCACTGCACACTTTTACCAAATTTTACAAGTTTGATACTTTTGCTTCTTCTGAGGCTATTTTTGGGAGAAAGGTTTTGCAAGCCGTGGTGCCTTCCATTTAGGTGACCTGATTTGCTCCCTCCCTTCATCCGTGTCCTAAAGCTTTGGTATTGGTTCCCACAAGTAAGGATGACGCCGTGGACCGGACACACCTATGTTGGAGAAAACAGAATTTATGTTTACCTGATAAATTACTTTCTCCAACGGTGTGTCCGGTCCACGGCCCGCCCTGGTTTTTTTAATCAGGTCTGATAATTTATTTTCTTTAACTACAGTCACCACGGTACCATATGGTTTCTCCTATGCAAATATTCCTCCTTAACGTCGGTCGAATGACTGGGGTAGGCGGAGCCTAGGAGGGATCATGTGACCAGCTTTGCTGGGCTCTTTGCCATTTCCTGTTGGGGAAGAGAATATCCCACAAGTAAGGATGACGCCGTGGACCGGACACACCGTTGGAGAAAGTAATTTATCAGGTAAACATAAATTCTGTTTTTTTTCTGTCATGATTCAGATAGAGCATGCAATTTTAAGCAACTTTCTAATTTACTCCTATTATCAATTTATCTTTGTTCTCTTTGGATTTTTATTTAAAAAAGCAGGAATGTAAGTTTGAGCCAGACCATTTTTGGTTCAGCACCCCGGATAGCTATTGCTGTTTGGCGGCTGCATTTAGGCACCAATCGGCAAGTGCTATCCAGGTGCTGAAATAAAGATGGGCCAGCTGGTAAGCCTACATTCCTGCTTTTTTTCATATAAAGATCCCAAGAGATCGAAGAAACATTGATAATAGGAGTAAATTAGAGCATGCAATTTTAAGCAATTTTCTATCTGAATTATTAAAGAAAAAAAATGGGTTTAGTATCTCTTTAAACAATAGCTGTAGCTAGCCTCCACCTCAGCTGTTCATACAGGTTCAGTATCGGTACTGTTTGTTTGGTATCGGAGTTGACTTTGTGTTGATTCTAATTAATTGTTATGGAACACTAGGATATCACTCAAGACAAGTCCCCAGGTTTGGCTCCAGGTCTGGTGTGATAATAGGCTGTATTAATATTATCAAGCACCATGCTGCTGCTGATATACTTTATGAGGGGTGTGACATTGGGATGTCTGTGGTGAAATCTTTAATTTGTTATTAGAAAGTAGTAAATGGCTAAAAAGGACCAAAATCCCAGGCCGTTTACCTGTTGTGGTGTATTACATAGTTTTCAAATAGCTCCTTTACCTTTTTCTCATTTGGTTTAGCTACATTTACCTGTTGAACCTCCATCTATATAGAGAATTTCACTACTGTAGTATTGGCTATAGAAAAGCTATGTAAACAAGATACGGCATAAGAAATCAACCTCACAGGGGGTTGGGGGAAAGTGAGCCCAGCACATTTGAGAGGATTTTTCTGCAGCATCTTTGTACAGTATATAACAAATGCCAACATTGTTCCGTTAACTGGCCAAAATTCCATTTCATACCTGTAATGTTTGTGTATAAAATACAAATCCATTGGTTTGTTTATGCTTTTTCCTTTCTTCCTCTGCAGATATCGTAATTTTGATCAACCTCATCGATTTTATGTAGCTGATGTATACACTGATCTTACACCACTCAGTAAATTCCCTTCCCCAGAATATCAAACATTTGCTGAATATTATAAGACAAAATATAACCTTGACCTGACAAACCTCAATCAACCGCTATTGGATGTGGACCACACTTCATCAAGGTTCGTATGATGCTTCAAATAATTTTCTTACATCTTTTAATAAGTAAAGGAATATGGAAGTTGGTGATTCTTAGAGAATGTAATTTATGAAGAAAAAAAGTCAAATTTACATCTTTCTCCTGCCATAAAATATCTTTTAGGCTTTGGAGCGTGCATGAGCCTTGAGATTACATTGCAGCGTTGTTTGCAACAGCATTTAACATTGTTACAGTCATTGTCTCTTTAACATTGTTCCTAAAGTGAATTTTTTTTATAAATACTCTTAAAAACAGGGGAACTTTTGTTCATTAAACTTTATAATTAAGCTGATTTTTAAAAATCACTTACCTTTTCTTTATGGAAAACAGACCGGCGATCCTCCGCCCGCAACTCTTGCTGTAGTTAGCACAGTGATGACCAATGCAGCTTCTTCCAACCGCTACGTGCCCCCGATTGCGTCCACCTCGTGGGGCCACGCAACGGTTGGAGGAAGCAGGATTGTTCATCTTTATGCTTACTACAGCAGGAGCTGTGGGTGAAGGATCGCTGGTCTGCTTTCCATAAAAAAAAGGTAAAAATCTGCTTAATTGTAAAGTTTAATGAATGAATGTGCCCCTGTTTTTAAGAGTATTTATAAAAAAAAGGTCACTTATTCATTAAACTTTACATTCACTTTAAATTACTAATATCATTTCAGAGGTTTGTAGACAACACTGACATACTTTCTGCAAAGGCCCACAAGCTTTAAATTGAGAATTTAAACTTTCACAAATCAGAGCAGTGTTTCTGAACTCCAGTCCCCCTAACAGGCCAGATTTTCAAGATATCTTAACTAGAGCACAGGTGAAATAATTAACTGATTCATAACCATGAAAATCTGGACTGTTAGGGCTACATAAGGACTGGATTTGAGACACACTGAAAGCTTGCTGTTTTATGCAACTTTCCACTTTACTTCTATTATCTAATTTGTTTCATTCTTTTAGTATCATTTGTTGAAAAGCATACCTAGGTATCATTAGCAGCAATCTATTAGTGATTGCTGCACATGTCTCTTGTCATTCGCTCAGCAAATATGTTCAGCTACCTTCAAGTAGTGCATTGCTGCTTCTTCAACAAAGGATACCAAGAGTTTTAAGCAAATTATATGATTCAGATGATACAACTTAATGTACTTCTGTTATCAAATCTCAATCATGAGATGCAAAAATAAGTTTAAAATGTTTACAAATTGCGTATTTTGCTTTTTCTAGGCTAAATCTGTTGACTCCACGCCATTTAAATCAGAAGGGGAAAGCTCTCCCTTTAAGCAGTGCTGAAAAAAGAAAAGCCAAGTGGGAAAGTCTGCAAAATAAACAGGTAAATGGTTTTGTGAGGTCATGTTGTGTGGTTTGTCATTGTTCATTACAATAATGTGTCGTCGTCCCCTTTCTCCATTGAAAGATTTTAGTTCCAGAGCTCTGTGCTATACATCCCATCCCAGCATCTTTGTGGAGAAAAGCAGTTTGCCTGCCAAGCATACTTTATCGCATACATTGTCTTCTGACTGCTGAGGAACTGAGGGCCCAGACTGCTATTGATGCTGGTGTTGGTGTCAAAAACCTCCCTGAAGATTTTAGGTGAGAGGGACTTTGATTTGGATACAGATTTTTGTATTTTTTTGGTGTAAGCTATATTAAGGAAATGATTTTCTATTGTTACAAATACATTCTTTAATAATAAAAAGCCTTTTATTATTGTTTATACTATTATGATGAGGTTTACAATAATTCTAAATTGACTATTTAATATGTATACCCTTTCAGATTCCCCAACCTGGACTTTGGATGGAAGAAATCAATTGACAGTAAAACATTAATCTCCAATCAAGCCCACTTATTGGTCGAGAAAGTAAGCGACTGTATACTCGGCACAAATGCAGTCCCTGACAATGCTCCACGTCAAGCTGCTACTACTCATGGAACCTCCACAAAAATGAATGACCAAATGTCTGTGAACTGCACACTGTCTTGTAAAAAGACTCCTAGTAACCTCCAAGTTGATCATGTCTCCGATCAAAAAGTGATAAACGGTATTTCTTGCAATGGGCTTACAAATGGTGATTGTTATGCAGAGAGTAATGAGTTTTGCCAAGAAAATCAGCTTATTTGCTGCAAACAGGAAATACCTGTGCAATCAACTACCTCATTATCTGTTCATATTATACCTAATGAGAACCAGCCAACACCTGTCAGTGAATGTAGTACATTGAATGAAAAACGTTTAGATGAAAATTCTAGCAAACCTACCTCAAATGAGTGCCCCAGCATGGCTGCAAGCACATGCACTTCAAAAGTTTGTGTTGTAAAATATGATGGGAATCATTCTGAAAATGGGCCTTCCAACGGGTACTCCTCAAAAACACTTGGCCCTAATCCTGGTCTTATCCTTCAAGCCTTGACATTGTCAAATGCCAGCGATGGTTTTAACCTTGAACGTCTAGAAATGCTTGGTGATTCATTTTTAAAACATGCTATCACAACTTACCTGTTCTGTACATACCCAGATGCCCATGAAGGTCGTCTGTCATATATGAGAAGCAAGAAAGTAAGTTTATAAAGGTTTATATTTTTTGCTTGTTGGTCGTTCTTCTATCCCAGTGATAATCTATGTTCTTCCTTTATCAACAAAATAAACTGCTTTAATTATTGGTGATAATTACAGTGAGGTACTGAAAAGAAACTCAACGAAAATGTGAAATAGCAAAGTGGTTTTTCCTGTTTCAATTAGGATCCAAAAACATGGTCACCCAACTACTTGAAGCCAATACTCAGGTGAATTATCGACCTTGGTTGTCTGCTAGCAGCTGGCTACTGTAAAGTCCTTCTAGATGTTAATTGCAGTTTCTTTGTTACCATATGGAATGTTGGGTAGAGTTCAATGAAACATAGAAGTTAAATGTATGTATTATATTTTGTTCTACACTTAAATAATGGGTGACCAAGCTACTAATGTGTACAGTTGGGGTAATAGCCAAATATAAAAAAGTTAAATGGGATATACAAGGAAAAAATGTATTCATTGTATTTATCTTTGTTCATTGAAACACGTTAAGCAGGAGTCTGACTAATGGGTTAAACTTAAACCACTGCTTTAGTTATTTGTAAGTCTTACCTCCTGCTACTTCTCTCTCCTTGTTGTTGTGGAACCGTTGTTCCCATTCAGAATTTCCCAGCTACTAAGGGCCCCCTTGTATTTATTTTTTTTCTTAAAGCCTCATAAAGCCTTCGGAGGTGACTCAATTTCTTCTGTCAATAATGCAATGTCCTTTTTATCTGCACTCTAAGATTTTACAGGCTACCAACATAATCCATCACTCTAGTCCAGTTTGGCTTTTCTTTCTCTTTTTTGGAGTTACTTCTGGGCTCCGTATTATCTCAATATACCACCACGTCGATGTCCTCTGATCACTTGAAGAATGCTCCACACTGCTTCCCCTTTAATTCCATGTAATAAAACCATATTGCCCAAAATACTTAGTCTATCGTGCAAGAACACCTTTTATCCATAAGATTGTGCTGGTCTTCACTGTCAAAATTAAGTAAAGCCTGGTGTTTGAAAATGCTGTTGCCCTATCTCACATTGTCTAAACTAGGCCATTGCTTTAATTAAAATACTGTTGGCAAAAATAAAATGAGGGAATTTACTTTTAATTAAAAAGTCTAATATTGGAATCTTCTACAAGCTGTTTGTTTATATTAACCCATAAGTCCCAAATCATCTCCCGCTTCTTGTGCCAGTAACGCAAAATGTAAAGATAGAGGTCAAAGGGGACTACAAAAAAGGAAATAATAATAAATAAAAAAACATTAATTAAAAAAAAAAATATATAAAAAAAATATATTCACATTAAACCATTTATTTTCCATTTAGGTCAGTAACTGTAATCTTTATCGTCTTGGAAAGAAGAAATGTTCCCCTAGCCGAATGGTTGTGTCAATATTTGATCCACCTGTGAACTGGCTTCCTCCTGGATATATTGTAAACCATGATAAAGGCACCTCTGATAAGTGGGAAAATGAATTGGTGAGTGTGAAATGTGGCATTTTAGAACTAAGAAAAACAATTAAATTAATTGTAATACATTTGATTTAGGTTTCAAATGTGTGTGCTATTTATTCCAGTGATGGTAGCCTTAAACAGTCAAAAGATATGTAAATGTCTGCAGCAAGGGCCTCCTGTGCTTCAGGGCTTTATCAAAGAAAACCATACGGAATGTTTGGCAGTGTCCTCAATGTCTTTCTTGTACTGACAAGTTTCTTTTACCTTTTTGTTTTACACGTGAAACACATAAATTTATGAAAAATATGATTGCACTGATTTACATTTCTCCAACATAGGTGTGTCCGGTCCACGGCGTCATCCTTACTTGTGGGATATTCTCTTCCCCAACAGGAAATGGCAAAGAGCCCAGCAAAGCTGGTCACATGATCCCTCCTAGGCTCCGCCTACCCCAGTCATTCTCTTTGCCGTTGTACAGGCAACATCTCCACGGAGATGGCTTAGAGTTTTTTAGTGTTTAACTGTAGTTTTTATTATTCAATCAAGAGTTTGTTATTTTAAAATAGTGCTGGTATGTACTATTTACTCAGAAACAGAAAAGAGATGAAGATTTCTGTTTGTATGAGGAAAATGATTTTAGCACCGTAACTAAAATCCATGGCTGTTCCACACAGGACTGTTGAGAGCAATTAACTTCAGTTGGGGGAACAGTGTGCAGTCTCTTGCTGCTTGAGGTATGACACATTCTAACAAGACGATGTAATGCTGGAAGCTGTCATTTTTCCATATGGGATCCGGTAAGCCATGTTTATTACGATGGTAATTAAGGGCTTCACAAGGGCTTATTAAGTTTGTAGACTTTTCTGGGCTAAATCGATTCAGTTTTAAAACATATTTAGCTTTGAGGAATCATTTTATCTGGGTTTATTGATATTATAATATCGGCAGGCACTGTATTAGACACCTTATTTCTCTGGGACTTTCCCAAAGCATAAGCAGAGCCTCATTTTCGCGCCGGTGTGGCGCACTTGTTTTTGAGAGGCATGGCATGCAGTCGCATGTGAGAGGAGCTCTGATACTTAGAAAAGACTTTCTGAAGGCGTCATTTGGTATCGTATTCCCCTTTTGGTTTGGTTGGGTCTCAGCAAAGCAGATACCAGGGACTGTAAAGGGGTTAAAGTGTTAAAACGGCTCCGGTTCCGTTATTTTAAGGGTTAAAGCTTCCAAATTTGGTGTGCAATACTTTTAAGGCTTTAAGACACTGTGGTGAAAATTTGGTGAATTTTGTACAATTCCTTCATGTTTTTTCGCAATTGCAGTAATAAAGTGTGTTCAGTTTAAAATTTAAAGTGACAGTAACGGTTTTATTTTAAAACGTTTTTTGTACTTTATTATCAAGTTTATGCCTGTTTAACATGTCTGAACTACCAGATAGACTGTGTTCTGAATGTGGGGAAGCCAGAATTCCTGTTCATTTAAATAAATGTGATTTATGTGATAATGACAATGATGCCCAAGATGATTCCTCAAGTGAGGGGAGTAAGCATGGTACTGCATCATTCCCTCCTTCGTCTACACGAGTCTTGCCCACTCAGGAGGCCCCTAGTACATCTAGCGCGCCAATACTCCTTACTATGCAACAATTAACGGCTGTAATGGATAATTCTGTCAAAAACATTTTAGCCAAAATGAACCCTTGTCAGCGTAAGCGTGGCTGCTCTGTTTTAGTTACTGAAGAGCATGACGACGCTGATATTAATATCTCTGAAGGGCCCCTAACCCAATCTGAGGGGGCCAGGGAGGTTTTGTCTGAGGGAGAAATTACTGATTCAGGGAACATTTCTCAACAGGCTGAACCTGATGTAATTGCATTTAAATTTAAGTTGGAACATCTCCGCATTCTGCTTAAGGAGGTATTATCCACTCTGGATGATTGTGAAAAGTTGGTCATCCCAGAGAAACTATGTAAAATGGACAAGTTCCTAGAGGTGCCGGAGCTCCCAGAAGCTTTTCCTATACCCAAGCGGGTGGCGGACATTGTTAATAAAGAATGGGAAAGGCCCGGTATTCCTTTCGTCCCTCCCCCCATATTTAAAAAATTGTTTCCTATGGTCGACCCCAGAAAGGACTTATGGCAGACAGTCCCCAAGGTCGAGGGAGCGGTTTCTACTTTAAACAAACGCACCACTATACCCATAGAGGATAGTTGTGCTTTCAAAGATCCTATGGATAAAAAATTAGAAGGTTTGCTTAAAAAGATGTTTGTTCAGCAGGGTTACCTTCTACAACCAATTTCATGCATTGTCCCTGTCACTACAGCCGCATGTTTCTGGTTTGATGAACTGATAAAGGCGCTCGATAGTGATTCTCCTCCTTATGAGGAGATTATGGACAGAATCAATGCTCTCAAATTGGCTAATTCTTTCACCCTAGACGCCACTTTGCAATTGGCTAGGTTAGCGGCTAAGAATTCTGGGTTTGCTATGGTGGCGCGCAGAGCGCTTTGGTTGAAATCTTGGTCGGCTGACGCGTCTTCCAAGAACAAGCTACTAAACATTCCTTTCAAGGGGAAAACGCTGTTTGGCCCTGACTTGAAAGAGATTATCTCGGATATCACTGGGGGTAAGGGCCACGCCCTTCCTCAGGATCGGCCTTTCAAGGCGAAAAATAGACCCAATTTTCGTCCCTTTCGTAAAAACGGACCAGCCCAAAGTGCTACGTCCTCTAAGCAAGAGGGTAATACTTCTCAAGCCAAGCCAGCTTGGAGACCAATGCAAGGCTGGAACAAGGGAAAACAGGCCAAGAAGCCTGCCACTGCTACCAAGACAGCATGAAATATTGGCCCCCGATCCGGGACCGGATCTGGTGGGGGGCAGACTCTCTCTCTTCGCTCAGGCTTGGGCAAGAGATGTTCTGGATCCTTGGGCGCTAGAAATAGTCTCCCAGGGTTATCTTCTGGAATTCAAGGGACTTCCCCCAAGGGGGAGGTTCCACAGGTCTCAGTTGTCTTCAGACCACATAAAAAGACAGGCGTTCTTACATTGTGTAGAAGACCTGTTAAAAATGGGAGTGATTCATCCTGTTCCACTAAGAGAACAAGGGATGGGGTTCTACTCCAATCTGTTCATAGTTCCCAAAAAAGAGGGAACGTTCAGACCAATCTTAGATCTCAAGATCTTAAACAAGTTTCTCAAGGTTCCATCTTTCAAGATGGAAACCATTCGAACTATTCTTCCTTCCATCCAGGAGGGTCAATTCATGACCACGGTGGATTTAAAGGATGCGTATCTACATATTCCTATCCACAAGGAACATCATCGGTTCCTAAGGTTTGCATTCCTGGACAAACATTACCAGTTCGTGGCGCTTCCTTTCGGATTAGCCACTGCTCCAAGGATTTTCACAAAGGTACTAGGCTCCCTTCTAGCGGTGCTAAGACCAAGGGGCATTGCAGTAGTACCTTACCTGGACGACATTCTGATTCAAGCGTCGTCCCTTCCTCAAGCAAAGGCTCATACGGACATTGTCCTGGCCTTTCTCAGATCTCACGGCTGGAAAGTGAACGTGGAAAAGAGTTCTCTATCCCCGTCAACAAGGGTTCCCTTCTTGGGAACAATTATAGACTCTTTAGAAATGAGGATCTTTCTAACAGAGGCCAGAAAAACAAAACTTCTAGACTCTTGTCGGATACTTCATTCCGTTCCTCTTCCTTCCATTGCTCAGTGCATGGAAGTGATCGGGTTGATGGTAGCGGCGATGGACATAGTTCCTTTTGCGCGCATTCATCTAAGACCATTACAACTGTGCATGCTCAGTCAGTGGAATGGGGACTATACAGACTTGTCTCCGAAGATACAAGTAAATCAGAGGACCAGAGACTCACTCCGTTGGTGGCTGTCCCTGGACAATCTGTCTCAAGGGATGACGTTCCGCAGACCAGAGTGGGTCATTGTCACGACCGACGCCAGTCTAATGGGCTGGGGCGCGGTCTGGGGATCCCTGAAAGCTCAGGGTCTTTGGTCTCGGGAAGAATCTCTTCTACCGATAAATATTCTGGAACTGAGAGCGATATTCAATGCTCTCAAGGCCTGGCCTCGGCTAGCGAGGACCAAGTTCATACGGTTTCAATCAGACAACATGACAACTGTTGCGTACATCAACCATCAGGGGGGAACAAGGAGTTCCCTAGCGATGGAAGAAGTGACCAAAATCATTCTATGGGCGGAGTCTCACTCCTGCCACCTGTCTGCTATCCACATCCCAGGAGTGGAAAATTGGGAAGCGGATTTTCTGAGTCGTCAGACATTGCATCCGGGGGAGTGGGAACTCCATCCGGAAATCTTTGCCCAAGTCACTCACCTGTGGGGCATTCCAGACATGGATCTGATGGCCTCTCGTCAGAACTTCAAAGTTCCTTGCTACGGGGCCAGATCCAGGGATCCCAAGGCGGCTCTAGTGGATGCACTAGTAGCACCTTGGACCTTCAAACTAGCTTATGTGTTCCCGCCATTTCCTCTCATCCCCAGGCTGGTAGCCAGGATCAATCAGGAGAGGGCGTCGGTGATCTTGATAGCTCCTGCGTGGCCACGCAGGACTTGGTATGCAGATCTGGTGAATATGTCATCGGCTCCACCTTGGAAGCTACCTTTGAGACGAGACCTTCTTGTTCAGGGTCCGTTCGAACATCCGAATCTGGTTTCACTCCAGCTGACTGCTTGGAGATTGAACGCTTGATTTTATCGAAGCGAGGATTCTCAGATTCTGTTATCGATACTCTTGTTCAGGCCAGAAAGCCTGTAACTAGAAAGATTTACCACAAAATTTGGAAAAAATATATCTGTTGGTGTGAATCTAAAGGATTCCCTTGGGACAAGGTTAAGATTCCTAGGATTCTATCCTTCCTTCAAGAAGGATTGGAAAAAGGATTATCTGCTAGTTCCCTGAAGGGACAGATTTCTGCCTTGTCGGTATTACTTCACAAAAAGCTGGCAGCTGTGCCAGATGTTCAAGCCTTTGTTCAGGCTTTGGTTAGAATCAAGCCTGTTTACAAACCTTTGACTCCTCCTTGGAGTCTCAATTTAGTTCTTTCTGTTCTTCAGGGGGTTCCGTTTGAACCCTTACATTCCGTTGATATTAAGTTATTATCTTGGAAAGTTTTGTTTTTAGTTGCGATTTCTTCTGCTAGAAGAGTCTCAGAATTATCTGCTCTGCAGTGTTCTCCTCCTTATCTGGTGTTCCATGCAGATAAGGTGGTTTTACGTACTAAACCTGGTTTTCTTCCAAAAGTTGTTTCTAACAAAAACATTAACCAGGAGATTATCGTACCTTCTCTGTGTCCAAAACCAGTTTCAAAGAAGGAACGTTTGTTGCACAATTTGGATGTTGTTCGCGCTCTAAAATTCTATTTAGATGCTACAAAGGATTTTAGACAAACATCTTCCTTGTTTGTTGTTTATTCAGGTAAAAGGAGAGGTCAAAAAGCAACTTCTACCTCTCTCTCTTTTTGGATTAAAAGCATCATCAGATTGGCTTACGAGACTGCCGGACGGCAGCCTCCCGAAAGAATCACAGCTCATTCCACTAGGGCTGTGGCTTCCACATGGGCCTTCAAGAACGAGGCTTCTGTTGATCAGATATGTAGGGCAGCGACTTGGTCTTCACTGCACACTTTTACCAAATTTTACAAGTTTGATACTTTTGCTTCTTCTGAGGCTATTTTTGGGAGAAAGGTTTTGCAAGCCGTGGTGCCTTCCATTTAGGTGACCTGATTTGCTCCCTCCCTTCATCCGTGTCCTAAAGCTTTGGTATTGGTTCCCACAAGTAAGGATGACGCCGTGGACCGGACACACCTATGTTGGAGAAAACAGAATTTATGTTTACCTGATAAATTTCTTTCTCCAACGGTGTGTCCGGTCCACGGCCCGCCCTGGTTTTTTTAATCAGGTCTGATAATTTATTTTCTTTAACTACAGTCACCACGGTACCATATGGTTTCTCCTATGCAAATATTCCTCCTTAACGTCGGTCGAATGACTGGGGTAGGCGGAGCCTAGGAGGGATCATGTGACCAGCTTTGCTGGGCTCTTTGCCATTTCCTGTTGGGGAAGAGAATATCCCACAAGTAAGGATGACGCCGTGGACCGGACACACCGTTGGAGAAAGAAATTTATCAGGTAAACATAAATTCTGTTTTTTCATTTACTACCTGTAGATCAATGATGATGTAACTTCTAATGGAAAAATTGACGAGGATTTTGATGACGAGGAGGATGAAGAACTAATGTGGAGAAACCCAAAAGAAGAAAATGATTCTGATGATGAGTTAATGGACTATGATCAGGAACATATAAAATTCATTGATAGCATGTTAATGGGATCCGGGGCATTTGTGAAGAAAATTCCTCTTGCTCATTTCCCTCCACCTGATCCTAATTATGTCTGGAAGACCCCAAAGAAAATCTCTCTTGGAAATGCTCAGTTTTCATCTGATTTTGATGATTTTGACTATAGCTCTTGGGATGCTATGTGTTACTTGGATCCCAGCAAGGCTGTGGAGGAGGATGACTTTGTAGTAGGCTTTTGGAATCCATCAGAAGAAAACTGTGGTGTTGATACTGGAAAGCCATCAATTTCTTATGACTTGCATACAGAGCAATGTATTGCAGACAAAAGTATTGCTGACTGTGTAGAAGCCCTTTTAGGCTGCTATTTAACCAGCTGTGGTGAGCGAGCAGCTCAGCTTTTTCTTTGCTCTCTGGGGCTAAAAGTACTCCCAGCAATTAAGACTAATAAAGGCGAAAACTCAAAAAGGGGTACTTCTGTTTGCGACCAGACAAATCTTAAGAGAAAACCTGCTGCCAACAACGGATTCAATTCTGAGCAGTCACATTGGAAAGAAGTGGAATACGGTTATTTAAAGATTCCTCCAAGGTGTATGTTCGATCACCCTGATGCGGAAAAAACTCTTGATCATTTAATATCAGGTTTTGAAAACTTTGAGAAGAAAATAAGTTACCAGTTTAAAAACAAGGCCTACCTTCTACAAGCTTTTACTCATGCCTCCTACCACTACAATACAATAACTGGTAAGTAAACAGTTCAAACTAAAACGCAATTTTATCAAGTGCATGTCTTATCAAACAATTTTTAGTAAAATACAAGTAGCTGTATATCATTTATACACATCCGTGCCCTGTAGCACAGTGTTGATGTGAAATGATTTATAAAAGAGCTGTTACCTAATTTAATGTTACTCAACTTATTGACCTTAAAAGGATGAACAGATGAGTTGGCCATGCTAGCCCTGGAACATATAACTCTCCGTTTTGACTAGGTACTGTGATTGACTGGTTATCAATTGAGCAATCTCACCAATAAACCTTGTTTCTTTTCTAAGATAGGTGAGTCCACGGAATCATCAATTACTGTTGGGAATATCACTCCTGGCCAGCAGGAGGAGGCAAAGAGCACCACATCAAAGCTGCTAAGTGTCACTTCCCTTCCCACAATCCCCAGTCATTCTCTTTGCAAGGAGGAGGTGAAGATTTTGGTATCTGATTATTTCAATTCAATCAAGATTTTCTTTTTTTTCTTTTTTTTTTGAATATTTTTTTTTTATTGAGGATACAAAGAATACAGGAGTATATTTGTAAGACATTTTTAGGTGAGTCTGGTTATATTACATAGTAAGCAGAACATTGTAAATTCAATGTCCTTCTTATACATGGCGGCCAGACCACATGGGACTTCCGGCCCATATAATGAGACCTTGTTTTTGTAGACAAGTGTGAAACTTTGCGTAGGTCCTGGACTTGGATTCCAGCTGAAAGTCCTAGAAACTCAGCTAGTCCCTTTGTAAGAAATCTAGTTACAAGAGCTCCCCCATCATGGGTGGTTACGTCTAGTGTCAGACTGTGGTCTAGGAGGCTGTGTAGGTCTACGAGGAAGAGGTTTCCATTCTGGAGCGCCAGCTCTAAGGGGAGGTGGCCTTGGGGAGGGAGTCTCTTGTTGTTCTTGATTTTCCGGAAGAAGTCCCCATTTTCGTATGAGGAGTCGGGCATCTTCAGGAGTATTGATCGTAAACTGGTGATTGTCCTTAGTCATTAGTAGCCTAACCGGTAATCCCCATCGGTACCTAATGCCTTGAGCACGGAGGATTTTGGTATAGTCAGTATAAGTTCTTCGTAGGTAGAGCGTATGAGCTGACAGATCAGGAAATATTTGGATTTGGTCAAATTTTTCGGGGAGAGTTTTGAACCTCATGTCAGCATTGATAAGTTGGTTTTTGAATGGGAAATCGTGTAGTCTGGTCACTACATCTCTTGGTTTATCGGCTGCTAGCGAGCGCGGACGCGCAACTCTGTGAGGCCTGTCAATCAGGAGGTTGGACTCTTTAGCCTCCGGAATCATTGCTTTAAAAAGTTCCTTTAGGTAGCTCTCTAGCTCCTGAGGGGAGACAGATTCTGGAACTCCTCTGATTCGCAGGTTATTAATTCTGGACCTATCCTCCAGGTCCGCAAGCTTAGCCTCCAGAGAAGAAATCTGACAAGCCAAATTTTCAGAATAAGAAAGGAGGTTCTGTATGGTCAATGATTAGGTCTTCTTGTTTACGCTCTAGAGCATCAGTCCTTTTGCCAATTGAGGCTATATCCCTCTTCAGATCTGCGTGGGATCTCTCAAATTTCTTTGATAGGGATTCATGGTGTCCTGCCAGTAGAGATGTAATAGTATCAATTAAAGGCCCCATGGCTATTTGGGCGCAAGGTGTAGGCTATGTAGACCCAATAATCCTGTAGGGGGGCCTTCAGGGATCCCAGTAGTTTAGGCCTTAGTACAACGTGTGTAGGTATTTATGCCTGGGTATTGTGGGGCCTTGGGGGGAGCAGAGTAGGCTTAAGTGATGTGGGTTTCCCTTGCTAGTGATCACCAGGCTATGCCCCCCTCTGTTATAGCTCTCTCCTCCCTGGTCTCACCTAACCTCTGTTTGTATGTGGATACCTCCGCTCTAGATGTAGCCGGTGTCCTCGTATGCGCTGGCTAGGGTTTGAGAGCAGCGAACAGGTTTGCGTGGGTCCCACTAATCCCCTTTGAGATTGAGATGATAGGCAGACTGGTAAGCCGGCCTCCCAACACCCCCGCAGACAGGCTGTGGCGCTCGGGGAAGAGGAATGCCTCGGGCAAGATGGCGGGTCTTCGTGCAAAAAACCTCTGAGGTATGAGGGATCGCGTTGTGCCAGGCAAATTTCTGGAGCCTGTTCAGAGCGGGGTAAGTTTGATTCTGTGGCTCGCTAGATCCGTGGATGGTAACAGGCAATGCGCTCCTGCGCCTCTCACCTAGTAAAGGCGGAGCTGAATATGATTCCAGAGTCTCCAGTCAAACGTGCGAGTGGCTGTTTGACCCCTTCACTTATGGTCCAGTGTTAGCCTTCTGCTCCGGAGCAGATCCCCGACCCTCCGGAGCAAGTGTAGGTCCCTTCTGTCTAACTGGGTGAAAGTCGGGTCCAAGACGGAATTAAAGTACAGCTTTAAGGCTCTGTTTTCCTCACAAACAGTGTTGGGTTACTTTCAAATAATTTAGCCCTCAGATGTCCGTAAAAGTAAGGTTGAAATGTCGCTTTTATTGCTCTAAAGCAGGGAGCTCTCTCACTACACGTCTTCTCCTGTTGGCGGTTAACTCCGCCCCCAAGATTTTATTATTTTTAAAGCCGGAGTAGGTTTGCTCTGAACTTTCTCCTCAATGCTGGGTATAGCTGTACTCCACGTTAGTCTCTTCAGTAGAGCAGTGGTGGCTTTAAAGCAGTGAGGAACTTGTAAGTTGGGCCTTCCTGCATTTTCCTCACATATTTGCTGCCCAGGGTATAGAAAGCCAGAGTAGGTTTGCTCTGATCTTTCTTTTTTTCTACACGTCTCTGTGAGGAGTGGCATCCTCTCATACCGGGTAGGCTGTCCTCCTGCCGGACAGCTAGATGCAGGTAAGTGCTTTTGTCTAATATGTTTTGGGGGACTTGAACTTATGTAAGAGACTGCAATAATATCTGGGACATATATATATATATATATATATCCTGGGGAAGGATATTTTAGGCAGGACGCAGGCACTCATTGTGACAAGGAGACTAGGGGTTAATGCTTTTAAAGATTAAATATTCCCTGACCATTTTAGGGCTTGTGTGTTTGAGACTCATTAAGGGTAATTCCTGCCTCTTGTGTTTATGATTCATTAGGATGAATCTTATGTTTTATATATTTGGCTCTCATAGAGGAATCTGTTTTGTTTTTGAGAGCACGCTCTTTTCATAATACAATAGCGTAGGAGCAGCGCCATTAGGGGTTAGAGGGCTCTAACGTAATGTGTGTCGTTTACTTTGGTAAGCTCTGTAGTTTCAGCGGTGCGATTTTCTTTTTCTTCCCTGGCTGACAGAATGAGTCGCATAGTTAATTATAGCTGAGCGCCACATTTCTGTAACCTGCTTCTGTTCCACCTTCTTTTTCTTTAGGAATGGCGGGGAAGCGCCATTTTCGTCTCTTTGAGCCGGTCATGTGACCACGCCGTTTTTTCTTAGCCGACGGAGCGATGCAATGTCTCTGTAGGTCGGAGCTTGCTACTTGGAGTTAGGCTGCCTCTAAGTGAGAAGGTTTAGGCTGGGTTGTTACGCTGTTGCATATCGTTTTCAGCACGTTTTTTTTTAATTACTACAATTGTCCATGCAGTGGAGAGCCCAAGTAGCTTGTTCATTATACAGTTTCCTATAGAGGGCACTTATGTTATATATTTTTAAATAGCAATGCCTTATCCTATTTAGTTTTCCTAGAGTTCTGCTCATAATTAAAGTATATTCAGGATGTTTGGAATATCTGTTAATTATAAATTTGTCTGTTAAACAGTTGCAAGAAGACATGTAAAGTTTATTTACTTCTTGTGTGTGCTTTCTCATATCCTTATAATAAGGTTTCAAGATTATTCCAGGATGTTAATCCAGTTTAAAAGGATAATGGACATATGTTCTGGGTCCTAGAACCCTAGTCCTAGAGCCCTGTTCCTAAGGATAAATGTTTATTGGCTCTTGACCAAATTGCATTTCTAGGCTTATCTGTTTCTCATTTTAGAATCAAGTCTAAAGAATGAGAAGATATTCCTGTTTGAGTTTCATGTCTTTCAGGATTTTTAGACAGAGTATTTGCATCTGCAATTATGTGCTGCATGTTTTCACCTTCCTATTGTAGTACAGATAGGTTGTTGCCCTCTGAGTCTCATGTCTCCCTGGATTATGCTGTTCAGGCAATGCCACAGATTTTCTCCTTAACCGTCCAAAGTCTCTATGGTGTCACATGCAGTGCCCTGCGGTTCCTCTAAATCTCCTAGAGGAGTCTAGTGGCCTGCAGATTGCAGCTCAGGTATTCTCTGTGGTATCTTCGGCTTTATCTGCTTTTCCTATCCTTCAGGGAAAACGCAAGAAGACATTTACAAGATTCAGATAGTAAGGTTTCTGCTTCTCATTCAGCTACCCAGATGGCTCTCTTTCCTAAGTCTGGTGAGAAGAATTCGCCGGTAGCTTTTGTGGTAAACTCTGAGTCGGACAGTATAATTCCTTCATCTGATGCTGAAGTGATCTCCTTCAGATGTATGCTTGCACACCTCATGTACTGTTACAGAAGGTTTTGGCTACTTGGACGATATTGATTCCCCTGTCGTTGTTGACCTTTGAAAGTTTTGTGAACTTTGTCATGCTATGATGTTCCTTCCTATGAGGAAGTGTTTCTAGACGTGCCTTCGATATTTACACAGGAATAGGAGAAGCTAGGGATACCCTTCTCCCTGTCTCCCGCCCTTTAAAGGATTTTCCTGTCACTGACTCCATTAAAATGCACGGTGCTCTTGAGTAGAAGCAAATTTTTCTACTATGGTTCAGAGAACTTCGATCCCTATGGAAGGTAACTGCTCCTTTACGGATCCATGGATAAGAAGTTGGAGGTTTATTTATTCTTTTAGAGCCATGCCTTGTCTTATTAGACTTGTTGTGCTAGCCCGCCAGGCATTATGGCTGAAATCTTGGTCAGCTGAGAAGCCTCCCTGGGGCTTAGTGGTACAGCCTAGGCTGTATAGTTCTGAAGTTGCAGGTTCAATATTGTAGTTACCTCCAGATCCATGTTTGTAGCGTTTCCTTTTCAAGGATGAGACCCTGTTTGGACTTGGTCTGGCAGAATCATCCTCTGACTTTCCAGGTGAAAAAGGGGTTTTCTACCTCACGTCAAGATAGTAAGAATAAAGGAAAGTTTTCCTTTTCCCCTTGCTGCAGGGTCAGTCATGTCTTTTGGAGTCCAATCTAAGATTTCCTCCCAAGGGCAGATCTCTCCTTTTAGAGTATCTGCAATCTAGGTATCATGAGAGGCATTCCTTGAACTGGGTTCAGAACCTTCCTCTCTGGGAGTGATAGTTCCAGTCCCAGTCTGGGAATGGGATCTAGGTATTTACCTCAAGTTTCTCAGGTTCTGACCTTCAAAGTAGTATCCATTCTCCTTTGGTTCAAGAGGGCCTGTTCATAACGAACATAGACCTGAAGGTCTATTATTCCAGGATCTTCTCAAGTTTCTAAATCTTGTCATCCTAGACAGACTTTTAGGTCTTGGAGTATTGCAAGGGTGCTCTTCTGGACAACATATGATTCAGGTGTCGCCTGTCTTCGAGCAAAATCTTTCAAGAGATCTTGTCCAATCTCTTTTCCATGGATGGGAAATGAATCTGGAGAAGAGTTCCCTTGTTTCATCTACAAGGGTGATTTATTTGGGGAACTTAATAGATTCTCTATCTAGGAGAAGATTTCTAACGGAGGTCAGATAATCGAGGATTTATTCCTTTTCCTTTTGCAGTCTACTGTCCGGCTAACAGCGAGCTCTTGTGGTCCGGTAAATAGCTTGGACATTTTGCAACCAGAGGGTTGGAAGTTTGGATCTAGCTGCAGTTAATTTTCTCTTCACTTTTCAGTGACTCAATGTATGGAGGGAATTGGTCTGATAGTTATCATGGACATCATTCCCTTTGATATTTTCCATAGAATGGAGAACTGTCTCAGAGGATAGATCTAGATCAGTCGACAAGAGACTCTCTCCTGTAGTGATTTCTCAGGAGTATCTGTCTCGGGGTCCGTGCTTCTTGAGGCATTCCTGGGTGATGTGACCACGGACGCCAACCTGCTGGGCTGGGAAACAGTCTGTGTCTCTTGAGGACTCAAAGTGTCTGCTCTCCTCTTTAACATCTTGGAGTTGAGAGCAATTTACAATGCTTTGATGGCTTGGCCTCAGTTGTCCTTAGCTTGGTTCCAGTCGGACAATATCACCTCAATGGTTTACATCAACCACCAGGGAGGAACTCGGAGTTCCTTAGCCATGTAGGAAGTGACTTGGATTGTTCAGTGGGCGGAAGTTCACAATTGTTGTCTATCTGCCATTCTCATTCCAGGAGTGGACAACTGGGAAGCGGTTTTCCTGAGCAGACACATTTTCTCCAACTTAACCCTCAAATGGGGGTTGCCGGAGTTGGATCTGATGGCGTCTCGGCAAAATGCAAGCTGCCAAGATACGGTTCGAAGTCAAGAGATCCACATGCTGCTCTGATAGATGCTCTGGCGGTTCCTTGAGATTTCAGGCTGGCATACCTGTTTCCTTAGTTTGTTCTCCTTCCACGAGTCTTTGCTCGTATCAAACAGGAGAGAGTGTCGGTAATTCCAATAGTCCCTGCATGGCCTCGCAGGATCTGGTATGCAGACCTAGTGGAGATGTCATCTCTTCCACCTTGGAGACTGCCTCTGAGGAAGGACCTTCGGATTCAGGGTACCTTCTCTCATCCAAATTTCGTTTCTCTGAAGCTGACTGCTTGGAGATTGAACGCTTAGTTCTCTCTAAGCATGGTTTTTCTGAGTCTATAATTGAGACGATGATTCAGGCTTGCAAGCCTGTTACGGGAAAGATTTTTTGCTGCATAAGTGTCTGGCGGACGTGCCAGATGTGCAAACTTTTTGTCAGGCCTTGGTCAGTATCAGGGCTGTGTTTTAATCTGTTGCTCCTCCTGGGAGCCTTAACTTTGTTCTTAAAGTTTTGCAGCAAGCTCAGTTTGAGCCATTGCATTCCATAGATATTAAGTTGTTATCTTGGAAGGTTTTGTTTCTTATTGCTTTCTATTCTGCTCGGAGAGTGTTGGAACTCTCAGATTTGCAGTGTGATTCACCTTATCTTTCATGCTGATGAGGCAGTTCTTCGTACAAAGTTAGGTTCCTTCCTAAAATGGTTTCGGACAGAAATTTTAATAAGGAAATTGTTGTTCCTTCTCTTTTTCATAGTTCTTCTTTTCTGAAGAACATTTGTTGTGCAACTTGGAGGTTGTGCATGCTTTAAAAATTTATTTACAGGCGACTAAGGATTTTCGCCAGTCTTCTGCCCTGTTTGTTTCTCTGGGAAACGTAAATGTGAGAAATCTTTTGTTACTTCTTTCTCTCTGGTTGAGAATAATTGGTTTCGCTTATGAGTCTGCTGGGCAGCTGTCTCCTGAGAGAATTACAGCTCATTTCACTAGGGCTGTCTCTTCTTCTTGGGTTTTCAAAAACAAAGCTTCTGTGAAACGGTTTTGCAAGGCTGCAACTTGGTCTTCTCTGCATACCCTGTCAAAATTTTACAAATTTGATTCTTTTGCCTCGGCTGAGGTTCTTTTGGGAGAAAGGTTCTTCAAGCGGTGGTGCCTTCTGTTTAGGTTACCTGTCTTGTCCCTCCCTAATTATCAGTGTCCTCTAGCTTTGGTATTGGTTCCCAACAGTAGTTGGTGATTCCGTGGACTCACCGTATCTTCGGAAAGAAAACAAAATTTATGCTTACCTGATGATTTTCTTTCTTTCCGGATACGGTGAGTCCACGGCCCGCTTTTTATTTTAAGACTGTTAATTTTTACTTTAACCTCAGGCACTTTTAGACCTTGTGTTATTTCCTTTTTATCCGTTTTCCTTCGGTTGAATGACAGGGGATTGTGGGAAGGGAAGTGACATTTAACAGCTTTGCTGTGGTGCTCTTTGCATCCTCCTGCTGGCCAGGAGTGATCTTCCCAACCGTAATTGATGATTCCGTGGACATGGAATCTGGAATTAAATAAATTTATCAAGTAAGCATAAATTTTGTTTTTTATCCTGTCGTTTGTGCATGTTGGGAATAGTATTTTAATGGTGCAAGTTTATATAGGAAATTATTTAAATATTCTATGTAAAATGCAGGAGTTTGTATCCAAAGTGGGTTACTTTTTTTGGCATTTATAGCCTTGATATTACATAGGCTCAAAATGTCAAGCCCTAAGCTATTAGCCAGCCCAAAAATGTTACTTGCCCACACCTCACCCACTTTGCATATGTTTAGCCAATGTGAAACACCTTATTTAATATTGTTTTTGGTTTATTAAATAATGCTACACACAGTAATAAAATAACAAAAGTGCATAGCAGTTAGCAACATTAACTAGAGTTCTGGGGAAGACAACAGCTGGACAAAAAAATGAAGTTGTTGAACTGAGAGAAAGCAGAGAGGGTTGACATTAATGTGAGGTCATAGCAGACCTGGATAAATTGTTTTATAATAATCTCTCATCTATCTTTCCCCACTCTCTCCTCTCTTCAGTCTCTCTTTTACCTCCTCTCTTCTGTCTCAGGACATATCTTCTCTTTTCTTTTCTCTTTCTAAAAGCGATCTTTTGCTCCACTTTCAATGTTCTTCTCCAGTCCCTCTCTGCCCCTGTTTACCGTCTAAACACTAATGGGGTCCCTAAAGCCCTAGAGGAATGACCTATCCTTGCTCTTTCATATATAATATCCCTTTTAGAATGATATTTGTAGACATTCACTCACTAATTTTCCTTCGCCCTTGTAAAATTTCCAGTGGCTAGTGGAAATTTATAGCCCTGTATTACAATATCCACTGAGGTTTTACTCACTTTCTAGTGCCGCAAGATATGGCTAATATGCCTTAGTATGGGGTAATTATTGTCATGCTTGGAGAAGGGTTTAAAAACATTCTGAAAACATGTGTTTTCTCTTTATTTAAAAGAACCGATATTCCCCATACAAAAAAAAAAAAATAAGATAGTGTTTCAGTAATGTAAAGCTTAGGAGCCAGCCCATTTTAGGTTCAGCACCCTGGATAGCGCTTGCTTATTGGTGACTACATTCAGAAAACCAATAAGCAAGCGTAACTCGGGTTCTAAACCAAAAATGGGCCAGCTCCTAAACTTTACATTTTAGTTTTTTAAATAAAGATTGCAAGAGAACGAAGAAAAAGTGATAATAGGAGTAAATTAGAAAGTTGCTTGAAATTGCATGCTCTATCTTAATCATTACATTTTGGATTTAGTATCCCTTTAACAAATCGCCTAGAAAATTGTTTCTAATTCCCATTTTTTGGCTTATTTTAGGATAAAGTAAGATTTCTGGCCAGCAAGAATATATATATTTTTTAACAGCCCCACTTATTTTGGGAGCTCTAGACCTATGTAGCTGTCAAAACCTAGTATGGTTGTCAATTCAATATTCTTGCTAGCAATTAATAATTTTAAGTTCAAAGTCTCTTCTCCACAAACTGTGTGGGGCTTTAGTGCTGAATTTTCAAACTGTTATGTTTATTTCTGACATAAGGTGATGAGAGTTCACGAGCCATAACATATGGGATTTATCTCCACTCCAGTTGTACGCAGGCAAAAATCATCCTACACAATAGGAGCTTTAAGTCCTCCTACTTCCTGATTCCCCCCAGTCTTAATTGTTTGCCTTCACAGGAGGAGGTAAAAAGGTGAGGTGTGTAGCCTTCTTTGTGGAAAGGGATTATTAAACACTTGTGAGGCATATTATACCCCTCAGAGGACCAAGAACGATGTTCAAGAGTACCATTGGCAGTGAGAATAATTCTTCTGAGGGAGTTTTTCATTAGCTTGCCACAGGTGTTGCTGGGACTGGTCCTGCAGCTGCCTCCTGTTGTCTTTGTCGGGTACCTCCTATGCAAAATCTAGAGTTAGTGTCCGCAATCTTAATTGAGATCTTCTGCTGGGCACAGGAAGTATGCAGCTGGGTAAGCACAGGAGAGTGAGTTACACAGGTAATTATGTGACTTGCACTCACACAGCCAAAGGCTTCTTAGCAGGTCATTTAGTCTTTGTAAATCAGGGTTAGGGGACATATGAACGGACATGTAACATTTATAGTTCACTCATTGGGAGAGTGTTAGTCTAAAACTTATGGGCTATTACTGGTGGGAGCCTATAATCAGGGTAAGTGGCACAGTGCAACTACATATTAACGTTAATATGTTTATGTTGCAGCTAAGGCTGTGGACGGTTTTACCAACTCTATGCAAGTTTGTCACTATGTACCTTTTCAAGTGCAGTGTCCCTCTCCTTTGAGTTAGTCAGGGAGTTAAAATGGATTTCTCATATGACATTAAGGATTATCTTTGTTCTACTATTGTAGAGGTGTTGGGGGCCACCTTCAATTAAGCACAAATGTCTGCTTCTGAAGAGTAAGGTTTCTGCAGTAGCAGACCCTTTTACTGGACCGGTTAAAAAGAAAGGGGTATTACAGATTCCTAGTGTGTCAGATACTTCTGACTCTGTTTCTTCTTCAGGGATATGACTCCTTTCTTGTCCAGGAGTCCACTTCCTCTGAGTCAATCAAACAACTAGATTAATTTTTTAAGTCGGTTAAACCTGCAGCTATCTCTCCATTATCAGTTGACTTTTAGAGTGTGATTTTGAAGGACTGTAACATAACAGTTATTCTGTTTCGTCCTTCTCCAAACTTCGAAAAGATGTTCCCAGTGCCTGTCAATCAGACAAAGGTTTGGGGAGTCAATTTCCAAAGTAGATTGAGACATTTCTACACTGCCGAAGTAGATGGAACATATGGACAGAAAAATGGAGACCTATCATAGAAAGGGATTTTTTGCAGGCAGGGTTTTTATTCACGCTTGTGATGAGTGTTGCCTGTGTAGCTGGTTAGACAAGCTTCTACTCCATATAGTCTTTTTCGGAGACTATGCACAAGTTGGATGTTCAGCTTTTGTTATGGAAGGTTTTGTTCCATATGGCTATTTCTTCCACCAGGAGAGTTTCGAAACTTTGTGTTGTCATGCGGGACTTCATATCTGATTTTCCATCATGTCATGGTGGTTCTTAGGGATCACTTTAATGTCTTTCTGAAGGTTGTCATGTCTCAGAATTTTAAGCAGGAGGTTTTCATTCCTTCTTTTTGTCGTCCTTCATAATTTGGATGTATTAAGCACTTTGAAGATTTATCTCCACGCCACCAAGCAGTTCTGTACGTCTTCTACTTTTATTTTTCCAGTCTGCATAGAAGTCAAAAGGCTACTTCAGTTTTCTTGGCTTCTTGGCTGAACCACTTAGATAGCTTGAACAAATTTGCAAGGCTGCTACTTGGCCTTTTCTTCATATTTTTTCAGTTGATGTTTTTACCTCTTCAGAGGCTACATTTGCAGGATGGTCCTCCAGGCTGCAGTATTAGGTCAATTATGTGCCTGCCTCTTTCCATTTGTCCCACCCTTTGTATGATTTTGTGGACTCCACAGCTTTGGTATTCAATCCCATATATTATGGCTCATGGACTCTCATCACCTTATGAAAAAAAACAAAAACAAATTTATGCTTGCTTGATAAAATAATTTCTTTCATGGTGATGAGTCCATGAGACCTTCCCTATCATTATTGAAATATATCAATTGACGGTTCTAGCATGCACCTCATTTACCTTGCTTGTTCTTCTGTTTTTCTGTTTTTTCACCTTTTGCTTGGCTATGTGGTAGACTGAGGGGATTCCGTAAGTGGGAGGGATTAAAGCTCTTGTGTTGGGGGATTTTTGCCTGCCTCCTAGTGGAGTTTAATCCCATGTATTATGGCTTGTGGACTCACCACCATGAAATTAATTTATCAGGTAAGCATACATTATTATATTTTTTTCACATAACTGTCTTAAGCTATTTGGTTTTGGATGCTTTTTTTGGAAAGTCTGTCACCTTATGTAAAAGGGTACATTACATGCATCCACATAACCTGCTAAAAATTATTAATATGCTTCTTATGTGTCAAATTCTTGAAGAAAAAAAATAGGTTACTACTTTCTATATGCATTTCACTAGCTATGATAAAACCGATTGGGCACAGGACAAAGGATGTCATGGAACCTAAGCCATTGTTTAAAGTCAAAATTAAACTTTCATGATTCAAATAGAGAATACAATTTTAAACAACTTTAATTTTTTTTCTTCATGTAAGTGGCAAGAGTCCATGAGCTAGTGACATATAGGTTATACATTCCTACCAGGAGGGAGCAAAGTTTCCCACCTCACACATACCTTAGTTTTACAAACTTTGCTTCTCATGGAGGTGGTGAAGCAAGTTGTGCTTGATTTTCTTCTATGATAGACGCTTCTAAGCATATTGAAGCCCAGTTCCTCTGAAAGTACAGTGTTTGTCTGAGAGATGTGAAGGTAGTATTGCCTGATGATGCCATGTTTTCACCTATGAGAAATCTATTCTAAGGCTCTCTGTAAATCGGTCACAGGGATTCATCTGCTGCCTCCCTTTACAGATCGACATTATACTCCTCTACCATTACCTCTACTGATATGTTTCAGTACTGGTTTGGCTGTCTGCTATATGTGGATGGGTGTCTTCTGGTAAGTTTATATCATTTTTTTAAGTCACTCTCAGCTATGTTTGGCACTTTATCTTATAAAGTTTTAAATGTATAGTGTATATATTTGCCATGAGTCAGGTCTGTGTATTTCCCTTTGCAGTCTAACAGTTTCAGCATGGAAATTATGTTTATGGGAGTTTTTAGGCTTACCTTGGGTTCCAGTTTGTTTTAACTTGGAGTCTGATTTTTTTTTTTTTTCTCAAAATTTTCGTGGGCTTAGGCTCGCGATGATGCAGAATGTTACTTTTTATTGCAATATTTTTGTTGCGAAAATTTTTGGCGCAGTCACCTCTACCGTGACGCGAGTTGCGTTATTTCTTGGGACTTTCTTGACGCAAGTTTTGTTGGCGCGAAGTGGAGCTTTGACGCCAAAATTTATTTTTTTCTCTGCATTTGCGCCTTTTTTGGCTCCAAAATTAGTTATATTAAGTCTCTCCCACTTTTGCTCTCTGAAAAATTATTACATGTTGATGTTTCTATAAGTACAAATACATCTACTGTTAAACCTTCACAGTCTAATGTACATGATATTCCTGTAGATATAAAAGATTATATTATATTGCTGCAGCCATAGAGAAGGCTATGACTGCTATTCTGCCTTCAAATAAACGTAAAAGGGCTCTCCTAACTTCTCTTAAATCTGATGAAGTTTGTATTGATAGCTGATGAGGATTTCTCTGGCTCAGAGGATCCTACTTCAGAGACTGAAATTGATAAATCAACCTTTCTTTTTAAGATTGAATATATTTGTTTTTTATTAAAGAAAGTATTGTTTACTTTGGGACGGGTATTGAGGAATCTAGTCCTCTTGATAACAAGAATAGCAAACGTTTGAATTCTGTTTTTAAAACTTCTGAGGTTACTCCTGAAGTTTTTCTTATTCCAGATGCTATCTCTCATATGTTTACTAAAGAATGGTCTAAACTTGGTGCTTCTTTTAACCCTTCTTCTAGGTTCTAGAACCTCTACCCATTTGACCCAATATAAATGTTACCATGTATACCGCCTATGTTTATAGCGCTGCCGAATCTTGGCGCTCTACAAATACCTGATAATAATAAAGCAATGCATGACTGGGAGTTAGATGCTGATTGATGGCTGCACATATATGCCTCTTGTCATTGGCTCACCATATGTGTTCAGCTAGCTCCCAGTAGTTGCATTCAGTAGTGCATTGCTGCTCTTACAGCAAATGATACCTAAAGAATGAAGCTAATATGACAATAGTAATTTGTAAATAGAAGTAAAGTTGTTTAAAATTGTATGCTCTTTATGAATCATGAGACATTTTGGGTTTCATACCCCTGTCTGGTCCATGAATCGAACAAAGTAATCTCAGAAGTGTAGAAGAATCATTAGTCTCTGGCCTCCAAGGAACAATTTTCATTCTAGGGTTTCCAAGGACACTATATATAATAGCCATTTTAATAGTTATATACAGGATCTGTTGGATCTAAGGTCACCTATCTTGTTTTCTTAGGACAGGGTTTTCTCTTAGAACATAGGGTTGGAGATTAACAAGAATTTTGGGATATCCTTGTGTAACAAAATTACATGAATTCCTTTACCTGCACTCATACGAGGAGTGTACTTAAAGGGACATTAAACACTAAACTAATGCTGGATAGAATGATGCATTCAAAGAAAAGATTAGTCTGAGAATAACAAGTAGATGTATTTTTTTTAAGTTTCATTAGCTGTTTAAATATTGACAAAATAAGTTTTAGTGTCTATAAAACAATGGGAGCTGCCATGTTGTAATTTAGGTTACTTTCTTTGCTGTGGCCAATTAGACACAGTTATAAATAAGTCACTAGAGTATGTTATGTGGAGTATAACAGTGTTTGCATTTTCATTTCTAACCGGAACTGAAAAGCTCACAATTTCAGAATGGAATTACAGGAAAATATTGCATATATATAATGCACACACCATTTATCATTTTATATTACCATCTCAAAGTGTTTAATGTCCCTTTAAAGTATTGGCTGTCCCTGGGCCTCAAGGATAATTGTTAAACACTGTCTTAGAGGAACACAAACCTAAAACATCCATTGTCCCAAAGAGAGTGGGTGTTTTTATACAGTTTTGTATTTCCAAGTTCTGAACATGTTTCTAAAAACAAACCGTTGTTCAAACAATGGAGTCAATGCAATTTTTAATAACCTCAGATTTATTCATATCCTGATACTGGATTTAAAGGGACAGTCAAGTCCAAATTTATAGATAACATTGATCTCATGCACCTGGAGTGAGCACTGATTGGCTAAAATAAGTCTGTCAAAAGAACTTAAATAAGGGGGCAGTTTACAGAGGCATAGATACAAAGTAATCACAGAGGTAAAAAGTGTATTTCTATAACAGTGTTGGTTATGCAAAACTTGGGGAATGGGTAATAAAGGGATTATCTTCCTTTTTAAACAATAATAATTCTGGTGTTGACTGTCCCTTTAAATTTAATGCTTTTACCAGCGGATTCATGTTTTGAAGGGATAGTCTAGTCAAAATTAAATTTTCATGATTCAGATAGGGAATGCAATTTTAAATAACTTTCCAATTTACTTTTATCATCAAATTTGCTTTGTTCTATTGCTGTTCTTTGTTAAAAGCTAAACCGAGGTAGGCTCCTATGCTAATTTCAAAGCCCTTGAAGACATTTTTACAGTTTTTTTAGAGCTAGACAGTGTTAGTTCATGTGTGCCGTTATAGATAACATTGTGGAGTTATTTATGAGTCAGCACGGATTGGCTAAAATGCAAGTCTGTCAAAAGAATTGTATCTAAGCCTCTGCAGAGGTAAAACATATATTAGTATAACCATGTTGGTTGTGCAAAACTGGGTAATGGGTTATAAAGGAGGGATTATCTATCTTTTTAAACAATACAAACTGTCCCTATCACTGAAACTTTTAAATACAACAGCCTTTTTTTTTTTTTTTTTAAGATTGCTACCAGCGTTTAGAATTTCTTGGAGATGCAATTTTGGACTACCTCATAACTAAGCACCTTTATGAAGACCCCCGGCAGCACTCCCCAGGAGTTCTCACTGACCTGCGATCTGCACTTGTCAATAACACCATATTTGCATCGTTAGCTGTGAAATATGACTACCACAAGTACTTTAAAGCCGTCTCTCCTGAACTTTTTCACATTGTAGATGATTTTGTGCAATTTCAGCTAGAAAAGAATGAAATGCAGGGCATGGATTCTGAGGTAGGTAGAAGCGATGGCGAATCAACACTAAATATACTTCATGCACCTCCCTCTAATTCTGGGTTGCTACCGTTTTGGAACCTAGGTTTCACTGCAGGTATCTGAAGAAAGTTGTTGTACACTTGTGATCACATCAGCACTGGAATGCAGTAGTGGAAGCTAGATTTCAACATGGCGGCACCCATGACTAGAGGGAGGCGGAGAATAAACTTAAAGGGACATAATACTCATATGCTTTATCACTTGAAACTGATGCATTATAATTGTAAAAAGCTGACAGGAAAATATCACCTGAGCATCTCTATGTAAAAAAGGAAGATATTTTACCTCACAATCTCCTCAGCTCAGCAGAGTAAGTTCTGTGTAAAAAGTTATACTCGGCTGCTCCCAGCTGCAGGTAAAAAAAAATTAAAAAATGAAGAAATGAACTGCAGCCAATCAGCATCAGCAGTGCTGAGGTCATGAACTCTTTTACTGTGATCTCATGAGATTTGACTTAACTCTCATGAGATTTCATAGTAAGCTTCCTTTACCTGATTGGTGAAATAATATGAGAGTGCACAAGGCTCATTCCCTAAGCTGTCCTAGGACAGACACACTAAAATGCTGCTTAGAAATCCTTTACAATGGGATGTGGCTACTGAGGAACTTTTGAGGTAAAATATCTTTCTTTTTTACATAGAGATGTTCAGGAGATATTTTCTAGTCAGCTTTTTACAGCTATGCTGCATCACTTTCAAGTGTTAAAACATTTGGGTATTATGGCCCTTTAATGCTATGTATTTAGTGTTTAATGTTCTGAAAAAGAAAATGAAAAAGTATCTTGAATGTTAAAGAAAATCAGATAATTCATGTTTATTTTTTCAGCATATTTTTGCTTTTAAAAAAACAGTCTACTCCAAAAATATTATTGTTTAAAAAGATAGACAATCCCTTTATTACCCATTCCCCAGTTTTGCATAACCAACATGGTTCAATCTGCTTTTTACCTCTGTGATTACCTTGTATCTAAGCATCTTCTGACAGCCCCCTGATCACATGACTTTTTATTTATTATCTATTGACTTGCATTTTAGCCAATATGTGCAGTGTCATGCACAACTCCACGGGAGAGAGCACAATGTTATCTATATGGCCCACATGAATTAGCAGTCTCTTGTTGTGAAAAGCTAATAAAAAGCATGTGATAGGAGACTGTAATGGCTTGGATACAGGCCGAAATGTAGGGGTTTATATGTTATAAAGTATATTAATACAACTGGGGAATGGGTAGTAAAGGCGTCATCTATCTTTTAAAACAATAACAATTCTGGTGTAGACTGTCCCTTTAATTTTAAGCATGTCTCTACTAAATTGTTTATCAGTAGCTCGATTTTCCTTCATTAGTAATTTACACATTGGTACTATTTGGTTGATGTTACAATAGCTCATACATCACACCCTCCTGGGAAAAGGGATATAATGTATGGTAATGTAATTATCATTTGTTTGCATTTTATATAAAGACTACCACAGTAAAACACATGGGTTTTAAAAATATCAAAACTTTTTAATGTAGGAAGTCCAAGAGACCTGTTTACTTGCATATTTCCTCCACATTATTTCTATCGCAACTATGGGCTCTGGGTACAATGGCTCCCCATCTAGTTCTTTAATCCACATCATACACTGATCACACTATGCAATATGTAGTACTGTTCGACATCTAACACCCAGCATGGTGAGAAATACAGATACTCTCAGTAAACTTATTTACCTAAAGGGATAGGAAATTCAAAATTAAACTTGCATGATTCAGATAGAGATGGTCATTTTAAGACGTTTTTAAATTCACTTCTATTTTCAAATATGCTTGGTTCTCTTGGTGTCCCATGTTGAGCAATAATACATACATATCCTACTCTAGAGGGAGCTAGCTGCTGATTGGTGCCTGCACACATTTATCTTTTCTGATTGGCTAACTAGATGTGTTCAGCTAGCTGCTCCCCCAGAGGCAGAACTTTTCTCCACTTTCTGCTATAATGAAAACATTTCTGCAGATCAGTTTGAAATAAAATTTTAAATTAGGCAGTTACACTAAAGCACCAGTTCAATATTGCAATCTGTTGGTCAACTGTAGAATAAAGAATATTATAACAATTTTTAAAGTTGTATAATATAGTGCAGCAGTTGAAAAACGCATTTCAAATTAGCTGCAAAGAAAAAAAGTTTTTAAAACGTCTAGTGGAAAAATCCCTGAGAGCCAATCAACAATAAATGCAGCGCTGCTCCATATTTGACTGTTCTCTTCAAACTGCACTTTTTTCTGGCTGCACTGTGTTAAGGAAAACTTACACAGTGCAGCCAGAACACAGTGCTGTTTGAAGAGAACAGTCTGATGCAGAGCTGCGCTGAAAAGTGAAAGAGCTAACAGTTCCTGCACGTGCACATGCTGAATTTTCTGTTATAACATCTCAGATGACAACATGTTCTACCTTGAGGGCTGCTCCTTCAGCAAAGGATAACAAGAGAATGAAACAAATTTGATAATAGAAGTAAAGTTAAAAAACAATTTAAAATTGTATGTTCCATCCAAATCATAAAAGAAAATTGAGGTTTTCTGTCCCTTTAAGTTTACCTAATTAAGCTTATCTTTATGATGGTGGTTTCTTGCTGTTGAATTATAAAACTTTAAGAGTTCCTAGGATTTTTAAAGGAAAACTGTGAGAGAAAAAAAGGTATTTTGCCTTAAACTATAGTAATTAAAGGGACACTCAAGTCAAAATTAAACTTTCATTATTCAGATAGAGTATGCAATTTTGAACAACTTTCCAATTTACTTCCATTAACAAAATGTGCACAATCTTTTTATATTTAGACTTTTTCAGTCACTAGCTCTTACTGAGCATGTGCAAGAATTCACAGAATATATGCATTTGTGATTGGCTGATGGCTGTCGCATGGTAAAGGGGGAGTGGAAATGGTCATAACTGAAATTTATCCAAAAAAAATCTACTCATTTGAAGTTCAGACTTAATTCTATTGCGTTGTCTTTTTATTATGCATTTGTTGATTGTGCAAATCTACTGTATATTTACTGGTTTAGCACCTTTACATATTCCTTTAAAGTAAAGAAAACCCATTCTCCCATAGATTCCCTTAGCATACAGTGTTTTTACTGCAGCTGGGCATTCTGGGTATGGACATGCAACCTTAAAGGGACATAACACACAAATTGTAAGCTGCATAACAATGTACCTTCATATCTGGGAAGAAGTTTGCAATGAATAATGCAGCTTTATTTTGTCAAATGAGCATATTTAGTTTTTTTCTTTTCACGGATTTCCCTGTTTCTCAGAACAAAAGAACTATTGCTAACCAGTCACAAATTAATACGCAGATATAGCATGAACTTTGTTGGCACATGTGCTGTTAGGAAAGGACAAGAGAGTAGGTAAAGTAGTACTAATGGTAAGTACCTATAGGTGCCAAATATTTTTGTAATCAACAAGCACCTGTTAGGGGGGGCAATATAGCACTAAGGAGACTCATAGATAAATGAGTAACAAAGTCTGTAACAAAAAGAGTGCTTTACCCCTGCAATTATTTAGGAAAAATTCTCCCTGAATAATACAGGAACGATTTTTAACCGTTCATACTTTATCTTTATTGGTTTAACTATTCAATCATACATGTTTAAAAACACTTAAACTCTCTAGATATCAATATATAGCATAGATGTGTGAATAATACCTCTGAGAATCATGCATCTATATGTGAAACATTGTACTTGGTTTGTATAATATCAAGCAGTCAGATACAAACATTATCTTTTGTAGCCGGCTATTAATAAATTCAGAAATAACATTGTAACAAGAGGACCTGTTAATATGTGGGATGTCAGATTATGAGATTAAAACTATCTAGCTAATACTCTATCTGTAATTATAAAGTCCTTGCTTGCACAGTCAACTTTAGCATAGCTGCTCAATGTAATAGATTCTGTCTGCTTGAACGCTATTGATATCAATATACAGCATAGGTATGTGAATAATACCTCTGAGAGTCATGTATCTAAATATGAAACATTGTACTTGGTTTGTATAATATCAAGCAGTTAGATACAAACAATATTTTTTGCAGCCGGCTATTAATAAATTCAGAAATAATGCTGTAACAAGAGGACCTGTTAATATGTGGGATGTCAGATTGCGAGATTAAAGCTAATAAGCTAATACTCTATCTGTAATTATAAAGTCCTTGCTTGCACAGTTAACTTTAGCACAGCTATTAAGTGTAATAGATCTGTCTGCTTATGCCCCTTCTATAGCGGGGCCTAGATTAACATTTAACTGACTTGTTTCACTAACATAGCACAACGTCTGATCTCAGAATATAACACACATTTACAAGCTATTGGCAATTAACAGTTATCATAGAGAGTAAGCAGTTAAAAAAGGAGTATGAACTCTCTGAAGCAAGACCCCTGACACGTGTTTCGCTCACGCTTCCTCAGAGGGGTTACACGCCGGCTGTTTGGTAAATCTATTTACTGGTTAATAAGTCCCACATTGGGTGTGGGATTGGATGATCATGAGGAATTATCTTGATTCTGATTGGTAGGATTGCATGTCAATCATGTTTAGGCATCATCCAATGGGGATACATTTTTCATTTGAAGCCTTATGCTATACTCTGTTACATGTTGCGCACTTATGCATGTTGGTTGCGATAATATGTTACTTTGCAAACTTATGCATGTGGGTTACGATGATATAGGTTACTTTATCAGGAAGTTCTTTATGTTACTGCTGAAGAATAAGTTCTAAAATTTCTTATTGTACATACTATCACTTGTTGTGTGTATTTTGTATTATACCACAGAGATATTGTTTGGTAATAGGACCATGTGCAGGGTTTTCAATCTGTTTATTGCAGGTTGGTATTTGTAATAAAGGTATTGAATACATCAGTAGCATGACAGTAATGACAGATGTTTTAAAGACAGGAGCAAGATTACGCAGGACACTGTGTATACTATTTCTGACATATTTTTATAGAGTATCATAGGGGTATGGTGTCTAATAAAGTTAGTATTTCTCTAGGGTTAAGTGGGTTGTTTTCTAGGGCAATAGATACCAGTGCTGTTTTTAAGAGGAAAATAGTTTAATTTAGTTCACATTAGTATGTGTAGATTTTAAGGGTGCAGGAATAAATGTTTCCAAATATTAGGTGAAAGTCTATAAATTTGTTACTTAAGTGTGTTATATGCACATATAGTTGAAGAGGTGGGTCACATAAATAAAAATGTAATAATAAAGTGAAGTGGATGTAATGTATATATAAAAAAACAAGCATATTACAGCATATTTCAAGTCAGTGATTCCACTTTTGTGAATTGTTAAAAAATATTGTGCCACTGATGTGATAGTTTTACCTTTGGGTACATCCTTTGTGGCATTTTTTATATTATTGGCATGTTCCAAAATTCTTACCCTGGCTTCGCGGGTTGTCATGCCTACGTAAATATATTTGGTTGTGATGTAATATAATTATAGATATACAAAGTAATTGTTATATTCATCGAGTCCTTTAGGTTGTATGGAGTCTAATAGATATATCCATCTACATTCTGACTTTAAAAGTGCTTCTTCCAGATTTCCTTCTCTTATGCCCAGAGAGATTTTCTGTATCACAGCATATTTCAAGTCAGTGATTCCACTTTTGTGAATTGTTAAAAAATATTGTGCCACTGATGTGATAGTTTTACCTTTGGGTACATCCTTTGTGGCCTTTTTTATATTATTGGCATGTTCCAAAATTCTTACCCTGGCTTCATGGGTTGTCATGCCTACGTAAACTTACTTGCATGAACAAAAAAGAACATAGATCACTCCTGTCGACCGACATGTATAGTGTTTTTCTTATTTGTGAATTTTGCCTTTTTTGTCAGTGATTTGTTTGATTTTAGTTACATATGTACATGCTGAACATGAACCACATGGATACATTCCTGGGTCTTTTGGTGTTTTCTTTGGGATATGAACGTAGTGGCTTTGAACCAACTGATCTTTTAGATTTCTGGGTCTTTTGTGCCCTGTGGTTATTTTATGCCCTATCATAGGTGCAAGTGTGGTATCATTTTGTAGTGTGTGCCAATTTGTATTCATACTCCCAATTACCTGTTGCATTTGGGGATTGTATGTGGTAGTTAATCTTGAACATATTTCTTCTTGATTTTTGGCTTTAGGTTTTAATAAGTTGTTTCTATCTTGTTTTAAAGCTGCCATTCTGGCTGATTTCACTGATCGTTTACTATATCCTCTTTGGATTAATCTTTCCATCATTTCAGTGCTTTCTTGTAAATATGTTTGTACATTGGAGCAATTTCTTCACAGTCTTATGAATTCCCCTTGGGGTATTGCTTTGAGTGTACTTGGAGGGTGGACACTGGTATGATGCAATAGGGTATTTGTAGATGTTTCTTTTCTATACATTTGTGTATCTATGCTGCCATCTTCATTTTTTCTGATGGTAAGATCTAAAAAATTCACTGTACTTAAATCTGCTTGATACAAATTTTAGCATTTGCAGAATAAAGGCATTATGTTGTTGGTTGGTATTGGTGGATAAAAAATAAATCATTGCTTTTAAGCCATCATTATGGTGAATGCTGGTATACAGTGATTCAACATCCATAGTTACTAGGCAGGTTGTGTCTGTTATTTTGAGATTTCGTAGTACTTGTAACACTTCCATTGTGTCACAAATGTAAGAAGGTAACATAGTTAGGTATTCTCTTAGTCTCAAATTTATGTATTTACTGGCTAGTTCAGTTAAGTTTAAGATTTTGGGAATCCTTTAATGTATTTACTGGGGAAATGGTTCGATATGCACAGCAAATACCCTTGTGGGTCAGATATATTGATGATGTGCTCTTACTATGGGAAGGCACAAAAACAGAATTGGAAAAATTCATACAAATACTTAATATTAATGATAAAAACATCAAACTGACTTAGCAAGCAGATTTAAGTACAGTGCATTTTTTAGATCTTACCATCAGACAAAATGAAGATGGCAGCATAGATACACAAATGTATCGAAAATAAACATCTACAAATACCCTATTGCATCATACCAGTGCCCACCCTCCAAGTACACTCAAAGCAATACCCCAAGGGGAATTCATAAGACTGCGAAGAAATTGCTCCAATGTACAAACATATTTACAAGAAAGCACTGAAATGATGAAAAGTTTAATCCAAAGAGGATATAGTAAACGATCAGTGAAATCAACCAGAATGGCAGCTTTAAAACAAGATAGAAACAACTTATTAAAACCTAAAGCCAAAAATCAAGAAGAAATATGTTCAAGATTAATTACCACATACTATCCCGAAAATAACTACAGGGTACAAAGGACCCAGACATCTAAAAGATCAGTTGGTTCAAAGCCACTACATTCATATCCCAAAGAAAACACCAAAAGACCCAGGAATGTATCCATGTGGTTCATGTTCAGCATGTACATATGTAACTAAAATCAAACAAATCACTGACAAAACAGGCAAAATTCACTAATTAGAACAACAATATACATGTCGGTCGACAGGAGTGATCTATGTTCTTTTTTGTTCATGCAAGTAAGTTTATGTAGGCATGACAACCCGCGAAGCCAGGGTAAGAATTTTGGAACATGCCAATAATATCAAAAATGCCACAAAGCATGTACCCAAAGGTAAAACTATCACATCAGTGGCACAACTTTTTTTTAGCAATTCACAAAAGTGGAATCACTGACTTGAAATATGCTGTGATACAGAAAATCTCTCTGGGCATAAGAGAAGGAAATCTGGAAGAAGCACTTTTAAAGTCAGAATGTAGATGGATATATCTATTAGACTCCATACAACCTAAAGGACTCAATGAATATAACAATTACTTTGTATACCTATAATTATATTACATCACAATCAAATATATTTAATTATGCACATTTGACCACAGCTCATTACTACTTAATGTTTAAGTACTTCATCCCTTTCCTAGGCACTTTTCCCTTAGTCTATAAATAATTATGTTAATTACTTAACGCTTTACTATGCAAGTATGCACACTTAGTAAGCAATAATACACAATATTTAATAAGGCAACTAATTTGTGACGCTCCATCACTAATTTTTTGTTTTTTTTATATACATTACATCCACTTCACTTTATTATTACATTTTTATTTATGTGACCCACCTCTTCAACTATATGTGCATATAACACACTTAAGTAACAAATTTATAGACTTTCACCTAATATTTGGAAACATTTATTCCTGCACCCTTTAATTTAGTTCCCATTAGTATGTGTAGAATTGAACTACTTTCCTCTTAAAAACAGCACTGGTATCTGTTGCCCTAGAAATTTATAAACAACCCACTTAACCCTAGAGAAATACTAACTTTATTAGACACCATACACCTATGATACTCTATAAAAATATGTCAGAAATGGTATACAGTGTTTTGCATAATCTTGCTCCTGTCTTTAAAACATCTGTCATTACTGTCATGCTACTGATGTATTCAATACCTTTATTACAAATACCAACCTGTAATAAACAGATTTAAAACCCTGCATATGGCCCTATTACCAAACAATATCTCTGTGGTATTATACAAAATACACACAACAAGTGATAGTATGTACAGTAAGAAAATGTAGAACTTCTTCTTCAGCAGTAACATAAAGAACTTCCTGATAAAGTAAGATATATCATCGTAACCCACATGCATAAGTTCGCAAAGTAACATATATTATCGCAACCAACATGCATAAGTGCGCAACATGTAACAGAGTATAGCATAAGGCTTCAAATGAAAAATGTATTCCCATTGGATGCCTAAACATGATTGTCGTGCAATCCTACCAATCAGAATCAAGATAATTCCTCATGATCATCCAATCTCACACCCAAGATGGGACTTATGAACCAGTAAATAGATTTACCAAACAGCCGGCGTGTAACCCCTCTGAGGAAGCATGAGCGAAACACGTGTCAGGGGTCTGGCTTCAGAGAGTTCATACTCTCATATTTTTTAACTGCTTACTATCTATGATAACTGCTGATTGCCAATAGCTTGTAAATGTGTGTTATATTCTGATATCAGACGTTGTGCTATGTTAGTGAAACAAGTCAGTTAAATATTAATCTAGCCCCCACTATAGAAGGGGCTTAAGCAGACAGAATCTATTACACTGAATAGGTGTGCAAAAGTTAACTGTGCAAGCAAAGACTTTAAAGCTAATAGGATAATACTTTATCTGTAATTATAATCTCGCAATCTGACATCCCACATATTAACAGGTCCTCTTGTTACAGCATTATTTTTTAATTTAATAATAGCCGGCTACAAAAGATATTGTTTGTATCTGACTGCTGGATATTATACAAACTACGTATAATGTTTCACACATAGATACATGATTCTCAGAGGTATTATTCACACATCTATGCTATATATTGATATCTAGAGAGTTTAAGTGTTTTTAAATGTGTATTATTAAATAAAGTATGAATGGTTAAAAATCGTTCCTGTATTATTCAGTGAGAATTTTTCCTAAATATTTGCAGGGGTAAAGCACTCTTTCTCCAACATTGGTGTGTCCGGTCCACGGCGTCATCCTTACTTGTGTGGAATATCTCTTCCCCAACAGGAAATGGCAAAGAGTCCCAGCAAAGCTGGCCATATAGTCCCTCCTAGGCTCCGCCCACCCCAGTCATTCTCTTTGCCGTTGCACAGGCAACATCTCCACGGAGATGGTTAAGAGTATGTGGTGTTTAAATGTAGTTTTTTTATTCTACTATCAAGAGTTTGTTATTTTAAAATAGTGCTGGTATGTACTATTTACTCTGAAACAGAAAAGGATGAAGATTTCTGTTTGTGAGAGGAAGATGATTTTAGCAGACAGTAACTAAAATCGATTGCTGTTTCCACATAGGACTGTTGAGATGAAGTAACTTCAGTTGAGGGAAACAGTTAGCAGACTTTTCTGCTTAAGGTATGACTAGCCATATTTCTAACAAGACTGTGTAATGCTGGAAGGCTGTAATTTCTCCTCATGGGGACCGGTAAGCCATTTTCTTAGTTTCAAACAGAATAAAGGGCTTAATATGGGCTATAAAACTGGTAGACACTTTTATGGGCTAAATCGATTGCTTTATTTGGACATTTTATACATGTTTATGCTGATAATTCACACTTATAAACTTGGGGAACGTTTTTTAACGTCAGGCACTATGTTAGACACCTTTTCCAGTCAGGGAGGGCCTTCCCAGTTGTAGGCTGAGCCTCATTTTCGCGCCATTACTGCGCAGTTGTTTTTGAGAGCAAGACATGCAGATGCATGTGTGAGGACCTGAAAGTGGTTGGAAAAGTTTCTAGAAGGCGTCATTTGGTATCGTATTCCCCTCTAGGCTTGGTTAGGTCACAGCAAAGGCTGTAGCTGGGACTGTATAGGGGTTAAATTTGTAAACGGCTCCGGTTCCGTTATTTTAAGGGTTAAAGCTCTGAAAATTGGTATGCAATACTGTTAATGCTTTAAGACACTGTGGTGAAATCTTGGTAAATTTTGAACAATTCCTTCATACTTTTTCACATATTCAGTAATAAAGTGTGTTCTGTTTAAAATTTAAAGAGACAGTAACGGTTTTGTTTTAAAACGGTTTTTGTGCTTTATTGACAAGTTTAAGCCTGTTTAACATGTCTGTGCCTTCGGATAAGCTATGTTCTATATGTATGAAAGCCAATGTGTCTCCCCATTCAAAATTGTGTGATAATTGTGCCATAGCGTCCAAACAAAGTAAGGACAGTACTGCCACAGATAATGAAATTGCCCAAGATGATTCCTCAGATGAGGGGAGTAGACATGATACTACATCATCTCCTACTGTGTCTACACCAGTTTTGCCCACGCAGGAGGCCCCTAGTACATCTATCGCGCCAATGCTTATTACCATGCAACAATTGACGGCTGTAATGGATAACTCCATAGCAAATATTTTATCCAAAATGCCTGCATATCAAAGAGAGCGCGATTGCTCTGTTTTAAACACTGAAGAGCAGGAGGGCGCTGATGATAATTGTTCTGTCATACCCTCACACCAATCTGAAGTGGCCATGAGGGAGGTTTTGTCAGATGGGGAAATTTCAGATTCAGGAAAAATTTCTCAACAAGCTGAACCTGACGTTTTGACATTTAAATTTAAATTAGAACATCTCCGCGCACTGCTTAAGGAGGTGTTATCTACTCTGGATGATTGTGACAACTTGGTCATTCCAGAGAAATTATGCAAGATGGACAAGTTTCTAAAGGTTCCGGTGCACCCCGACGCTTTTCCTATACCCAAGCGGGTGGCGGACATAGTGAATAAGGAGTGGGAGAAGCCCGGCATACCTTTTGTTCCCCCCCCCTATATTTAAGAAATTATTTCCTATGGTCGACCCCAGAAAGGACTTATGGCAGACAGTTCCTAAGGTCGAGGGGCCAGTTTCTACTCTAAACAAGTGAACTACTATTCCTATCGAGGATAGTGGTGCTTTCAAAGATCCTATGGATAAAAAATTGGAAGGTTTGCTTAAAAAGATTTTTGTACAGCAAGGTTACCTTCTACAACCCATTTCGTGCATTGTTCCTGTCACTACAGCAGCGTGGTTCTGGTTCGAGGAACTAGAAAAGTCGCTCAGTAGAGAGACTCCATATGAGGAGGTTATGGACAGAGTTCACGCACTTAATTTGGCTAACTCCTTTATTTTAGATGCCGCTTTGCAATTAGCTAGATTAGCGGCGAAAAATTCAGGGTTTGCAATTGTGGCGCGCAGAGCGCTTTGGCTAAAGTCTTGGTCAGCGGATGTATCATCCAAGACAAAATTGCTTAACATCTCTTTCAAAGGTAAAACTCTCTTTGGGCCAGAATTGAAAGAGATTATCTCAGACATCACTGGGGGAAAGGGCCACGCCCTTCCACAAGATAGGCCTTTCAAGGCCAAGAATAAGTCTAATTTTCGTTCCTTTCCCAATTTCAGGAACGGACCGGCCTCTAATTCTGCATCCTCTAAGCAAGAGGGTAATGCCTCACAGCCCAAACCAGCCTGGAAACCTATGCAAGGCTGGAACAAGGGTAAGCAGGCCAAGAAGCCTGCTGCTGCTACCAAAACAGCATGAAGGAGTAGCCCCCAATCCGGGACCGGATCTAGTAGGGGGCAGACTCTCTCTCTTTGCTCAGGCTTGGGCAAGAGATGTTCAGGATCCCTGGGCACTAGAAATAGTTTCTCAGGGTTATCTTCTGGAATTCAGGGAACTACCCCCAAGGGGAAGGTTCCACATGTCTCACTTATCCTTAAACCAAATAAAGAGACAGGCGTTCTTACATTGTGTAGAAGACCTGTTAAAGATGGGAGTGATACACCCGGTTCCAATGACGGAACAAGGAATGGGATTTTACTCAAATCTGTTCGTAGTTCCCAAAAAAGAGGGAACCTTCAGACCAATTCTGGATTTAAAGATCCTAAACAAATTTCTCAGTGTACCATCGTTCAAAATGGAAACCATTTGAACGATTCTACCCACTATCCAGGAAGGTCAATTTATGACTACCGTGGATCTAAAGGATGCGTACCTACATATTCCTATCCACAAAGAACATCATCAGTTCCTAAGGTTCGCCTTTCTGGACAAACATTACCAGTTTGTGGCCCTCTCATTTGGGTTAGCCACTGCTCCAAGGATTTTCACAATGGTACTCGGGTCCCTTCTAGCGGTTCTAAGACCGAGGGGCATTGCAGTAGTACCGTACTTGGACGACATTCTAATACAGGCGTCGTCCCTTTCAAGAGCAAAGGCTCATACAGACATCGTTCTGGCCTTTCTCAGATCTCACGGATGGAAGGTGAACATAGAAAAAAGTTCTCTGTCTCCGTCAACAAGAGTTCCCTTCTTGGGAACAATAATAGATTCCTTAGAAATGAGGATTTTTCTGACAGATGTCAGAAAGTCAAAACTTCTAAGCACTTGTCAAGTTCTTCACTCTGTTCCACGTCCTTCCATAGCTCAGTGCATGGAAGTAGTAGGGTTGATGGTTGCAGCAATGGACATAGTTCCTTTTGCACGAATTCATCTAAGACCATTACAACTGTGCATGCTCAAACAGTGGAATGGGGACTATACAGACTTGTCTCCAGTGATTCAAGTAGATCAGAAGACAAGAGATTCACTCCGTTGGTGGCTGACCCTGGACCATCTATCCCAGGGAATGAGATTCCGCAGACCAGAGTGGGTCATTGTCACGACCGACGCCAGTCTAGTGGGCTGGGGCGCGGTCTGGGAATCCCTGAAAGCTCAGGGACTATGGTCTCGGGAAGAGTCTCTTCTCCCGATAAACATTCTGGAACTAAGAGCGATATTCAATGCTCTCAGGGCTTGGCCTCAGCTTGCAAAGGCCAGATTCATAAGATTCCAGTCAGACAACATGACGACTGTTGCATATATCAATCATCAGGGGGGAACAAGGAGTTCCCTGGCGATGAAAGAAGTGACCAAAATAATACAATGGGCGGAGGATCACTCCTGCCATCTATCTGCGATCCACATCCCAGGTGTGGAAAACTGGGAAGCGGATTATCTGAGTCGTCAGACATTCCATCCGGGGGAGTGGGAACTCCACCCGGAGATCTTTGCCCAGTTGACTCAATTATGGGGCATTCCAGACATGGATCTGATGGCGCCTCGTCAGAACTTCAAGGTTCCTTGCTACGGGTCCAGATCCAGGGATCCCAAGGCGACTCTAGTGGATGCACTAGTAGCACCTTGGACCTTCAACCTAGCTTATGTGTTTCCACCGTTTCCTCTCATTCCCAGGCTGGTAGCCAGGATCAAACAGGAGAGGGCCTCGGTGATCTTGATAGCTTCTGCGTGGCCACGCAGGACTTGGTATGCAGACCTGGTGAATATGTCATCGGTTCCACCATGGAAGCTACCTTTGAGACAGGACCTTCTTGTTCAGGGTCCATTCGAACATCCAAATCTGGTCTCCCTCCAGCTGACGGCTTGGAGATTGAACGCTTGATTCTATCAAAGCGTGGGTTTTCAGATTCTGTGATAGATACTCTGGTTCAGGCCAGAAAACCGGTAACTAGAAAGATTTACCATAAAATATGGAAAAGATCTATCTGTTGGTGTGAATCCAAGGGATTCCCATGGAATAAGATAAAAATTCCTAAGATTCTTTCCTTTCTGCAAGAAGGTTTGGATAAAGGATTATCTGCGAGTTCTCTAAAGGGACAGATTTCTGCTCTATCTGTCTTACTACACAAACGACTGGCAGCTGTGCCAGATGTTAAAGCATTTGTTCAGGCTCTGGTTAGGATCAAGCCTGTTTACAGACCTTTGACTCCTCCCTGGAGTCTAAATCTAGTTATTTCAGTTCTTCAAGGGGTTCCGTTTGAACCTCTACATTCCATAGATATTAAGTTATTATCTTGGAAAGTTTTGTTTTCGGTTGCTATTTCTTCTGCTAGAAGAGTTTCTGAGTTATCTGCTCTGCAGTGTACTCCGCCCTATCTGGTGTTCCATTCAGATAAGGTTGTTTTGCGTACTAAGCCTGGTTTTCTTCCTAAGGTTGTTTCCAACAAGAATATTAACCAGGAGATTCTACTAAGAAGCTACAAAAGAGTTCAGACAAACATCTTCTCTGTTTGTCGTCTATTCTGGTAAAAGGAGAGGTCAAAAAGCAACTTCTACCTCTTTCCTTTTGGCTTAAAAGCATCATCCGATTGGCTTATGAGACTGCCGGACGGCAGCCTCCTGACAGAATCACAGCTCACTCCACTAGGGCTGTGGCTTCCACATGGGCCTTCAAGAACGAGACTTCCGTTGACCAGATATGTAAGGCAGCGACTTGGTCTTCACTGCACACTTTTGCCAAATTTTACAAATTTGATACTTTTGCTACTTCGGAGGCTATTTTTGGGAGAAAGGTTTTGCAAGCTGTGGTGCCTTCCGTTTAGGTAACCTGATTTGCTCCCTCCCTTCATCCGTGTCCTAAAGCTTTGGTATTGGTTCCCACAAGTAAGGATGACGCCGTGGACCGGACACACCAATGTTGGAGAAAACAGAATTTATGCTTACCTGATAAATTACTTTCTCCAACGGTGTGTCCGGTCCACGGCCCGTCCTGGTTTTTTTAATTAGGTCTGATGAATTATTTTCTCTAACTGCAGTCACCACGGTACCATATGGTTTCTCCTATATTTTTCCTCCTGTCCGTCGGTCGAATGACTGGGGTGGGCGGAGCCTAGGAGGGACTATATGGCCAGCTTTGCTGGGACTCTTTGCCATTTCCTGTTGGGGAAGAGATATTCCCCACAAGTAAGGATGACGCCGTGGACCGGACACACCGTTGGAGAAAGTAATTTATCAGGTAAGCATAAATTCTGTTTTTTTGTTAGACTTTGTAACTCTTTTAGCTGTTTAGAAAGGGACTGGGGTAGCCTGCCCTCTTCTATTCCCTTATGGGGGTTTAGTTCAGATGTATTTTATAGCAAATAAAGCAAAATAATTAATGAATATATAGTAAAACATTTTATGTGGTGTTAAAATGCTGAGTTTAATGGTCCTTTAATTAAAGGGATAGTTTACCAAAATGATTTGTGTAAATCATCCCTTTAGCGTGAAAACGGTTGGTAATTAATTTTAGGCTTTTTTTTCAATGTTTAGCTGATTTTAAACACTCTGATTTGTTTTCTTCCACTTTATTTTGCCACAGACTTCTCATTCCCTTCCCACCCCCTGTCTCATAAAGGGAATTCATGTGCCTCTTAACACAAGGTTGTAGAGTTTCCAGGGGACTTAGTTTTGGGAAAGTGCCAAGGTGAAAGCCGAGCAAGAAGCAGGCCAGATGCAGTGAAATAATGCAGCCACCGTTGGCTTACATGAGCGAGTCGTGCAGTTATTTGGGGAGATATAGGAGTAGCGTTTTTACTAGGTTCTTGTTTCAGTCAGTAATGTTTACACATGGCTGACAAATCGCCTAGGATTACGAACTTGCGAGTCAGATAAAATGTACATTGTGGGACCCTAAGGCACAGACTGTGTTGTGGAGCACTACAGTTTGCAATCTCTGCATTGCTATGTGTTACTGTTACATAGTTGTTGGTTTTAATCTGATGTTTATATTGTCATAAGGGTATTGCATGACCTTTTCTTGCCTTGTTTTCACACTCTAAATACCTACAGTATCACTTCATATTCTCACTGCATATTTAAGCTTTAAATCTTCATAATTTGTGACTTATAAAAATCTTACCTGTATCCAAATTATTTGGTGGAGCATTTTTAAATTTTTTGTTGCCCTAGTCCCATGATTTATGTGCTCCATGTTACCGGCTTTTCAGGCTGTTGTTTTCTTCTTAAAAGGGAAGAGTCCACAGCTGCAATCATTACTTTTGGGAAATACAGAACCTGGCCACCAGGAGGCGGCAAAGACACCCCAGCCAAAGGCTTAAATACCTCCCCCACTTCCCTCATCCCCCAGTCATTCTTTGCTTTCCCTCATCCCCCAGTCATTCTTTGCCTTTCATCACAGGAGGTTGGCAGAGAAGTGTCAGAAGTTTGAGAGAGTCTCTTATGGAGGGTAGTACTCTTCTCAATGGGACTGGAGTTTTAAGTAATCCTGTCAGCCTCTCAGTGAGAGCATGGATGAAAGTTAGTCCGGATATGCAGTGGGTGTTTTCCTGCGAACCCATCCCGACTCATATTAACAGCTCCTTGGTAATCAGCATTAACAAGTTTCGCTGCCTACCTTTCTTCACTCAAGTCCTTGTCAGAAGAGAGGCTATCTGTCACACTTGAAGTGCCGTGTTTCTGTTCCACGGCGTAGATTCCGGTAAGATCGTTTAATTTTATTTTGATATGTGAATGTAAAATTAACTAAACAAGGTAGGTTCCCAGTGGGACTGCTTTTATCTTAATAAGGAATCATGGGTTAATATCTCCTGAGGGTTATTCAACAGGGGGGACTTTTAATCATGTTTGTTATATGGTTCTATCTGCAAATGTGTAGCTATACTTAGGCTCACAGCCTTTACGGAACATAACGGCCTTCTTTTAATGACGCGATCTTTCAAGATTGTGCGTCCTTTTCGTGACTGGCACGGTGCACCTTGTGACGGGTGCGGTTGCGTTGTTTTTCACTTCCGTATGCTGACTGTGTGCGACCGAGAGAGTCTTGCTCGTGGGTTGTCTGGTTCAGAGGAGGTGGTTAGTGCCCCAGCCATTGGGGGTCTTAAGGGGTGCCAGTTAGTTTTTTTGTAATCCCAAGATTATATAGGATTCTGATATGCGCGACACGAATGCCTCCGATACGGAGGATGTGTCTTGTGATGAATATGAAATGGCCCGGGTAATCAATGCCCATCAGTTATGTTCCGATTGCCGTTCTAGATTACACTCTTCTCCCGAAGCAGGGAGCTTAGAGTGCGTTGAGCCATCCGCCTCCGAGGTTTCCATGAAGCGAGTGCCCCAGTCCATTTCTCGGCTACGCAAGCAGGTGTCCCTATGGCCTTTACTTCTTCTCCGGAGGGTGGCTTGTTTCTTCCAGAGGTTACGGCACAGTTCCACATGGCCAATTCTATGGCGCCGAATCATTTATATCTCCCAAGTGAAGTATTTCTAAGATACTGTCCGTTTTCCGTTAACCAGGGCCTGTCGAGCGTGGGATTGCCCAGTTCAGTTCGGCCTTCTGGGGAAGCGTTGGCCCCTGAGGCTTCAGGGGCCCCTATCTCAGGGCCAGGATCTTCAGTTGATCCAGCGAGGGATGATTTTGCCTTCAGTTATAGGCTGGCTCGTCCTTCGTGTTCTTTTAAGACATGTTTTGGCAATGTTGGAGGATCCCAGTCCTAGCCGGGTGAGGGATCCGAGGCCTTAGAAGCTGGAGGGCAAAATGGATATGACGTTTGGGGATGAAGCCAATCTCCTTAATGTCTCCGTTTTCTTTGCTTTGTTTTCGATTCCAGTTTTGAGCTTGGGTGAATGGGGCTTTTTATCGGCTGGTCCCGTTGTCGTCCTCATTCACCTTGATCGTTCACCCGATGGGTGCTGCCTTAATTTTATTTTTCTTCATAAATGGAAAGAGTCCACAGCTGCATTCATTACTTTTGGGAATTAAGAACCTGGCCACCAGGAGGAGGCAAAGACACCCCAGCCAAAGTCTTAAATACTCCTACCACTTCCCGCATCCCCCAGTCATTCTTTGCATTTAGTCCCAGGAGGTTGGCCGACGAGTGTCAGAAGTTTGTTTTGTCTCTTATGGAGGGTAGTACTCTTCGACATGAGACGGGAGTTTTAAGTAATCCCATCAGTCTCAGTGAGGGCTTGGATGAAAGTTATAGTCCAGATTGCAGGGAGAGTCTTTCTGCGAAACCATCCCGACTCATGTTAACAGCTCCACAAGCAATCGGCGTTGTTGAACTTCGCTTCACTGCCTGCTTTCTTCTCTTAAGTCCATGGCGGAGGCCATCGAGGGTTAATATCTCCTGAGGGGAATTATTGAACAGGGGGGTTTTAATCATGTTTATGTGATTCAATCTGCTTATGTGTAGTGTTAACTTGGACTCTTGGCTTGGAACATAAAGGCCTTTGGAAGTGACGCGACCTTATGGTTGGGCGCGCTTTTTTTGGATTGTACGGTTCACCTTGTGACTGGGCATGTTTACGATTTGGTCTTCCATTTCCGCATTCCTGACCGCGTGGCAACGGTAAAATTCTGGTCGGCCAGTGTCTGGTTCATAGGAGTTGGTTAGTGCTCTAGCCATCGTGGGTGTCAGGTGCCGTTTATATTTTGTTTTCTTATAGTCCATATTATTATGTTCTCTATCCAGTTATGGAGGAGGATTCTAATGCTGAGACTGTTCAACTTTCAGATTCTTTGACTTGTGAAGAATGCGAATTGGCCCCGTTGACGCATGTCAATCAGTTATGTTCTGTATGTCATATTAGAGGGCCTTGTTCCTCAGGCTCGGGGAATCAAGGGACTGCTGAGCCATCCGCCTCTGGGGATTCTGTCCTCCAGGAGGCGAGTTCCCTACCGCTCCCTACTACTACAAATGCGGCTTAACCAGATTATGTTTATCACTCCTTGCAGGGTGGCTTGTCTCCCCCCCCCCCCCCCCCCCCCGAGGTCGCAGCACATTTTCGCTTTCACATATTTTTGGCGATTATGCGTCTGCAAAGTCCAGACGTTTATTTGCGTTTGTGCTCATGCTCTATTGTCCCGGGTCTCCAGGGCCTTGGCTGGGCCTATGCAGTTCCCTGCAGGTGTAGCTGTCCCTGAGTGCCTTTTGTTACAGAATAGCGCGCCTTCATGTTTTACTCAGACACGTTTTTGAGTTATTAGAGGACCCCATTCTTAGCGGATACTGGAGTCCGCAGTATTCTACTTCGAATGGCTCGCCTCATTAGACATGAGGGGACGACATAATCTACTGATTGTCGTTTATTGAGATCCTTCCCAGTTTTGTTGGAAGATCAGGGTTCCGTTTGCCTGGTCCTGCGGGTGTGCCTGTTCTTCTTGGGCGTTAACCTACGGGTTGCCTTATATTTTCTTTTATCCGGTTAGGATGTCTTTTATTTTGAATTATATGTTCCTTTGGGAACTTTCTCTGGGATGGATCCTCGCTGTTTACTTCTGCGGAAGTTTGTTACGGGGCATGTTAGTCCTATGTTTGTCTGTTATTCTCTTCCCCTCTGAGGGAGGATTTAGGCAGCTTGGCGGTTATGATCCTGTCTGCAGGCTGGTCCTGCTCAGGTTCATTTCTTCTGTCTCGAGGCTTGTTTAGACACGTGGCGCCTCTTCTGCCTGGCTGGGCCCGTTGAGGCGCCGAGTGCTCTCTTTATTATTTGTGTTTTTCTTGTTTTAATTTTACAAGTTTCAGCTAAGCATTCTAAAAGGTCCGCGAGGCAGGAACGATGTTTCAGTCTTTATTTAGCCTTCAAGCTGGTTGACTGAGTCAGTGGAGTTTCGCTGCGTCACTCTCTTCCAATACTCTCAGGACCTAGAGGGTTATTCCTCATGTGAAAGGATTGGGGGCTTAGCACCTCCTTGCTGTTGTTTTGGGCAGTTTGGCCTTTCTGAGGCTCTGGGAAATTGTCCTATTGGACTTGTTCCTTCCATGGTCCTTTTGGGGACCTGGTTTTCCCTTTGGAAGATGGTTGTTCCTTTTTTAGGACATTGGGGCTCTGCTTAGGGTTTTTCCCCGGAGCTGGGAATGATCCGCATCCTTTTTTCATGTGATCCTCTGACTCTTATTGGAGGTGATGTGGAGACTAGTCTTGCTCGAGTGACTTTGTCGTCGAGGTATCCCCTTGCTTTGAACGTCTTGTGGCAGTTTGAACACCTATGGGCTCTAGTGTCTTGGTTTGAGATGCCTTAGCTCCTTTAGCGTGTTGGACTTCGGCAAGGGGTGGTCTCTTCCTTGGGTCAGGACTTGCGAGGTGTTCTCATTATCCGGGTTATTCTGGATATTGCATTGATATCTCCCTGTGGGTCTGTTTTTTGTATCAGACGGGGTGTTTGAGTTTCTGGGATATTGTTTGTTTCTAAACAATTGGGGTCTCGGACCCGTCATCGCCCTGGTTCTTCCGGTGGCTGAGGCTTTCGCTCAGCATTTTCCATTGTGGTTCCCGTTGCGGGTTGTTACCAGACTTTGCAGACTTTATGGCGGTTTTGGTGTTCTCCACTTCCAGGGAACTTGGGCTCTGACCTTTGGTCTGGCTAGTTGACCTGGCCCCGGTTGGCCAGGTTTTCTGAGTGCCGATGCTCATGGGGCTTGCCTTACGCTTATTGAACGGTTTGCAGGGTATCCGCTGCAGCTATTGCACCTTGTCTGTGTGATGGCAGGTTAATTTCTAAGGGGATTCCTTCCAAGTTCATCTGCATTGGAGATTGATCTCTTGTTCAGCCTGTGGCCTTGTGTCCTGTGGGCAGGTGCTCTGTATTTAATGGTCCCTTTTTCTTAGGGGGGCTTGTTCTCTTTATGGAGGTTTGGTCCTTGTCTTAGGGCTTCTCCTGTATTCAGGCGGTGGAACAAATTATTTAACCTATGTTGAAGAGTACATGCTCTCTGGGTTGTTCTGTTCTATCTGGAGTCTTGCTGGCTTTGCGTTGAGACTATGTTGGGGCCTTTTTTTGCTAGATTCTTCAGCCTTGTCGACTGTCTATAAGGAGTTTCGGTTGGGCTAGGGCCATTCTTCTGTTCTTTTGTGAGCTGGTGTGGGGGGTCTTTTGTTCCCCTGTTTTCAGACCTTCCGACGCTTGGGCGTAGGTTTTGAGATTGTTGTTCATCTTGGGGGTGCAGTGGGCCTCGTTGAGGTTCTGTGCTTCTCCTATTTTTTTTTTTTTTTTTTGAGACCTGTGTGTCGGTCTGGCGGCTTGGATTGCCTGGAGTGTGCTCTCTGTCTTGGAGTCTTTGCAATCTGATCTTTTGTTTGGCCGCTTTTTACTTCTCAGCAAGTATTTTCTTTCTGTGTTAACCTGATGGTGATTGTGTGTTCTAGACTCAGGTGTTTACCTTGTCTGGGTTTGCTACACGTATTATGTGTTGAATACCTCAGTATTCTAAGTTCTGACGTTTTGAGGACTCCGTCTTCAGTTGTCTTTTTATGTGCTTTCGCACGATGTTGAGAGATAAGTTTTCTCTGTTCTGATTCCCGGTCCTAATCCTTGTGGTTTTTGTTTGGTTTGGGCATTGCTTCCCCTTGTTTGTCAGGACCCATTTGCGTCTTTGTGACCTGGGCTCGTTCTGGGAGTTCTTTCTTTTATGGAATTTGTGGTGACCTTTCGGTTTCCCTTTGGTTCTCCTTGCCCTATCCCTTTGGGAGTTTTGAGCTGGTGTTCCCTTCGTTAGTGAGGGGTGTGTGGTTGGGGACCGACTGCTGAGCAAAGGTGTCTTTTGGAGGACTGTTGGCTCAGCTGAGTTTGATTTTGCGGTCTCTAGCTAAACTTCTGGGCTATCTGCGGATCAGTGTCCTTGGGGCCTTTTTTCCTTTCAATGTTTCTCGACTTGGGTCGAAGCAGGGTTTTGTTGGGTAGTGGTTTCAGACCTGGTTCCTTCAGAATATACCTTCCCGTCTTGGCATTCAGTGTCCTCTATAGCTTGGGTATTGTTTTTCCAAAAGTAATGATTGCAGCTGTGGACATTTATGAAGAAAAACTTAAATTATGCTTACCTGATAATTTTATTTTCTTCAGATGGAAAGCGTCCACTGCTCCCCACCCGTATTTTTTTATGTGGGGTGTCTGTATTTTTATTCTTCTGGCACCTTTTCACCCTGATATTTCTTCTACTGTTCCTTGTTCCTCGGCAGAATGACGGGGATGAGGGAAGTGGGAGGAGTATTTAAGCCTTTGGCTGGGGTGTGTCTGCCTCCTCCTGGTGGCCAGGTTCTTAATTCCCAAAAGTAATGAATGCAGCTGTGGACTCTTTCCATCTGAAGAAAGTAAAATTATCAGGTAAGCATAATTTAAGTTTTTTAGATCCGGATGGATGTGATTAATTTAGTTTTTTCTTAAGCTCGTGTCTGTTAGATACTCGTTTTTATGAACGTTCTTCTCTGGAACCGATACTTGCGATTTAGGTTGTGTGGGCAAATCCTCGGAAGTTGAGCTCTTGTTGAATAATAGAATTTATTTTTCTTTTTAAAGACATGAGTCCACGGATTTCATCCTTACTTGTGGGATTACACCTCTTGGTCAGCAGGAGGAAGCAAAGAGCACCACAGCAGAGCTGTATATATATATATAGCTCCTTCCCTCACACTCCAGTCATTCTCTTTGCCTGTGTTAGTGATAGGAAGAGGTAAAGTGAGGTGTTAGTTTAGTTTCTTCAATCAAGAGTTTATTATTTTTAAAATGCTACCAGTGAGTGCTATTTTATTATAGGGTGTAGCCGTATTAGAGCTACTGGTGGCTTTAAAGCAATGGGAACTGGTGGGACATAATTCTCACTGCGCCTCCCATACTGTGATGCTGGCCTTACGATGATGGTCTTAGCAGATACTAAGGCCCTATCTGTGTCCACAGGGCTATAGGAGGAAGAGACCTATTGAGCCTGGGGGACTTGTCATGCTGTTGGTCAGCATCGAGGTAAGTGCAGTCTTTTATTTTTCTGGGCCATATGATATCTCAGAAATGACTACACACTTACTTATTATATGTTGCAAACATGGGCTCTCTGGGAAGGGCTTCCCCTATTGCACAACATGGATGGGTTTCATATGGTGATGACAACCGACGCTGTTGCAGAGATATACTAAGACTGTAATTTATTTGGGAATTGGGCACTTTACAGTGAGGGCTCCACTATCAGTCACTATTTATATGTACTGTGGGCAGGACGCTGGGGCTATGGTTGTCCGAAGTTTTTACATAAAGAGGCTCCGGTACCAGGCTGTGTTTTATGGGCTACGTTTGGGTAACTGATACACGATAGTTACTAAGATCTTAGCCGCAGGATGTTACGCTATGCCCACAAAGGGTGGGGTTAACTTTGGCGCGCTTGGGTCAGTAAATCCGCGCAGTGTTTTTTGCTCCGGAGTTCCGATGTTCAGTGATCACCATCGCATGTCAGATGTTACGCGAAGACCGCATGGTTGGGAAATAAGCAGGCAGTCTGCAGCGTTCTGAGACACGATCAGGAATTTGCTGGATCGGTGTACCATGGAGGCAGGTAGGCGCCTCAGCAGAGCTGTTGAGGCAAGGAGGTGTTTGTTTCTTTTAGTTAAGACACTTTGCATAGAATTTGGCTAACACATTATTCAGTGCAGTAAAATTGTTAGACACTTTATCTCTTAAAGGCACAGTATCCTGTTATTTTAAAGAGCATATTTATAATAGTGCTTTTTTGGCCATAAATTAAAGGCCTCTATAATTTATAGGAGCCAAGACTAAATTTTTCCTTGCTTTGTGTTATCATGGACTCTGAAGATATCCATGATGTTACATGTGCCATGTGTTTGAATGCCAATGTGGAACCTCCTGCTCCTTTTTGTCCCTCCTGTGTTGAGAGGGCTTTACACTATAGAGAACATTTTCTTTGCTAAAAAATTTCCTAAAGCGGATGCTTCTCAGGGGTCTACTGATGAGATGCAGAGTATGCCGCACCTTTCCCCCCAAGCGTCACAGCCCTTAACACCCGCTCAGGCGGTGCCCAGTACTTCTTCAGTTTCTTCTGCGATCACGTTAAAGGACATAGCTGCAGTTATGTCCTCTACACTTTCCGATGCATTATCTGCCTTTCCCATATTTCAAGGCAAGCGTAAAAGGAAGGAGAACCACGTGGTCAATGCAGTTTCTGATACTATGATGGCGATATCAGACGTACCCTCCCAGGGCTCTGAATTGGAGGGTATGGTGGTCCTATCTGAAGGTGAACTAGTAAACGTTTAAATTCGGTTTATAAACCTCGTGTAGTTATTCCAGAGGTTTTTCCAGTTCCTGATGCTATTTCAGATGTGATTTCTAGGGAATGGAATAGACTGGGTACTTCTTTTACTCCTTCAAGGTTTAAGAAACTGTATCCTTTGCAGACTGATAGATTGGAGTTTTGGGAAAAGATCCCCCAAAGTTGATGGGGCCATCTCTACTCTTGCTAAACGTACTACTATTCCTACGGCAGATAGTACTTCTTTTAAAGATCCTTTAGATAGGAAACTTGAATCTTATCTAAGGAAGGCTTATTTATGTTCAGGTCATCTTCTTAGGCCTACTATTTATTTGGCTGATGTAGCTGCTGCTTCAACTTCTTGGTTGGAAACTTTAGCGCAAGTACTAGATCATAATGTGTATAGCATTGTTAAGCTAATTCAACATTCTAATAATTTCATTTGTGATGCCATTTTTGATATCATTAGAATTGATGTCAGATATATGTCTTTAGCTATATTAGCTTGAAGAGCTTTATGGCTTAAATCTTGGAATGCTGATATGACTTCTAAATCAACGTTGCTATCTCTCTCTTTCCAAGGTAATACATTATTTGGTTCTTAGTTGGATTCTATTATTTCAACTGTCACTGGGGGAAGGGAGCTTTTTTGCCTCAGGATAAAAAAATCTAAGGGTAAATTTAAAGCTGCTAACCGTTTTCGTTCCTTTTGTGAAAATAAGGAACAGAAACCTGATCCTTCCCCTAAGGGAACGGTTTCCAATTGGAAGCCTTCTCCAGTCTGGAATAAAACCAAGCCATTTAAAAGATCTAAATCAGCCCCCAAGTCCGCATGAAGGTGCGGCCCTCATTCCAGCTCAGCTGGTAAGGGGCAGACTAAGATTTTTCAAGGATGTTTGGATCAATTCAATCCAAAATCATTGGATTCAGAACATTGTTTCTCAAGGGTACAGAATAGGTTTCAAGGTAAGACCGCCTGTGAGAAGTTTCTTTCTCTAACGCATTCCAGTGAACCCAGTAAAAGCTCAGGCTTTCCTGAAGTGTGTTTCAGACCGGGAGTTATCTGGGGTAATTGTGCCAGTTCCTTTTCAGGAATGGGGTCTGGGGTTTTATTCAAATCTGTTCATTGTTCCAAAGAAGGAGAATTCTTTCAGACCAGTTCTGGATCTAAAAATTTTGAATCGTTATGTAAGAATACCAACATTCAAAATGGTGACTAAGGACTATTCTGCCTTTTGTTCAGCAAGGGCATTATATGTCCACAATAGTCTTACAGAATGCATATCTTCATATTCCGATTCATCTAGATCACTATCAGTTCCTGAGATTCTCTTTTCTAGACAAGCATTACCAATTTGTTGCTCTTCCTTTTGGCCTAGCGACAGCTCCAAGGATCTTTTCAAAGGTTCTCGGTGCCCTACTCTCTGTAATCAGAGAGCGGGGTATTGCAGCGTTTCCTTATTTGGACGATAGCTTGGTACTTGCTCAGTCTTTTACGTTCTTCAGAATCTCACACAAATCAACTAGTGTTGTTTCTTCAAAGACATGGTTGGAGGATCAATTTACCAAAATGTTCTTTGATTCCTCAGACAAGGGTAACCTTTTTAGGTTTCCAAATAGATTCAGTATCCATGACTTTGTCTCTAACAGACAAGAGACGTCTGAATTTGGTTGCAGCTTGTCGGAACCTTCAGTCTCAATCATTCCCTTCAGTAGCTATGTGCATGGAGGTTTTAGGTCTCATGACTGCAGCATCGGACACGATCCACTTTGCTCTTTTTCACATGAGACCTCTTCAGCTTTGTATGCTGAACCAATGGTGCAGGGATTATACAAAGATATCACAATTAATATCCTTAAATCCCAATGTTCGACTATCTCTGACTTGGTGGTTAGATCACCATCGTTTAGTTCAAGGGGCCTCTTTTGTTCGTCCAACCTGGACTGTGATCACAACAGATGCGAGTCTTTCAGGTTGGGGAGCTGTCTGGGGATCCCTGACAGCGTTGGGGGTTTGGAAATCTCAAGAATCGAGATTACCAATCAATATTTTGAAACTCCGTGCGATTCTCAGAGCCCTTCAGTTTTTGCCTCTTCTGAAGATAGAACTGTTTATTTGTTTTCAGACAGACAATGTCACAACCGTGGCATATGTCAATCATCAGGGTGGGACTCACAGTCCTCAAGCTATGAAAGAAGTATCTCGGATACTTGCTTGGGCGGAATCCAGCTCCTGTCTAATTTCTGCAGTCCATATCCTAGGTATAGACAATTGGGAAGCGGATTATTTCAGTCGTCAGACTTTACATCCGGGAGAGTGGTCTCTTCACCCAGATGTGTTTTTTCAAATTGTTCAGATGTGGGGGCTTCCAGAAATAGATCTGATGGCTTCTTATCTAAACAGGAAACTTCCCAGGTATCTGTCCAGGTCCAGGGATCCACAGACATAAGCAGTGGATGCGTTGACACTTCCTTGGAGTTATCAACCTGCTTATATTTTTCCCTCTCTAGTTCTTCTTCCAAGAGTGATTTCCAAAATCATAATGGACCGTTCGTTTGTACTGCTGGTGGCTCCAGCATGGCCATACAGGTTTTGGTATGCGGCTCTTGTTCGGATGTCCAGTTGCCAACCTTGGCCACTTCCGTTTAGGCCAGACCTTCTATCTCAAGGCCCGTTTTTCCATCAGGATCTCAAATCATTAAATTTGAAGGTATGGAGATTGAACGCTTAGTTCTTAGTCATAGAGGTTTCTCTGACTCAGTGATTAATACTATGTTGCAGGCTCGTAAATCTGTGTCTAGAAAGATTCATTATCGAGTTTGGAAGACTTACATTTCATGGCTTTTCTCATAAATTCTCTTGGCATTCTTTTAGAATTCCTAGAATTTTACAGTTTCTTCAGGATGGCTTAGCTAAGGGTTTGTCTGCAAGTTCCTTGAAAGGACAAATCTCTGCTCTTTCTGTTCTGTTCCACAGAAAAATTGCTAATCTTCCTAATATTCATTGTTTTGTACAGGCTTTAGTTCGTATCAAGCCAGTCATTAAATCAATCTCTCCTCCTTGGAGTCTTAATTTGGTTTTGAAGGCTTTACTGGCTCCTCCGTTTGAGCCTTTTCATTCTCTGGACATTAAATTACTTTCTTGGAAAGTATTGTTCCTTTTGGCCATCTCTTCTGCTAGAAGAGTTTCTGAATTATCTGCTCTTTCTTGTGAGTCTCCTTTTCTGATTTTTCATCAGGATCAGGCGGTTTTGCGGACTTCATTTAAATTTTTACCTAAAGATGTAAATTCTAACAACATTAGTAGAGAAATTGTTGTCCATTCGTTGTGTCCTAATCCTAAGAATTCTCTGGAGAGATCTTTACATTCTTTGGATGTGGTAAGAGCTTTGAAATATGTTGAAGCTACTAAAGATTTCAGAATGACTTCTAGTCTATTTGTTATCTTTTCTGGTTCTAGGAAAGGTCAGAAGGCTTCTGCCATTTCTTTGGCATCTTGGTTAAAGCTTTTGATTCATCATGCTTATTTAGAGTCGGGTAATTCCCCGCCTCAGAGGATTACAGCTCATTCTACTAGGTCAGTTTCCACTTCCTGGGCTTTTAAGAATGAAGCTTCTGTTGATCAGATTTGCAAAGCAGCAACTTGGTCTTCATTGCATACTTTTACTAAATTCTACCATTTTTATGTTTTTTCTTCTTCAGAAGCAGTTTTTGGTAGAAAAGTACTTCAGGCAGCTGTTTGTTTGATTCTTCTGCTTATAATTTCAGTTTTTTTTCATTATAAAGATTAAAACTTTTGATTTGGGTTGTGGATTAATTTTTCAGCTTAATTGGCTGTCTTTATTTTTATCCCTCCCTCCCTAGTGACTCTTGCGTGGAGTTCCACATCTTGGGTATTTGCTATCCCATACGTCACCAGCTCATGGACTCTTGCCAATTACATGAAAGAAAACATAATTTATGTAAGAATTTACCTGATAAATTCATTTCTTTCATATTGGCAAGAGTCCATGAGACCCACACTTTTTTATGGTGGTTATGATTTTTTTGTATTAAAGCACAATTATTCCAATTCCTTGTTGATGCTTTTGCTCCTTTCTTATTACCCCACTTCTTGGCTATTCTTTAAACTGAATTGTGGTTGTGGTGGGGGGTGTATTTATAGGCATTTTGAGGTTTGGGAAACTTTGTCCCTCCTGGTAGGAATGTATATCCCATACGTCACTAGCTCATGGACTCTTGCCAATATGAAACAAATGAATTTATCAGGTAAATTCTTACATAAATTATGTTTTATATATATATATATATATATATATATAATACCTAAGTTCCTTTGTAATTTTTTGCTACAAATGTAATGTGGACCCGCAAATCCCACCATTGGTCACTGGTTTCCTTTGTAAATTTTTAACTACAAATGAAATGTAATGTGAGCTGACAAATACCACCATTGGTTACTTTTTTTTATGTAACCGATTTTATTCAAATTAGAATGTGGAAGGCGCAGCTTCCCGTGATCAACATATAACAATCGGTAATGTTTTACAATTAAATCGTACAGAAAATGAAGAAAAAACTTTTTAAGTTTAGATTTCATTTCTATAGGCCGTTATGAAGGTGAAGAAAAGAAAAAGAATGAGGTTGCTGCTTGGAATTGACTAAATAATTTATTACATTGAATATGAAAGACGAGTCACCTACGGTTACTGTCTTTTTTTTTTTTTTTTTTTAAATATACAAAATTTTTAAAGAAATGCAGTTTGCATCATACAGTTGTTGTACTGCCCCAACATATACTGAAAGCTTTCTTGTGTCTCTTAGTTTCGTTAAAAAGACCATATTGTTAAATTTAAATTCACTTCTTTTCATTTATTAGTTGAGAAGATCTGAAGAAGATGAAGAGAAAGAAGAGGATATAGAAGTTCCAAAAGCAATGGGGGACATATTTGAGTCACTTGCTGGAGCTGTTTACATGGACAGTGGCATGTCATTGGAAACCGTATGGCAGGTGTACTATCCTATGATGAGACCCCTAATAGGTACGGCACTATTGTGTGAGCTTTAGAAATAGGATTCTGTACCATTGTTTTCATAATATAGCACTGTATTATATAGATAAACTGTTTTCAGAACATCATTTTTTTTCTCCCTGTGTTTTTATATAATGGTCGGTAAGGTTGTGAAATTTTTTGAACTTTGCAGGTTATAAAGTAAACTACTTTATAAGAATATATGGGGGAAAAATTAATAAAAAAATATAAATCAGTTGGTATATAATTGTGAGGACTATGTATGGGATCTTGGGTTGCATCAGCTATCATTGATACTATTAATCTATATGGATCTATTTGTATATATGATCCTAACACTAAAATCTTTGTTACAGAAAAATTCTCTGCTAATGTTCCCCGTTCGCCTGTTCGAGAATTGCTGGAGATGGAGCCAGAGACTGCTAAATTCAGGTGAGCTACCCAAACTGTATAATGGAAAGCTCTACATGCGAAAATATCCTAAGCGCAGGTTAGATTGATTCGGTTAAAGAGAAATTAAACTAAAATCCAAAACTTTCAAATACTACTGTAGTGTGGAAGCAAGTTAAAAAATAAATCTTTGATGTAGTTTGTTCTTTTTGTACCCTTTGTTGAAGCACATACCTAGGTAGGCTCAGGATCATGCACAGGTCTGGAGCACAATATGATAGACGTTTTGCAACAATGGCATACATTGCTGCTGACACTGCTTCTATTTAGTGCTCAAAAGTGTATAAGATTGTTACAAACCTTGATGCTACACTGCTGCCTCCTGAACCTATTTAGGTATGCTCTTTTAAATTGCATGCTCTATCTGAATCATGAAACTTTAAGTTTTGGGTTACATATCCCTATAATATGTATTTCTTTCATGTAATTGGCAAGAGTCCATGAGCTAGTGACTTATGGGATATACAATCCTACTAGGAGGAGCAAAGTTTCCCAAACCTTAAAATGCCTATAAATACACCCCTCACCAGACCCACAATTCAGTTTTACAAACTTTGCCTCCTATGGTGGTGGTGAAGTAAGTTTGTGCTTGATTTTTATGATTTCTTCTATAAGCGCTTCTAAGCATTCTGAAGCCCAATTCCTCTCAGGGTACAGTGTTTGTCAGAGGGATGTGAAGAGAGTATCGCCTATTGATTCTATGGTTTCCCTCGCGGGAAATCTTTTCAAGGGTTCTCTGTTATCGGTTGTAGGGATTCATCTCCTACCTCCCTTTTCCGATCGACGATATACTCATATATACCATTTCCTCTGCTGATAGTTTTTAGTACTGGTTTGGCTATCTGCTATATGTGGATGGGTGTCTTTCGGTAAGTATGTATCATTATTTAAGACACTCTCAGCTATGGTTTGGCGCTTTATGTATTAATATAAAGTTTTAAATATATGTATTTTACTTATATTTGCCATGCGTCAGGTCTATGTGTATTTCCCTTTGCAGTCTGGCAGTTTCGTTATGGGAATCATGTTTTAGGAAGTTTGTCTTACCTGGGGTGTAGTCTCTTTTCCAATTTGACTTGTTTTTTCTTTGAAAACTTGCGCGCAAATTAGGCTCGCAAGGGCGCAAAATGCTGTTATTTATTGCGTCATTCTTGGCACAAGAATTTTTTACATGTGCGCCTGTAATGACGCAAGTTCGTCATTTCCTGCATCTTAGTTGACGCCAGGTTGTTTGGCGCGAAATTCTGTTTTGCGCCAAAAAATTTAGTTTTATTTTACCCCTCTTCCTATATGCTTCTTGCCTTGGTTATGCTCAGAGGGCTATGTTATTTGCTTTTTTGTCAATTTTAGCATTTGCATTTTTTCCCATTCCTGAAACTGCTATATGTGGAAATAAGATATTCCTGTTTAAATGTTATTTTTTCTTTATTATTACAAGATGTCTCAATCTGATCCTGTCTCAGAATCTGCTGTAGGAACCATACTGCTTGAACACAGTTCTACCAAAGCTAAGTGTATCTGTTGTAAGCTAGTGGAGATTATATTTACAGCTGTAGTATGTAACATTTGTCATGATAAGCTTTTGCATGCAGAAAAGGTTTCTATTAGTGCTAGTACAGTATCTGTTGTTCCTTCAACATCTAAAGTACATGATATCCCTGTTGATATGAAAAATTATATTGCTGATGCGATACAGAAGGCTATGCTGCTATACCGCCTTCAAATAAACGTAAAAGGTCTTTTAACATTTCTCATAATATTGATGAAATTTGTAATGACCAACAACATACTGAAATATCCACCTCTGATGAGGATCTTTCTGTTTAGGAAGATCCTACTTCAGACATTGACACTGATAAATCAACTTATCTTTTTAAGATTGAGTATATTCGTTCTTTGTTAAAAGAAGTGTTGATAACTTTGGATATTGAGGAGTCTGGACCTCTTGATAATAAATCCAGTAAACGTTTAAATTCTGTCTATAAACCTCCTGTGACTACTCCTAAGGTTTTTCCTATTCCTGATGCTATTTCTGATTTGATTGCTAAGGAATGGTCTAAGCTTGGTACTTCTTTTGTTCCTTCTTCAAGGTTTAAAAAGTTGTATCCTTTGCCAGTAGCTCAGGTAGAGTTTTGGGAAAAAGTCCCTAAGGTTGATGGGGCTATTTCTACTCTTGCTAAGCGTACTACTATTCCTATGGAAGATAGTGCCTCTTTTAAGGATCCTTTAGATAGGAAAATTGAATCTTATCTAAGGAAAGCTTATTTACATTCTGGCTATATTCTCAGACCCGTCATTTCTATAGCTGATGTTGTGGCTGCATCAACTTTTTGGTTGGATAGCTTAGCACAGATTCTGATTTGCATAGCATTGTTAGTTTGCTTCAACATGCTAATCATTTTATTTGTGATGCTATTTTTTATATCATCAAGATTAATTTTAAATCTATGTCTTTGGCTATTTTAGCTTGAAGAGCTTTATTGCTCAAATCATGGAATGCTCACATGGTATCTAAATCTACGTTACTATCTCTATCATTCCAGGGTAGTAATTTGTTTGCTTCCCAGTTGGATTCTATAATTTCCACTAATACTGGGGGAAGGGAGTTTTTTTGCCCCAGGATAAAAAGTCTAAGGGTAAATCTAAAGCTTCTAATTGGTTTCGTTCCTTTCGTCAGAATAGAGAACAGATTGGAAGCCATCTTCGAGTTGGAATAAATCCAAGCCTTATAAGAAACCAAAGCCAGCCCCCAAGACTGCATGAAGGTGCGGCCCTCAATCCAGTTCTGCTGCTGGAGGGCAGATTGAAATGATTTCAAGACGTTTGGGCAGGTTCCGTTCAGAATCATTGGATTCAGAATATTGTCTCTCAGGGGTATCGAATAGGTTTTAGAATAAGACCTCCTGTGAGAAGATTTTTTCTCGCTCACGTTCCAAAAAATCCTGTGAAAGCTCAGGCCTTTCTGAAGTGTGTTTCAGATCTAGAGCTTTCAGGGGTAATTGCACCAGTTCCACTTCTGGAACAGGGTATGGGTTTTTATTCAAATCTATTCATTATCCCGAAGAAGGAAAATTCTTTCAGACCAGTTCTGGATCTGAAGTTTTTGAATCAATTTGTAAGGGTCCCAACTTTCAAGAGGACTATTCTGCCTTTTTGTTCAGCAAGGTCATTACATGTCCTCAACAGGGTGGATTTGATTTAAATCAAACTGATTTAATTCACGATTTAAAACACGATTTAAATCACTAGTCAGTAAGGCTTGATTTAAATCATAGTTTTCTACATAAAGACTAATTCTTGTTGGTGTAACTTTAATATGCAAGTAGATGAAGATTTTTAGAATAACAACTTTTCATATTAGTTTTTTTTATAGTTTAATAGGTTATAGTTTAATAGGTTAATCAATATAATTCATTTTTGGACAACTTTTCTGTTGTACTTAGGAAGGAGAAAAATAATCATTACCTTAATAATAATAATTTAAATAGATTTATTCAACTGAAACAATAACATTACAGTATATGTTATTTGCTTAAACAAACATCCATGATTGTTAACTAATTTGGCTAAACAAAATATATATAAATGTGTTTCTTTGGTCATCTTCATCATCACAGCACTTCTCATGATGTTGCCTCATTCGGGCCACCAGGCCTTGCATTTCTTTGTTGCAGTGTTTGCACTTTGCACGCATGCCTGCCTTACCGATAGGTAAAGGAACTTCAATAAAATATTGCCAAACTGGGTCTCTTTTACGGCCTGCTGCCATTATAGGTTTTTTTCCTCCAAGGAAAGAATGTGATAAACCTCAGGTCATACACACAAAAAGATCCAAAGACTTGTCTGTCTGTGGCTAGCTGTGCAGTATTGTGCTCATAAAATTTCACTTTCATTTTGTAGTACTGCTTGTCTGCTTGCCCCTTCCTCCTCACACTTAGTTTCACTTTCTTCTTGTGCAGATCTATTCCACTCCAAACAATCAGAAAAATATTGTTTCTATTCTATTCACTTAACTTCTTGAAACTTAGCACTGAAGGGGTTGATTCTGTATTCATAGGTTTGTAAAAGTTAGGATTAAGGTCTTTTTCTCAACTCTGTTCATGTTATAACATTTTTGCTGTGAAGAAGAGGCATGTGATCTCTGCTTAGTCAAATTCAGTTTTGAGAACTACAAAAGTAAACCAAGCATCTGTGATAATATCTTGTAGGCAGAGAAACTGCCCAATAATCTTACAAAAACCACTGGAAGAGCATGACGTGAATGGATTAATGGAATTTATTTACCAAACAAATTAAACATATACAGCCTTATTCTACATAATTAAAAAAAACTAATCTGTATTTCATGATGGAATAACCTTTGGATGGTAATATATTTTCCTCAAAAAGCATTTTATTTAAAAAAATCCGATTTAAATCCAAAAAATCGGCTTTAAATCCAAAAAATCAGCTTTAAATCCAAAAAATCAGCTTTAAATCCAAAAAATCAGCTTTAAATTAAAAAAATCAGATTTAAATAAAAAAAATCAGTTTTTTTTTTTTTTTTTTTTTTTTTTAAATCATTGATTTTTATCCACCTTGGTCCTCAATAGACTTACAGGATGCATATCTTCATATTCCGATTCATCCAGACCACTATCGGTTTCTGAGATTCTCTTTTCTAGACATGCATTACCAATTTGTTGCTCTTCCATTTGGCCTAGCAGCAGCTCCAAAGATCTTTTCGAAGGTTCTCTGTGCCGTTCTATCTGTAATCAGAGAGCAGGGTATTGCAGTGTTTCCTTATTTGGACGATGTCTTGGTACTGGCTCAATCTTTTCATTTAGCAGAATCTCACACAAATCAACTTGTGTTGTTTCTTCAAAAATATGGTTGGAGGATCAATTTACCAAAGAGTTTCTTGATTCCTCAGACAAGGGTCACCTTTTTAGGTTTCTAGATAGATTCAGTGTCCATGACTCTGTCTTTAACAGACAAGAGACAAATGAAATTGGTTTCCTCCTGTCGAAACCTTCAGTCTCGATCATTCCCTTCAGTGTCTATGTGCATGGAAGTTTTAGGTCTCATGACTACAGCATCGGACGCGATTGCTCGTTTTCATATGAGACCTCTGGAGCTTTGAATGCTGAATCAATGGTGCAGGGATTATACTCGGATATCGCAGTTGATATACTTAAATCCCAACATTCAACTCTCTCTGTCCTGGTGGTTGGTCTATCATCGGATTATTCAAGGGGCCTCTTTTGTTGGTCTTTCCTGGACTGTGATTTCAACAGATGCAAGTCTCACGGGTTGGGGAGCTGTCTGGGGGTCTCTGACAGCACTAGGAGTTTGGAATCCTCAAGAGGCAAGGTTACCAATCATTATCTGAGTACTCCGTGCTATTTTCAGGGCTCTTAATGTTTGGCCTCTATTAAAGAGAGATTCATTCATTTGTTTTCAGACAGACAATATCGCAACTGTGGCATATGTCAATCATCAGGGTGGGACTCGCAGTCCTTTAGCCATGAAAGAAGTATCTTGGATACTTTCTTGGGCGGAATCCAACTCCTGTCTAATTTCTACGATACATATCCCAGGTGTAGACAATTGGGAAGTGGATTATCTCAGTCTTTACATCCAGGGGAGTGGTCTCTCCATCCAGATGTATTTTGTCAGATTGTACAGATGTGGGGTCTTCCCGAAATAGATCTGATGGCTTCCCAGCTACCTTTCCAGGTCCAGGGATCCTCAGGCGGAGATGGTGGAATCGTTAGCAGTTCCTTGGTCTTACCAACTTGCTTACATTTTTCCGCCTCTAGTTCTTCTTCCAAGGGTAATCTCCAAGATCATAATGGAACAATCGCATGTGTTTGTGATAGCACCAGCATGGCCTCACAGGTTTTGATATGCAGATCTTGTCCGGATGTCCAGTTGCCAACCTTGGCCACTTCCTTTAAACCAGACCTTCTGTTTCAAGGGCCGTTTTTCCATCAGGATCTCAAATCACTAAATTTGAAGGTATGGAAATTGAATGCTTAGTGCTTAGTCATAGAGGTTTCTCTGACTCAGTGATTAATACTATGCTACAGGCTCGTAAGTCTGTTTCAAGGAAGATTTATTATTGGGTTTGGAAAACTTATATTTCATGGTGTTTTTCTCAAAAATTCTCTTGGCATTCTTTTAAAATTCCTAGGATTTTTCAGTTTCTTCAGAATCGTTTGGATAAAGGTTTGTCTGCAAGTACTTTGAAGGGACAAATCTCTGCTCTTTCTGTTTTATTTCATAGAAAGATTGCTAAACTTCCTGATATTCACTGTTTTGTTCAGGCATTGGTTTGTAACAAGCCTGTTGTTAAATCAATTTCTCCTCCTTGGAGTCTTAATTTGGTTTTGAAGGCATTGCCGGCTCTTCCTTTTGAGCCTATGCATTCTTTGGATATTAAACTATTTTCTTGGAAAGTGTTGTTCCTTTTGGCTATCTATTCAGCAAGAAGAGTTTCTGAATTGTTTGCTCTCTCTTGTGAGTCTCCTTTTCTGATATTCCATCAGGATAAGGCTGTTTTGCGGACTTCATTTAAATTTCTTCCCAAGGTTGTGAATTCTAACAACATTAGTAGAGAAATTGTTCCTTTCTTGTGTCCTAATCCTAAGAATACTCTTGAAAGATCTTTACATTCTTTGGATGTTGTAAGAGCTTTGAAATATTATGTCGAAGCTACTAATAATTTCAGGAACACTTCTAGTCTAGTCTTTTTTTTTTTTCTGGTCCTAGGAAAGGTCAGAAAGCCTCTGCCATTTCTTTGGCATCTTGGTTAAAGCTTTTGATTCACAAGGCTTATTTGGAGGCGGGTCAGTCTCCGCCTCAGAGAATTATAGCTCATTCTACTGCTTTGGCTTTTAAGAATGAAGCTTCGGTTGATCAGATTTGCAAAGCAGCAACTTGGTCTTCTTTGCATACATTTACTAAATTTTTAAATTTTTATGTATTTGCTTCTTCTAAAGCAGTCTTTGGTAGAAAAGTTCTTCAGGCATCTGTCTCAGTTTGATTCTTCTGCTTATGATTTAAGTTTTTTTCTTGAAATTTATGTGGAAAATATGAGAAACTTATTTTCTTGTTGATTTAATTTTTTCAGCGGAAATGGCTGTTTTTATTTTATCCCTCCCTTTCTAGTGACTCTTCTGTGGACTTCCACATCTTGGGTATTTCTATCCCATATGTCACTAGCTCATGGACTATTGCCAATTACATGAAAGAAAACATAATTTATGTAAGAACTTACCTGATAAATTAATTTCTTTCATATTGGCAAGAGTCCATGAGGCCCACCCTTTTTTTTTTTTGGGTATGATTTTTGTTTAAAAGCACAATTTTATTTCCAGTTTCTCTTTTGTATGCTTTTTTACTCCTTATTTTATCACCCCACTACTTGGCTATTCGTTAAACTGAATTGTGGGTGTGGTGAGGGGTGTATTTATAGGCATTTTGAGGTTTGGGAAACTTTGCCCCTCCTGGTAGGATTGTATATCCCATACGTCACTAGGTCATGGACTCTTGCCAGCATGAAAGAAATTAATTTATCAGGTAGGTTCTTACATAAATTATGTTTTTCCTAAAGTAATTAGATCTTTTAATCATGGATTGTTTATAGTTGTTCAAGATCAAAATTGTGAACCCATGATCTGGTAAGTATCAACTCTATCCAAAGTTGTTGTAAAATATAGAAATCCTGGTGAGTTTACCAGATTAAAGTGACAGTTTAATTAAAAAAATCCTCCCCTTTAATTTGTTCCCAATGATACACTTTACATGCTGGAGTGTATTAAATTGTATACAAGTATTTCCTTTACCTTTATATTGGCATTTGAAATAGTTGATTTGGCCGGTGGTATCCCTACCTATCCTGAAAGTTTTTGGCCTGAAGTCCAAGCTGTAGATTAACTGTGTAAACACAACCAGCAGAAGAAATTACTCTCCCAGTGGGGTATAGAAGAGTTATGGTAATAAAATGTTAATTTTTCATTGTTCTCTCCAAGTATTGGTCTTTGGTTTACAGACAGATATAAGATAAAGAAGCATATATGTGTACACAATGTGATGAAGTAATCAGATCTGATTATTCCTACAAGCTCAACCCATTTTATAAGGTTGTGGCTTCAAAACACAAAACCAGCTAATTCATATACACAAACCTTAACCCTTTGGCTGCTAAGCCATTTCCCACCTGTGTGTTAAGCTTTTTTGAGCTTTTTGTTGCAGTTCACGTTTAAACACTTTAAGAAGTAAAGTTTGTTTGAATAAACTATACAAACTATATATTTTTTTTCCAGCAGATTCAAACTATAGCATTATTATATGTGTATGTATCATCAGGTTTAAAAAATAGCGCATTTTTCTAAGCTTTATCATCAAAACCTGTGTGGATAAGTATTTGTTGTAGGTAACCTGTCAGAAATAAGCAGAAATTAAGAACATTTCACTGTTTTTTCCCCCACTGTTTTATTGCAGGCATGTCAGTTTAATAAATGATCAAAAACAGCATCTTAGAATTTACTGTACTGTACTGCAATTAAACAGTTCTAGCCACTTGGAAAATATGATACACCAAGCACACATTTGTAGAAAGTACACCCTTTAGCACATCAAATTAGGAGCTACATGTATCTCTAGCACATAGTTGAGGTGCGCAACAATTAATAGAATATGGTTTTTATTTTTTTAGCAAAGAGCCATATTTCACCTATTATTACATTGTCTATTTTTGTGCTAGCAATACATGTGGCCCCTCATTTGATGTGGCTTGGTGTGTACTTTCCAGAAATATTTAGTTTTTATACCATATACATCATCAGGGAAGGAATCAAAGTATTGAGGGTGTTTTACTCATCTTCCACGCATGCTAAAAGACTGATTATAAAAATATTGTTTCTTTCCTATGGCATGGAGAGTCCACGACGTCATTCCAATTACTTCTGGGATATTTACTCCTGGCCAGCAGGAGGAGGCAAAGAGCACCCCAGCAGAGCTGTTAACCCTTTGAGTGCTAAGCACTTTCCAACCTGGGTGCTAAGCTTTTTTAAGTTTCTCCAACATTGGTGTGTCCGGTCCACGGTGTCATCCATTACTTGTGGGATATTCTCCTCCCCCACAGGGAAAGGCAAGGAGAGCACACAGCAAGAGCTGTCCATATAGTCCCTCCCAGGCTCCGCCCCCCCCCAGTCATTCTCCTTGCCGCTCTGAACAAGTAGCATCTCCTCGGGGATGGTGAGGAGTTTGTGGCATTCTTACATTGTGTAGAAGACCTGTTAAAGATGGGTGTGATACTCCCAGTTCCAACTGTGGAACAAGGTCAGGGGTTTTACTCAAATCTGTTTGTAGTTCCCAAAAAAAAAAAAAAGAGGGAACTTTCAGACCAATTCTGGATTTAAAAATTCTAAACAAATTTCTCAGAGTGCCATCGTTCAAAATGGAAACTATTCGAACGATTTTACCTACAATCCAGGAGGGTCAATTTATGACTACCGTGGATCTAAAGGATGCGTATCTGCATATTCCTATCCACAAAGATCATCATCAGTTCCTAAGGTTCGCCTTTCTGGACAAACATTACCTTTTGTGGCTCTCCCATTCGGACTAGCCACTGCTCCAAGGATTTTCACAAAGGTGCTCGGGTCCCTTCTAGCGGTTCTAAGACCCAGGGGCATTGCAGTGGCACCTTACTTGGACGACATCCTAATTCAAGCGTCGTCTCTTTCAAATACAAAGGCTCACACAGACATTGTTCTAGCCTTTCTCAGATCTCACGGGTGGTAGGTGAACATAGAAAAAAGTTCCCAGTCTCCGTCAACAAGAGTCCCTTTCTTGGGAACAATAATAGATTCTTTAGAAATGAAGATTTTCCTGACAGATGTCAGAGAGTCAAAGCTTCTAAACGCTTGTCAAGTTCTTCACTCTGTTCTACGGCCTTCCATAGCTCAGTGCATGGAAGTAGTAGGGTTGATGGTTGCAGCAATGGACATAGTTCCTTTTGCGCGAATTCATCTAAGACCATTACAACTCAAACAGTGGAATGGGGACTATACAGACTTGTCTCCAGTGATTCAAGTAGATCAGAAGACCAGAGACTCACTCCGTTGGTGGCTGACTCAGGATCACCTGTCCCAGGGAATGAGCTTCCGCAGACCAGAGTGGGTCATTGTCACGACCGACGCCAGTCTATTAGGCTGGGGCGCGGTCTGGGATTCCCTGAAAGCTCAGGGTCTATGGTCTCGGGAAGAGTCTCTTCTCCCGATAAACATCCTGGAACTGAGAGTGATATTCAATGCTCTCCGGGCTTGGCCTCAACTAGCAAAGGCCAGATTCATAAGATTCCAATCAGACAACATGACGACTGTTGCTTACTTCAACCATCAGGGGGGAACAAGGAGTTCCCTGGCGATGAGAGAGGTGACCAAGATCATCAAATGGGCAGAGGATCACTCCTACCACCTGTCTGCGATCCACATCCCAGGAGTGGAAAACTGGGAGGCGGATTATCTGAGTCGTCAGACCTTCTCATCCGGGGGAGTGGGAACTCCACCCGGAGGTGTTTGCCCAGTTGACCCAATTATGGGGCATTCCAGACATGGATCTGATGGCGTCTCATCAGAACTTCAAGGTTCCTTGCTACGGGTCCAGATCCAGGGATCCCAAGGCGACTCTAGTGGATGCATTAGTTGCGCCTTGGACTTTCAACCTAGCTTATGCGTTTCCACCGTTCCTTCTCATTCCCAGGCTGGTAGCCAGGATCAAACAGGAGAAGGCCTCAGTGATTTTCATAGCTCCTGCGTGGCCACGCAGGACTTGGTATGCAGACCTGGTGAATATGTCATCGGCTCCACCATGGAAGCTACCTTTGAGACCGGATCTTCTAGTACAAGGTCCATTCGAACATCCAAATCTAGTTTCTCTCCAGCTGACTGCTTTGGAAATTGAACGCTTGATTTTGTCTAAGCGTGGGTTTTCGGATTCTGTGATAGATACTCTGGTACAAGCCAGAAAACCTGTGACTAGAAAGATTACCATAAAATATGGAAAAGATATATCTGTTGGTGTGAATCCAAGAGATTCTCATGGAGTAAGATTAAAATTCCTAGGATCCTTTCCTTTCTCCAAGAAGGTTTGGATAAGGGATTATCAGCGAGTTCTCTAAAAGGACAGATTTCTGCTTTATCTGTCTTGTTACACAAACGACTGGCAGCTGTGCCAGATGTTCAAGCTTTTGTTCAGGCTTTGGTCAGGATCAAGCCTGTTTACAGACCCTTGACTCCTCCCTGGAGTCTAAATTTGGTTCTTTCAGTTCTTCAAGGGGTTCCGTTTGAACCCTTACATTCCATAGATATCAAGTTGTTATCTTGGAAAGTTCTGTTTTTGGTTGCTATTCTTCTGCTAGAAGAGTTTCTGAATTATCTGCTCTGCAGTGTAATCCGCCCTCTGGTGTTCCATTCAGATAAGGTTGTTTTGCGTACTAAACCTGGTTTCCTTCCAAAGGTTGTTCCAACAAGAATATTAACCAGGAAATAGTTGTGCCTTCTTTGTGTCCGAATCCAGTTTCAAAGAAGGAACGCTTGTTACACAATTTAGATGTAGTCCGTGCTTTAAAGTTCTATTTAGAAGCAACAAAGGATTTCAGACAAACGTCTTCTCTGTTTGTAGTTTATTCTGGCAAGAGGAGAGGTCAAAAAAGCTACTGCTACCTCTCTTTCCTTTTGGCTGAAAAGCATCATACGATTGGCTTACGAGACTGCCGGACGGCAGCCTCCTGAACGAATCACAGCTCACTCTACTAGGGCTGTGGCTTCCACATGGGCCTTCAAGAACGAGGCTTCTGTTGATCAGATATGTAAGGCAGCGACCTGGTCTTCTCTGCACACTTTGTCCAAATTCTACAAATTTGATACTTTTGCTTCTTCGGAGGCTATTTTTGGGAGAAAGGTTTTGCAAGCCGTGGTGCCTTCTGTTTAGGTAACCTGATTTGCTCCCTCCCTTCATCCGTGTCCTAAAGCTTTGGTATTGGTTCCCACAAGTAATGGATGACACCGTGGACCGGACACACCAATGTTGGAGAAAACAGAATTTATGCTTACCTGATAAATTACTTTCTCCAACGGTGTGTCCGGTCCACGGCCCGCCCTGGTTTTTTAATCAGGTTTGAAGAATTTCTTTCTCTATACACTACAGTCACCATGGCACACTATAGTTTCTCCTTTTTTTCTCCTAACCGTCGGTCGAATGACTGGGGGGGCGGAGCCTGGGAGGGACTATATGGACAGCTCTTGCTGTGTGCTCTCCTTGCCTTTCCCTGTGGGGGAGGAGAATATCCCACAAGTAATGGATGACACCGTGGACCGGACACACCGTTGGAGAAAGTAATTTATCAGGTAAGCATAAATTCTGTTTTTTGTTTTTGTTTTTTTTTTCAGATCCCCAAGACTTACAATGTTGGAAAAATTAGGCGATTACCTTTCCAACGGTGGGTCTTGGGGGTCTGTAGCTGCTTAGATGCCTGAGATACAGGCTTCTAAGCAGCATGCCCCCTGCTACTATACTTAACATTGTTAAGAATAAATAAAGTTGCATGATGTCACCGCGCATAACGTGAAAATACTGACAGAGACATTCAGCTTCCCTCTGCATGATACAGGACATCTCTGAAGGGCTCAAAAGGCTTCAAAGTCGTGTTTGAGGAGGGTAACAATCACAGTAGACTGTGACAGTTGTTGTGACTGTGTTTAAAAAACGTTTTTGTCATTTATTATTCTGTTTCTGTTATTAAGGGGTTAATCATCCATTTGCAAGTGGGTGCAATGCTCTGCTGACTTGTTACATACACTGTAAAAATTTTGTTAGTGTAACTGCCTTTTTTCACTGTTTCAAATTTTGTCAAAATTTGTTTCTCTTAAAGGCACAGTAACGTTTTTTATATTGCTTGTTAACTTGCTTTAAAGTGTTTTCCAAGCTTGCTAGTCTTATTACTAGTCTGTACAAACATGTCTGAAACAGAGGATACTTGTTCATTATGTTTAAAAGCCATGGTGGAGCCCCATAGGAGAATGTGTACTAAATGTATTGATTTCACCTTAAACAGTAAAGATCAGTCTTTATCTATAAAAGAATTGTCACCAGAGGGGTCTGTCGAGGGGGAAGTTATGCCGACTAACTCTCCCCACGTGTCGGACCCTTCGCCTCCCGCTCAAGGGACGCACGCTAATATGGCGCCAAGTACATCAGGGACGCCCATAGCGATTACTTTGCAGGACATGGCTGCAATCATGAATAATACCCTGTCAGAGGTATTATCCAGATTGCCTGAATTGAGAGGCAAGCGCGATAGCTCTGGGGTTAGACGAGATACAGAGCTCGTAGATGCTGTAAGAGCCATGTCTGATATTGCGTCACAATATGCAGAACCTGAGGACGGAGAGCTTAAGTCTGTGGGTGACGTCTCTGGTTCGGGGAGACCTGATTCAGAGATTTCTAATTTTAAATTTAAGCTTGAGAACCTCCGTGTATTGCTTGGGGAGGTATTTGCTGCTCTGAATGACTGTGACACAATTGCAGTGCCAGAGAAATTGTGTAGGCTGGATAAATACTATGCAGTGCCGGTGAGTACTGATGTTTTTCCAATACCTAAAAGGCTTACAGAAATTATTAGTAAGGAGTGGGATAGGCCCGGTGTGCCCTTTTCCCCACCTCCTATATTTAGAAAAATGTTTCCAATAGATGCCACTACACGGGACTTATGGCAGACTGTCCCTAAGGTGGAGGGAGCAGTTTCTACTTTAGCAAAGCGTACCACTATCCCGGTTGAGGACAGTTGTGCTTTTTCAGATCCAGTGGATAAAAAATTAGAGGGTTACCTTAAGAAAATGTTTATTCAACAAGGTTTTATTTTACAGCCCCTTGCATGCATTGCGCCTGTCACTGCTGCGGCGGCATTCTGGTTTGAGGCCCTGGAAGAGGCCATCCATACAGCTCCATTGACTGAAATTGTTGACAAGCTTAGAACTCTTAAGCTAGCTATCTCATTTGTTTCTGATGCCATTGTTCATTTGACTAAACTAACGGCTAAGAATTCCCGGATTCGCCATCCAGGCGCGTAGGGCGCTATGGCTCAAATCCTGGTCAGCTGATGTGACTTCAAAGTCTAAATTACTCAACATTCCTTTCAAGGGGCAGACCTTATTCGGGCCTGGTTTGAAAGAAATTATTGCTGACATTACTGGAGGTAAGGGTCATACCCTTCCTCAGGACAGGGCCAAATCAAAGGCCAAACAGTCTAATTTTCGTGCCTTTCGAAATTCCAAGGCAGGTGCAGCATCAACTTCCTCCGCTTCAAAACAAGAGGGAACTTTTTCTCAATCTAAGCAGGCCTGGAAACCTAAGCAGGCCAGAAAGCCTGCTGCTGCCTCTAAGACAGCATGAAGGAACGGCCCCCTATCCGGCGACGGATCTAGTAGGGGGCAGACTTTTTCTCTTCGCCCAGGCGTGGGCAAGAGATGTTCAGGATCCCTCGGCGTTGGAGATCATATCTCAGGGATATCTTCTGGACTTCAAAGCTTCCCCTCCACAAGGGAGATTTCATCTTTCAAGGTTATCTGCAAATCAGATAAAGAAAGAGGCATTCCTACGCTGTGTGCAAGACCTCCTAGTAATGGGAGTGATCCATCCAGTTCCGCGGACGGAACAAGGACAGGGTTTTTATTCAAATCTGGTTGTGGTTCCCAAAAAAGAGGGAACCTTTAGACCAATTTTGGATCTAAAGATCTTAAACAAATTCCTCAGAGTTCCATCTTTCAAAATGGAAACTATTCGGACCATCCTACCCATGATCCAAGAGGGTCAGTACATGACCACAGTGGACTTAAAGGATGCCTACCTTCACATACCGATTCACAAAGATCATCATCGGTTCCTAAGGTTTGCCTTTCTAGACAGGCATTACCAATTTGTAGCTCTTCCCTTCGGGTTAGCTACAGCCCCGATAATCTTTACGAAGGTTCTGGGCTCACTTCTGGCGGTTCTAAGACCGCGAGGCATAGCGGTGGCTCCGTATCTAGATGACATCCTGATACAGGCGTCAAGCTTTCAAATTGCCAAGTCTCATACAGAGATAGTTCTGGCATTTCTGAGATCGCACGGGTGGAAAGTGAACAATGAAAAGAGTTCTCTATCCCCACTCACAAGAGTCTCCTTCTTAGGGACTCTTATAGATTCTGTAGAGATGAAAATTTACCTGATGGAGTCCAGGTTATCAAAGCTTCTAAATCCTTGCCGTATTCATTCCATTCCGCGCCCTTCGGTGGCTCAGTGTATGGAGGTGATCGGCTTAATGGTAGCGGCAATGGACATAGTGCCATTTGCACGCCTACATCTCAGACTGCTGCAATTATGCATGCTAAGTCAGTGGAATGGGGATTACACAGATTTGTCCCCTCTGCTAAATCTGGATCAAGAGACCAGAGATTCTCTTCTCTGGTGGTTGTCTCGGGTCCACCTGTCCGAGGGCATGACCTTTCGCAGGCCAGATTGGACAATTGTAGCAACAGATGCCAGCCTTCTAGGTTGGGGTGCAGTCTGGAACTCCCTGAAGCCACAGGGATCGTGGACTCAGGAGGAGAAACTCCTTCCGATAAATATTCTGGAGTTAAGAGCAATATTCAATGCTCTTCTGGCTTGGCCTCAGCAGCACTGAGGTTCATCAAATTTCAGTCGGACAATATCACGACTGTGGCTTACATCAACCATCAAGGGGGAACCAGGAGTTCCATAGCGATGTTAGAAGTCTCAAAAATAATTCGCTGGGCAGAGACTCACTCTTGCCACCTGTCAGCAATCCATATCCCAGGCGTGGAGAACTGGGAGGCGGATTTTCTAAGTCGTCAGACTTTTCACCCGGGGGAGTGGGAACTCCACCCGGAGGTGTTTGCTCAATTGATTCATCATTGGGGCAAACCAGAGTTGGATCTCATGGCGTCTCGCCAGAACGCCAAGCTTCCTTGTTACGGATCCAGGTCCAGGGACCCAGAAGCGACGCTGATAGATGCTCTAGCAGCGCCTTGGTTCTTCAACCTGGCTTATGTGTTTCCACCGTTTCCTCTGCTCCCTCGACTGATTGCCAAAATCAAACAGGAGAGAGTATCAGTGATTCTAATAGCGCCTGTGTGGCCACGCAGGACCTGGTATGCAGACCTAGTGGACATGTCATCCTTTCCACCATGGACTCTGCCTCTGAGACAAGACCTTCTAATACAAGGTCCTTTCAATCATCCAAATCTAATTTCTCTGAGACTGACTGCATGGAGATTGAACGCTTGATTCTATCAAAGCGTGGCTTCTCCGAGTCAGTCATTGATATCTTAATACAGGCACGAAAGCCTGTTACCAGGAAAATCTATCACAAGATATGGCGTACATATCTTTACTGGTGTGAATCCAAGAATTACTCATGGAGTAAGGTTAGGATTCCTAGGATATTGTCCTTTCTCCAAGAGGGTTTGGACAAAGGATTGTCAGCTAGTTCCTTAAAGGGACAGATTTCTGCTCTGTCTATTCTTTTGCACAAGCGTCTGGCAGAAGTTCCAGACGTCCAGGCATTTTGTCAGGCTTTGGTTAGAATTAAGCCTGTGTTTAAACTTGTTGCTCCCCCATGGAGCTTAAACTTGGTTCTTAAAGTTCTTCAAGGAGTTCCGTTTGAACCCCTTCATTCCATTGATATTAAGCTTTTATCTTGGAAAGTTCTGTTTTTGATGGCTATTTCCTCGGCTAGGAGAGTCTCTGAGCTATCTGCCTTACAATGTGATTCTCCTTATCTGATTTTTCATGCAGATAAGATAGTTCTGCGTACCAAACCTGGGTTTTTACCTAAGGTGGTTTCTAACAAGAATATCAAGCAAGAGATTGTTGTTCCATCATTGTGTCCTAATCCTTCTTCAAAGAAGGAAGTCTTTTACATAATCTGGACGTAGTCCGTGCCTTGAAGTTTTACTTACAAGCTACTAAAGATTTTCGTCAAACATCTTCCCTGTTTGTCATTTATTCTGAACAGAGGAGAGGTCAAAAAGCTTTGGCAACCTCTCTTTCCTTTTGGCTTCTGAGTATTATACGCCTAGCCTATGAGACTGCTGGACAGCAGCCCCCTGAAAGAATTACAGCTCATTCTACTAGAGCTGTGGCTTCCACCTGGGCCTTTAAAAATGAGGCCTCTGTTGAACAGATTTGCAAGGCTGCGACTTGGTCTTCGCTTCACACTTTTTCAAAATTTTACAAATTTGATACTTTTGCTTCTTCGGAGGCTGTTTTTGGGAGAAAGGTTCTTCAGGCAGTGGTTCCTTCCACATAATCCCTGCCTTGTCCCTCCCATCATCTGTGTACTTTAGCTTTGGTATTGGTATCCCATAAGTAATGGATGATCCGTGGACTGGATACATTTAACAAGAGAAAACATAATTTATGCTTACCTGATAAATTTATTTCTCTTGTAGTGTATCCAGTCCACGGCCCGCCCTGTCATTTTAAGGCAGGTCTAAAATTTAATTAAACTACAGTCACCACTGCACCCTATGGTTTCTCCTTTCTCTGTTTGTTTCGGTCGAATGACTGGATATGGCAGTTGGGGGAGGAGCTATATAGCAGCTCTGCTGTGGGTGATCCTCTTGCAACTTCCTGTTGGGAAGGAGAATATCCCATAAGTAATGGATGATCCGTGGACTGGATACACTACAAGAGAAATAAATTTATCAGGTAAGCATAAATTATGTTTTTTTGTGATCATTTACTTTTGGGGCACTATCTTAGCCATGGACCCTGAACAGGAGTCTGTTTCATTTGATAAATGTTTATTATGTTTAGAAGCCCAAATGCAATGCATTTTTGTTCCTCATGTTTAGCTAGGACCCTAAAGCTTAAAGATAAATTACTCCCTTCTGAGCCTATTGTCAGGCTAATGCTGTTCAGGATATGCCACAGCTTTCTCCTCAAACGTCCCAAGCCACTGAAGTATCACATACAGTGCCCTGCGGTTCCTCCCAGCCTCCTGGAGAAGTATGTTTTCCAGGAGATTTTGCTGCACACATATCTTCTGCTGTGTCTGCGGCTTTATCTGCTTTTCCCATTGCGGGTAAGCGCAAGAGGAAATCAAATCATTTTTCTGCTAGTAAGGTGTCCCATCTTCTTCTGCGATGGTTGACCACCCCCATAAGTCGGATAAGCAGGATACCACGGTAGCTTCTGAGGGTGAGATCTCAGATTCTGACAGCGTAAATCCATTGACTGATTTTGAAGAAGTAAATTTCAGATTTAACCTTGAACACCTGTGTTTACTTCTAAAAGAGGTACTGGCTACTTAGGACGACTCCAACCCTTCTGTCGCTGTCAACCCTAAAAAATATTGTAAGCTTAAAGGGACAGTATACTATAAAATTGGTTTTCTCTTAATGTGTTTTACAAGCTGCAGAGTATAAAATGTATGAGATTTGATTTGTTAAGGCTGATTTGTGTATATGAATTAGCTTATATTGTGTTTTGAACCCACAACCTTATAAAATGGGTTGAGCTTGTAGGTATAATGAGATCTCATTACTTTATCACATTGTGCAAATATTCCTGCTTCTTTATCTTATATCTTCCATAAACCAATCACCAATACTTGGAGAAAACAATGGAAAATTAAAATTTTATTACCGTATCTCTTCTATAACCCACTGGGAGTGTAATTTCTTCTACTGGCTGTGTTAACACATCTTGGCCTCGAGGCCAAAAACTAAGTATAGATGTGGATACCACTGGCTACATAAACTATTTCAAATGCCAATATAAGGGCAATGGAAATACTTATAAACAATTGAATACACTCCAGCAGGTAAAGTGGAACATTGGGAACAAATTAAAGGGGAGAACATTTTTGAGTAAACTGTCCCTTTAATAAATACTAAGATGTTCCTCCTTCCGTGGAAGTATTTCCTGTTCCAGACCGTATGTCGGAGATCATATCACAGCCCGTTTTTAAACAGATGTTTCCTGTTGCTGACTCCATTCGGGACTCATGGGGCACTGTGCCTAAGGTGGAAGGAGCTATTTCTACTCTGGCCAAAAGAACTAAGATTCCTATAGCGGATAGCTGTTCTTTTAAGGATCCCATGGATAAAAAGCTTGAGGCTTATTTAAAGAAAATGTATATTCATCAGGGATTAATATGGCAACCTGCTGCTAGTATTGCTATGGTAGCAAGCGCAGCATCTTATTTGTGTGATTCCTTGTTTGAGCTGATTTTAGAGGAGCCTTCGTTAGAGGAGATCCAAGATAGGATTAAGGCTCTTAAGCTGGCCAATTCCTTTATCTCTGATGCCAACATACAAGTAATTTAGACTGAGAGCTAAGATGTCTAGCTTTGCTGTTTTAGCTCGCAGGGCTCTGTGGCTAAAATCTTTGTCAGCTGATGTTACTTCCAAGTCCAAGCTCCTGTCGTTACCTTATAAGGGTAAGACCCTTTTTAGTCTTGGTCTGGCGGAGATAATTTCTAAAATTACAGGTGGAAAGGGTTTTTTTCTACCTCAGGACAAGAAGAATAGACCTAATTGTCGCCAAAATTCTAATTTCCTTCTTACTATAAGGAGAGTCCACAGCATCATTCCTTACTGTTGGTAAATACTGAACCTGGCCACCGGGAGGAAGCAAAGACTCCCCAGCCAAAGGCTTAAATACCTCTCCCACTTCCCCCATCCCCCAGTCATTCTTTGCCTTTCTTCACAGGAGGATGGCAGAGAAATGTCAGAAGATTTCGGAGTAGTTCCTTAGGGAGGGTATCTGCCCTTCGATATGGGACTGGAGTTTTAAGTAGTCTTGTCAGCCTCTCAGCTAGAGCATTGACGAAAGTTAGAGTCTGGAGATACAGGAGTCTTTCTGCGAACCCATCCACACTGCCTGCTAACAGCTCCTAAGCAATCAATGTTGACGAGTTTCACTGCCTGCTTGTTTTCTCACTCAAGTCCATGTCAGGAGCGATGCTACAAGACTGTCACATTTGAGAGGCTGTGTTTCTGTTTCACAGCATGGATTCTAGGAAGATGGTTTAAATTTTTACATATGTTGAAAACGTTAGAAGACAGGGTCACAGTGTGGCTCTTTTTATCTTATTAGTATCATGGATTAATATCTCCTGAGGAGGATTATTGAACAGTAGGGAATGTGATGCTTTTGATTTTATGCTGCTTTATGTGTGAGATTTATTGGGCTTATAGACTGTTTATGTGACTGGAACACACAGGTTTTTACTTTCACTTTGAGTGCTGTGCAGCTTGTAGCTTGGCATGCTTTTTCTCATAGCAGGGGTGGTCCTGCCTTGTGCACCATGTGACCGGGAGTGGTCTCGCTTTCATTTCCTCTTTCCTGACCGAGCTGGCTGTCGGAGAAGACACTATTTCTCTGTATTGTCTGGGTCTAGGAGTGCCCCAGCCATTGGGAGTATAAAGGTGCCGTTTTTGAGAAATAAAGATTGTTTATTTTCTGTGTCCTGCTGTCATTAGGTTAAGCTATGGAGGATTCTGATATATTAGAGGGTATTCCCTCTAGTCCAAATAGTAATACTTGTTTATATTGTGAGGAGGCTTTGGTATGCCTGCCCTCTCAATTATGTTCCACATGCCTTGACAATGTTGTTCGATCAAAGAAGGTTAACCCTTTTAGTACCACTGAGCCATCCACCTCTAAGGACTCGCCGTCCCGTGAGATGCATACCCTACATTCATCTTCTACACACGCAGCTTCCCGTAGCACGCTTGATCGTCCATCTGGAGGGGGCCTTTTAACACCAGATTTTACCGCGCAGTTAAAAACGGCGTTGTCTGAGGCCCTCAGTGCTTTACCTAGCTCTGCTAAACACAAGCGAAAGATTAAACATAGCTCTCCTGCCCCTGGGTCATCATGTGATTTATTGGATTTAACTGTTCTGTCTCAGTTAGGAAGTCCTGTCTGCATTAGAGGTTCCAGAGGCCAAGCTGTCTGATGAACCTTTGATTCCTAAATTAGACAGAGTTTACGAGGACATGGTAGTGCCTTTAACTTTTCCTGTGTCAGTAAAGATGGCGAACATCATTAAGAACGAATGGGACAGAGTTGAATCTTCCTTTTCTCCTTCTTCCTTTAAAAAATGATTTCCGGTCCCGGACTCTCAAATGGAGTTGTGGGGATCTGTCCCTAAAGTGGATGGCGCTATCTCCACGCTTGCCAAACACACTACTATCCAGCTTGAAGATAGCTCATCGTTCAGAGAGCCGATGGATAAAAAGAAGGAAACTCTTCTAAGAAAGATGTTTTAACATACAGGATATTTGTTTCAACCAGCAGCAGCTGTTGCCGCGGTTGCTGGAGCAGCTACCTACTGGGATGCCACTCCTTATTGGAATTAATCGAGGTGGAGGGTCCCCTCGATGTTATCCAAGAAAGAATTAAGGCCTTGAGATTTGCTTATTCTTTTGTCTGTGATGCAAATATGCAGATTATTCGCCTAAATGCTAAGGCTTCTGGCTTTTCGGGTGCTCTGGCTGAAGTCCTGGTCTGTGGATATGACTTCCAAGTCCAGACTTCTTTCCCTCCCCTTAAAGGAAAAGATTTTATTTGGTCCAGGCCTAGACTCCATTATCTCTATGGTTACAGGGGGCAAGGGTGCCTTTCTACCGCAGGATATAAAGAGCAAGTCTAAGGGACAAGTTTCTAATTTTCGTTCTGATAAATCTCAACAGTTTGGTTTGCTAAGCCCGAGCAAACCAAGAAGCCGACTTAGTCCTGGAATAAGTGCAAGCAGAGCAAGAAGCCTGCCGAGACTCAATCGGCATGATGAAGAGGCGGCCACCGATCCATCTCTGGATCGTGTAGTGGCAGTTTGTCGCTATTTTCAGACGCTTGGTTCAGGGATGTGCAGGATCCATGGGTCCTGGAGGTCATAGCTTAGGGATACAAGATAGGTTTCAAGTCTTATCCACCCAAGGACAGATTTCTCCTCTCAATCCTGTCTTCCAGACCAGAAAAGAGGGAAGCCTTTCTGTGGTGCGTGAGAGATCTGTGCTCCTTAGGAGTCATTGGTTTGGGATACTATTCAAACCTTTTTGTGGTCCCAAAGGAGGAGGAACTTTCTGCCCGATTCTGGACCTAAAGTGCTTAAATAAATTTCTAAATGTCCCTTTGTTCAAGATGGAGACAATAAAGTCCATCCTTCCCTTACTTCAGGAAGGACAGTTCATGACCACTGTAGATCTGAAGGATGCTTACATTCACGTTCCAATCCACAAGGACCACTTCCAGTTCCTAAGGTTTGCGTTCCTGGACCAGCACTTCCAGTTCATTGCAGTTCCGTTTGGTCTAGCTACTGCTCCAAGAAATTTTACAAAGGTTCTAGGGGTTTTTCTAGCCGTTGCCAGAACCTGGGGTATAGCAGTAGCTCCCTACTTTGACGATATTCTGGTACAAGCACCATCTTTTCGTCTGGCGGAGGACCATTCGGAATCTCCTCTCTCTTCTTCGATCTCATGGATAGAAGATAAACCTAGAAAAGAGTTCTCTTATCCCAAGTACCAGGGTGGAATTCCTGGGTACTATAATAGACTCCATATCCATGAGGATATTTCTAACAGACCAGAGACATTGCAAGCTAGCTTCAGCATGTCTTGCCCTCCGGACCTCCTTAAAGGGACATTCTACACCAGAATTTTTATTATTTTAAAAGATAGATAATCCCCTTATGACCCATTCCCCAGTTTTGTATAACCAACACAGTTATATTAATATACTTTTAACCTCTGTGATTATCTTGTATCTAAGCCTCTGCAAACTGCCCCTTTATTTCAGTTATTTTGACAGACTTGCAGTTTAGCCAATCAGTGCCTGCTCCCAGATAACTTCACATGCACGAGCACAGTGTTATCTATATGAAATACATGAACTAACACCCTCTAGTGGTGAAAAACTGTTAAAATGCATTCTGAAAAGAGGTGGCCTTCAAGGTCTAAGAAATTAGCATATGAACCTCCTAGGTTAAGCTTTCAACTAAGAATACCAAGAGAAATAAGCAAAATTGGTGATAAAAGTAAATTGAAAAATTGTTTAAAATTACATGCTCTATCTGAATCATGAAAGTTTATTTTGGCCTAGACTGTCCCTTTAAGACCCTCTGTGGCTCATTGTATGTAGGTGGTTGGTCTCATGGGGTCCAGCATGGACATCATTCCCTTTGCCAGGTTCCGTCTAAGACCGTTGCATCTGTGCATGCTGAGGAAGTGGAACGGCAATCATTCTGATCTGTCTCAACAGATTTCTCTGGACAACCAGTCAAGAGAATCGCTCTCTTGGTGGCTCTGTCCAGATCCTCTGTCCCGAGGGACATCCTTCTTACGACCATACTGGGAGATTGTGACTACGGACACAAGCCTATCAGGATGGGGAGCTGTTTGGGGTGCCAAGAAGGCACAGGGCCTGTGGACTCATCAGGAATGCTCCCTCCCGATCAACATTCTGGAACTTCGGGCAATTTTCAATGCTGTGAAAGCTTGGCCCCTTCTGGGTTCGTCCCAGTTTCAGATTCCTATCAGACAATATAACCTTGATGGCTTACATCACCAATCAGGGTGGAACGCGGAGGCCCTCTGCGGTTTGTTGTCAACGATCCACATTCCGGGTGTGGACAACTGGGAAGCGGATTTTCTCAGCAGACAATCTTTTTATCCGGGGAAGGTTCTCTCCATCCCGAAGTGTTTGCAGAGATATTCAACAGGTGGGGGATGCCGGAGATAGATCTAATGGTGTCCCGTCTTAATAACAAGCTGCCCAGATATGGGTCGAGGTCCAGGGATCCTCAGGCGGAGCCAATAGATGCATTAACAGTGCCTTGGAGGTTTAGTCTAATTTACCTTTTCCTGCCGTTACCACTCCTTCCTTGTGTAGTGGCCCGCATCAAGCAGTAGCAAGCATCAGTGATACTAAATGCTCCATCGTGGCCGCGAAGGATGTGGTTCGCGGATCTGGTGGGGATGTCTTTATCTCCTCCGTGTAAGTTACCTTGTTGCAGGGATCTGCTGGAACAAGGTCCTTTTGTTCATCAAAATCTAGATTCTCTGAGGCTGACTGCATGTAGATTGAACACTTAGTCCTAGCCAAGAGAGGTTTTTCTGAGAGAGTTATTGATACTCTCATTCAAGCTCGTAAACCGGTTACTCGTCAATCTATCATAAGGTGTGAAGAGCCTACTTATTCTGGTGTGAAGAGCGTGGATTTTCCTGGCATAAAGTTAAGGTTGCCAGGATCCTATTGTTTCTCCAGGATGGACTGGAGAAGGGCCTTTCTGCCAGTTCCCTGAGGGGTCAGATTTCAGCCCTGTCTGTTTTACTGCACAAGAGGCTCTCTGAGCTTCAAGTTGTACAGTCCTTTGTTAAGGCTATTACTAGGATCAGACCTGTGTTTAGATCTAAGGCTCCTCCTTGAAGTTTAAAATCTTGTTCTTAAGGTTTTGCAACGGGCTCCGTTTGAGCCTATGCATGAAGTTGACATTAAATTGTTGTCTTGGAAGGTTCTTTTTCTACTGGCTATTGCTTCTGCACGCAGAGTATCTGAGATTGCTGCCTTGCAATATGAGCCACCCTATCTGGTGTTTCATTCTGATAAGGCTGTCCTACGTACTAAGTTAGGTTTTCTTCCTAAGGTCGTGTCAGACCACAACATCAAGAGATTGTGGTTCCTTCCTTGTGTCCCAATCCTCCTCCTTTGAAGGAACGTTTGCTTCATAATTTGGAAGTGGTTCGCTCCTTGAAGTTCTATCTTCAGGCTACTAACTATTTTAGACAAACTTCTTCCTTGTTTGTTGTCTATTCTGGGAAGCGTCAGGTGTCTTCGAATTCCTTATATTTTTGGTTAAGGAGTGTTATCCCCTTTGCTTATAAGACAGCGGGGCATAAACCTCCTCAAAGGATTACGGCTCATTCTACTAGAGCAGTTGCTTCCTCTTGGGCCTTTAAGAACAAGGCCTCTATGGATCAGATTTGTAAGGCGGCTACCTGGTCTTGCTTACATACTTTTTCTAAATTTTACAAGTTTGATGTTTTGTTTTCGCTGAAGCAGCTTTCGGGAGAAAAGGTTTGCAGGCTATGGTGCCCTCAGTTTAGGGTCTGCCCCCTCCCGTTATCATTTAGTGTCCTCTAGAGCTCGGGTATAAGTTTCCCAACAGTATGGAACAATGCCGTGGACTCTCCTTTATATTAAGAAGGAAAACATAAATTAGGCTTACCAGATAATTTAATTTCCTTCTGTATAAGGAAAGTCCATGGCCCCCGTCCATGTTCTCCGATGGGCGGCCCTCTAAATTATATTTTTCTTCTGGCACCATTTATACCCTGATATTTCTTCTACTGTTCCTTGTTCTCTTGGCAGAATGACTAGGGGATGGGGGAAGTGTGAGAGGATTTAAGCCTTTGGCTGGGCTGGCCAGGTTCAGTATTTCCCAACAGTAAGGAATGATGCAGTGGACTCTCCTTATACAGAAGGAAATAAAATTATCTGGTAAACATAATTTGTTTTTCGTTCCTTTCATAACTTCAAAGGGCAAAAGTTCTCCTTTTCCTACTCCAAGTCGTAGCAGTCCAAGTCCTCTTGGAGATTCGGTCAGCCTTGGAATATGGGTAAGCATTCAAAGAAGCCTTCATCTGAGGCTAAATCTTCATGAAGGGTCCGTTGTCGGTCTGGTATTGGATCGTCAAGCTTGGATACGCAATGTCTCAGATCCTTGGGCTGTGGACATAGTATCTCAGGGTTACAGAATAGGATTCAAGACTTGTCATCCCAGGGGTAGATTCATCCTCTCAAGATGATCTGCAAACCAGGTAAAAAGAGAGGCCTTCTTAAGCTGCGTTCAAGACCTTTCCTCCCTGGGGGTGATTGTTCCAGTTCCTGTAAGGGAACAGGGTAGAGTATTCTATTCAAATCTATTCATGGTTCCCAAAAAAGAGGGAACTTTTAGACCCATTTTAGACATAAAATCTCTCAACAAATTCCTCAGGGTCCCGTCCTTCAAGATGGAAACCATTTGTTCCATTCTTCCTTTGGTCCAAGAGGGTCAGTTCATAATGATCATAAACCTGAAGGATGCATATATGCATGTTCCCATTCACAGGGATCATCACCAGTTCCTGAGATTTGCTTTTCTAGACAAGCACTTTCAATTTGTTGCTCTTCGGTTTGGCCTTGCCACTGCTTCCAGTATTTTCAGGTTCTAGGGGCTCTTTTGGCAGTAGTCAGGTCTCAAGGAATTGCAGTGGCGCCTTACCTGGACGGCATCTTGGTTCAAGCGTCATCTTACTGTCAAACAATGATCTTTTTGTCTTTTCTACGTCCCCACGGGTGGAAAGTGAATCTGTAGAAGAGGTCTCTTGTTCCAGCTACAAGGGTGTATTTCTTAGGGACCATCATAGATTCCCTATCCATGAAGATTTTTCTGACGAATGTCAGAAGATCCAAACTTCTCACTTCATGTCTCTCTCCAGTCTACTGTTCATTTATCAGTGGCTCAATGCATGGAGGTAATTGGTCTGATGGTTGCTTCCATGGACATCATTCCTTTTGCTCGGTTCCATCTGAGATCTCTGCAACTATGCACGCTCAGTCAATGGAATGGAGATCATTCAGATCTATCTCAGAAGATAGATATGGATCCTCTAACAAGAGACTCTCGTGGTGGATTTCACAGGATCATCTTCTCAGGACACATGCTTCCAGAGACCCTTCTGGGTGATTGTGACCACAGACGCCAGCCTGTTAGGCTGGGTTGCAGTCTCGTTAAAATCTCAGGGCCTATGGACTCGGGAGGAGTCCTCTCTTCCCATAAAAATCTTAGAGTTGAGAGCAATCTTCAATGTCTTGATAGCTTGGCCTCAGTTGTCTTTAGCCCGGTTTATCAGATTCCAGTAAGAAAATGTCACCTAAGTGGCTTACATCAGTTCCCTTGCTATAGAGGAGATGACTCGCATTATCCAGTGGGCAGAAGCTCACAAATGTCTCCTATCTGCCATCCACATTCCAGGAGTGGGAGGCGAATTTTCTGAGCAGACAGACTTTTCATCCTGGGGAGTGAGCTCTCCATCTGGAGGTGTTCACCAGGATAACCCTCAGGTGATGGTTCTGGAGTTGGATCTGATGGTGTCTTGCCAGAATGTCAAGATATGGTTCATGGTCAAGAGATCCTCAGGCCGCCCTGATAGATGCTCTGGCGGTTCCTTGGGATTTCGATCTGGCATACCGTTTCCTCCTTTTGCTCTCCTTCCACAAGTCATTGCTTGTATCAAGCAGGAGAGAGCGTTGGTAATTCTAATAGCTCCTGCGTGGCCTTGCAGGATCTGGTTTGCGGACCTGGTGAAGATGTTATCTCTTCTACCTTGGAGGTTACCTCTAAAGTAGGACCTTCTAACTCAAGGTCTTTTCCTCCATCTAAATCTAGTTTCTCTGAAGCTGACTGCTTGGAGAGTTTTTTGAGTCGGTCATCGATACCATGCTTCAGGCTCGCAAACAAGTTACTCGTAAAATTTACCATAAGGTATGACGCAGATACCTATATTGGTGTGATTCGAAGGGTTTCTCTTGGACCAGGGTCAGGATTCTTAGAATTTTCTCCTGGAGGGTTTGGAGAAGGGCTCTTCAGTCAGTTCTCTGAAGGGTCAGATTTTGGCGCTGTCTATTCTTTTACACAAACGTCTGGCAGATGTTCAATCTTTTTTTCAGGCCCTGGTCAGAATCAGACCTGTGTTTAAACCTGTTGCGCCTCCTTGCAGCTTAAACCCTGTTCTCAAAGTTTTTTTCAACAGGCTCCGTTTGAGCCAATGCATTGGATAGATATTAATGTTATCTTGGAAGGTTTTGTTTCTATTTCCTCTCCTTGCAGAGTTTGAGCTCTCGACTCTACAGTGTAATTCCCCTTACCTTATTTTTCATGCGAATAAGGCGGTCCTTCGTACTAAATTGGATTTTTATACCTAAAGTGGTGTCGGATCGTAATATTAATCATAAAATCGTTGTTCCTTCTCTTTGTCCTAATCCTTCTCATAAGGAACGTCTTTTGCATAACTTGGATGTTGTGCGTGCTCTAAAATTTTACCTACAGGCTACTAAAGATTTTTGTCAGTCTTCTGCCCAGTTTGTTTGTTTCTCTGGAAAGCGTTAGGGTCAAAAGGCCACGTCTACTTCTTTCCATCTGGTTGAGAAGTATGATTCGTTTTGCTTACGAGACTGCTGGACAGCAGCCTCCTGAGAGAATTAGGGGTCTTTCCACAAGGGCTATCTCCTCTTCTTGGGCTTTCAAAAATTAAGCTTCTGTAGAACAGATTTGCAAGGCGGCAACATGGACCTCTTTGCATACTTTTTCCAAATTCTACAAATTTGATACTTTTGCCACGGCTGAGGCTTCTTTTGGGAGAAAGGTTCTTCAAGCGGTGGTGCCTTCTGTTTAGGTCTGCCTGTCGTGTTCTCCCTCCCTGTTCATTCCGTGTCCTCTAGCTTGGGTTTTAATTCCCGCTAGTAATTGGAATGATGTCGTGGACTTTCCATGCCATAGGAAAGAAAAGAAAATGTATGCTTACCTGATAAATGTATATATTTCCGGGCATGGAGAGTCCATGACCCCACCCTTAAATAAGACTGTATTTTTTTGTTAATCCTCAGGCACCTCTATACTTTTGTGTTATCTTCTTTTTCCATTTCCCTTTGGCCGAATAACTGGGGGTTAAGGGAAGTGACACTTATCAGCTCTGCTGGGGTGCTCTTTGCCTCCTCCTGCTGGCCAAGAGTGAATATCCGACTAGTAATTGGAATGACTCTCCATGCCCGGAAAGAAAGAAATTTATCAGGTAAGCATAAATTTTCTTTAGGTGTGTGTTTTTTTTTTTTTTTTTTTTTTTTATAATAGCATTCCTCTACCATTTAATAATATAATATCTTTCTGTATTGTAAAAGGGAATGCGACATTTCTCAGCTAGGTGATCACTGTGATAACACTCGTTACCACGGTAATCATTTAGATATAATACTTAAACCGATATTTATTTTTAAATAAAAAAATTTTATTTTTATAAAAGGTATTAAAAAATTTAAAAAAAAAAAGGATTTGGTGGTCTCTAAAGGCACATAAAGATCAAAATTGCCCAGAGACCCCCAAATCCATTTTTTTTTTTAAATAAGTTTTTACTTTTTTTTTTTTTTTTTTTATTCTTAGTCATCTAAGCAGCATGCCCCCATCTCCCTATAACTGACAATTGTCAGTTTTAAATAAAGTTGCGCGATGTCATCACGTCATTGCATGTGTTGTCACTGTGAGGGGAAGCCCCGGCGATGCCAGTGAGTATCCTGGCCAGATCACTGGGGTAGGAGTGGATGGGAGTCTTCAGACCTCCATCAAGGTGGGAGAGTGCTAGTGACAGCTCTGAGCCATCGTTGGCACCTGAGTGGGAAAATTTGCGACTGCTCAGAGCCGTCGTTAGCACTCAAAGGGTTGAAAAGCAAAATCTCATACATTTTATACTCTATAGAAAAGGGAGAAGGCGCCAACATAGCTTGATTCTGTAAATATATGCTAGATATACAATTTTGAATCAAATACACTCACATGTATTCAAGCACTGTAATGTAGTGCAAATTAAGCAGACCGGATCCTCTGAGTTGTCGGTGAACTCTCTCCAGGTATATATCAGGAACAACTGCAAAGGATGTGTGCTCTATAAATATGAGACAATCCCCACAATGTATACCAAATATTTGTTTCCCCAGTCATTGCAGATTGGTCAATCTTAAAGTGATAGTGCCCCTTTTTACACTTTATTGTGCTTAATAGACACCTTGAGTATCTATTCACACCAAGCATCTGAGTCTCTACTTGTGCAGAATTGCACAATTTTAAAGTGATAGCGCCCCTATTTACACTGTTTTGTGTTGACCTTTTTTCTAAGTGATTTTATACTCTGCAGCTGGTAAAAAAAAGTAATTGGAAACACATTAAGGGGAAATCTATTTTTTATTATACTGTCCCTTTAAGGTTACATTTGAAAACATCATAAATTGTACCAGCAATAAAAGTCGGTATATACTTAAAGGACCATTTAATACAATAGAATAGAGTTGCTTAATCATCAAATGCATAATAAAAAGACAATGCAAAGCCACTTAGGGCACCATTTAGTGAAATGTTGGGCGGACAAGGTTTGCTCCTGGGAACCTGTCCATCCAGCATTGCAGTGAGTGTGCAGCGTAACATTACACAAGCAGTTGCCTGTGCAGCGGTGCCCCCTGCTCTCATGCAACCAACAGCGCAAGAGCAGGGATTGTTAATCATCCTGATAGGATCGGGTTGATTTAACTCCATTTCATTTGAAATCCGCAGCTACTTAACTAGTGTTGCGCGGACGAGCCTGAAACACTAGTGCCCCAAATCTGCATCCACAGCTTAATGTCTGAATTTCAAACGAGTAGTAGATTATTTTTATTTTTTTCCTGATGATACATTTTTGATAGTTCAGTTTTTATTCTCACCTTCATCATGTGACATCCATCAGCCAATCACAAAATGCATATACGTGTACACTGTTATCACCATCTTTCCAGTGGTAATTCCAGTGTCGATAACTACAATTTTTGTATTTATTTTGTTCCAATTTATGTACATTATCTAATTTGCTCTTTTTCCCTTTGTATCATTTCCCCCCAAAAGCATACTTAGGTATTCTATATATGTGTGTATTCTGCTAACTCCCAGTAGTGCATTGCTGCTGCTTCAACTAAGGATACAAGGAGAATGAAGCAAATTTAATATAAGTAAATTGGAAAGTTGTTGAACATTATATAGGCTCTGTCTGAATCATAAAATATTTTTTTTATGGCCCTTTTAATGAACATTTCTATTCTCTTGTTAAAACCTGAGAAAAACATATTGCATAGGTTTGTAATAACAAGACATTTCTGTTGCTTTGCTGTATAGTAACATATTAGCCAATTCTAAATGATAGTTTAGCTTCTAAAGCACACCCCCAGAATAGCTACAAGGTACCATAATACCTTTACTGTGATCTTGTGGGATTTTACTGAAAGGAATCTTGCAAGACTTCAAAGTAAACGTCCTTAAAGACACAATGTACTGTAAATTTGTTTTCTCCTTAAAGGGATACTAAACTCAATTTTTTTTTCTTTTAATGATTGATAGAGCATGCAATTTTAAGCAACTTTCTAATTTTATCCTATTGTAAATTTTTCTTTGTTCTCTTGCTATCTTTTTATTTAAAATGCAGAAATGCAAAGCTTAGGAGCCAGCCCATTTTTTGTTCAGAACCTGGGTTATGCTTGCTCATTGGTTAGCTAAATGTATCCACCGATAAGCAAGCACTATCCAGGGTGCTGAACCTAAAATGGGCCAGCTCCTAAGCTTTACATGCCTGATTATTTTTTTTAATAAGGATAGCAAGAGAACAAAGACAAATTGATAATATGAGTAAATAAAAAAGTTGCTTAAAATTGCATACTATCTGAATCATGAAAGTAAAAAATTGTGTTTAGTATCCCTTTTAAAGGGACCATTTTATTGTGTAAAAAGATAGATAATCCTTTTATTACTCATTCCCCAGTTTTGCATAATCAACACGGTTATGTTAAAGTGATTGTAAACTGTAACAAATTAAATACCAGAATCAAATAATACTCTTAAAAACAGGGGCACTTTAACCCTTTGAGTGCTGACGGCTTTGGGCCGTCGCAAATTTTCCCAGTCAGGTGCTGATGACGGCTGAGCCGTTGCTAGCATTCACCCACCTTGAGGGCAATCTGAGGGCTCCCATAGACTCCCACCCCGGCGATCGGGCCTGTTTAGTGACAGGCATTGCCAGAGCTTCACGTTTTGTGTCACACGCAATGACATGACATCACCGGGCAACTTTATTTAAAAAATGCAATAGACAGTATAGGGAAATGGGGTCTGCTGCTTAGAAGCCTGTATCTCAGGCATCTAAGCAGCTATAGACCCCCAAGACCCAATGTTGGGGGGTCTTGTGGATATTAAAAAAAAAAAAAAAATAATAATAATAATATTTTTTTTAAAAAACTCAAATCCAGCTTAGCACCCATGTGGGAAAGTGCTTAGCACTCAAAGGGTTAATTCATTAAAGTTTACAATAAAGCTAATTTTTAAAAATATTTACCTTTCTTTTACAAGATACGATGAGTCCACGGATTTCATCCTTACTTATGGGATATTGCCTCCTGGTCAACAGGAGGAGGCAAAGAGCACCACAGCAGAGCTGTGTGTATATGTATATATATATATATATCTCCTCCCTTCCCTCCCCCTCCAGTCATTCTCTTTGCCTGTGTTAGTGATAGGAAGAGGCAAAGTGAGGTGTTAGTTTAGATTCTTCAATCAAGAGTTTATTATTTTTTAAAGTCGTGCCTCTGAGTGCTACTTTGTGTAGGGTGTAGCCTAGACCAGATCAGTCTCTTCAGTAGCAAAAGAGAAGCATTTGGTGGCTTTAAAGCAATGGGAACTTGTGGGACATAATTCTCACTACACCTCCCATACTGTGCTGCTACCCTTTCTGTGATGACCTAAGTTGGATCTAACTGAGGCCTCGTCTTTCTACAGGACTACAGGAGGGACCCGATGGACCTCTGAACCCTGTTATAGCTGTCCTGCTGTCGGGCAGCATAAGAGGTAAGTGCAGCCTTTATTTTCCTAGGAAATATTTGTCTCGGTGAGGTTTTCTGCACTTATTTATATTTATGGGCTCTGTCAGTAAAGAGTCTTTTTTACCTGAGAACATTAAAGGGCAGACTCTTGGCCGTGCTGATATTGGGAACCAAGTGTCAGTAATAGTAAGGGACTTTCCCACACGGCGGTTTTATTTTGCACTGAGCTACGCTTGGGGTTATTTTGCATAACCGGCAGACAAGGTTTTGTGCAGTGTACAGGATGCTTTTGCTGCTACAGTTAGCATACAGCAGAGAGGCTTTGTAGGCACGCAGTGTTTCAGATACCTGTCATCTATCAGTGCCCCTTTTTTCTTGAATTTAGAAGACAGTGATTCTTTTTGTGTGTCAGTTTTCTTCTGCATAGACAATTAAACAGTCTCAGATTAACTGTGTTAATTTTTAATTGAGATATTACAGCAATAACTAAATAAATAAAACAAAGGTTTGCTGTTTAGGATGAACTATATACATCCTATGTTTGGCAGGCGCCCACATTTACATGTAACTTTCTGAATTACATTCTGCAATATTGCACGCGATCAGTGTACCTCTGTGGTCTAGTGGGTAGCCTTCGTGCTTGCAAGCAGGAGCTTGGGAATTTGATTCCACCTGCTACTGCAGTATTTTAATTTGCTTTGTACAATACTGGTAATAGTCTGTTTTATCTGTTGACGCGCTAGTAAAGGTCATTTTTATTAGGACTTTACGGCTGCTTCTTGTTGGGCATTTATCCTTTGTGTTTTAGAATGGAACAATAGCCCACTTCTCTGTTAACAGAAATTAAGTTATTGAATTCCTCATATTTCCTTGCAGTTTGCCAAGTTGGCGGCTATGAGTTTGATATTTTCCGTCTTCACACGCTATACCTTCTGGTCGTACTCTGGGTCTGTGGATGTATCATTTCAACCTAAGCTTTTGGCTATTCCTTACAAGGAGGACCCTGTTCGGGCCTAACTTGAAGGAGATTATTTCTTACAGACAGCTGTAGTACTCTGAGGGTTAGCTTAGCTGTCTAGCAACTGGAAGGTTGCAGTTTGAGACCAACTGCAGCTCTTGCACCTTGTATGCGTGCTAGCAGGCTGTTTTATGTCACGAGCGACATAGTTTTCGTGCCTTTCGAAATTTTGCGGTAACCAGTCTTGGAGCTTGCTGCTGCTCCTAAGCCAGCATGGTGGGTTGGCCCCTGATCCGGGACCGGATATAGTAGGGGGCAGTCTGTTTTTCTCGTACACACTTGAACAAGAGATGTTCAGGATCCCTGGGTATTAGCGATAGTGTCTCAGGGGTACAAGTTGGAATCAGAAATTCTTCCCCGAGGGGATAGTTTCTTCTAAAAGAGCGTTTTTTACGCTGTGTACAAGACCTCTCTTTCATGGGAGTATTCTGTCCCGTTCCGATTCAGGAGCAGGGATAGGGGTTTTACTCAACTCTGTAGTTCCCAAAAAAAGAGGGAATTTGCAGTCCTATCTTAGATCTCAAGAATCTAAACTAGTTTCATCAGAGTTCCATCTTTCAGGATGGAATCTATTCGTACCATTCTTCTATTGATCCAGGAGGGTCAATTTATGACTACCATGGATCTAAAGGATGCATATCTTCATGTTCCTATCCACAGAGATCATCACATCTGTTGTGGCTTAGTGTCTAGCTCACTGACCTTGGCAAGCAGATGGTCCAGGGTTCATATTCCCCTTGGGCTGCTGGTTGTTAAAATCTCTGGTGCTTCAAGTTCCTGAGGTTTGTCTTTCTGGACAAACATTTTCTGTTCGTGGCTCTTCCTTTTGGTCTGGCCACGGCATCCAGAATTTTCGCAAAGGTTCTGTGGTCGCTGCTTGCGGTTCTGAGACCACGGGGCATTGCTGTGGCGCCTTATTCTGATCCAGGCATCGACTTATCAGATAACAAAGTCCTATTCCGACATTGTTCTGTCCTTCCTGAGGACTCATGGGTGGAAGGTAAATCTGGAGAAGAGTTCTCTAGTTCCTCAGACAAGGGTTCTTTTCTTGGGAACTCTATTTGACTCTCTATCCATGAAAATGCTTTTGATCACATGCCAACCAATCCCCGGCCGTCAGTGGCTCAGTGCATGGGGGTAATTGGATTGATGGTAATGGCAATGGATACCATTCCATTTGCTCGGTTTCATCTCGGGCCTCTGCAGAACATGCTCAGGCAGTGGAATGGAGATTATACAAATTTGTCTCTTCAAATACACCTAGATCAGGAGACAAGGGTCTCTCTTCTATGGTGGTTGTTGCTGGATCATCTATCCCAAGGATCATGCTTTCGCAGACCCTCATGGGTGATAGTGACAATGGTTGCCAGCCTGTTAGGATGGGGAGCGGTCTGGGATTCCCTAAGGGCTTAGGGGGTCTGGACTCAGGCGGAGTCTCTCCTTCCCATCAATATCCTAGTGTTGAGAGCAATGTTCAATGCAAAACAATTCAGGCTTGACCTCAGTTGGCTTCGTCTAATTCATCAGATTCCAGTCGGAAAACGTTACGACGGTGGCCTACATCAATCATCAGGGGGGAACTCGAAGTTCCTTAGCGATGGCGTAAATATAATTATTTGACGGAAATAACCGGGATAATGCAGTGGACGGAGTCTCACTCTTGCTATCTGTCCGCGATCCCCAGGCCAAGCTGATAGATGCCTTGGTTCTGTGTTTCTTCTATTAGCTCTCCTTCCCCGGGTGATTGCTTGAGTCAAACAGGAGAAGACATCAGTGATACTCATCGCTACTGCGTGGCCTCGCAGGATTTGGTAGCAGATTTGGTGGTTCGGTCATCTCAGTTCCTGTGGAAGCTTCCATTGAGGAAAGACCTCATTCAGGGACCCTTCCATCATCTGAATCTAGTTTCTCTGCAGCTACCTGCTTGGAGGTTGGCCGCTTAATTTTATCTAAGCGAGGGTTTTTCTGATTTGGTCATAGATACCTTGATTCAGGCACATATGCCTGTTACTAGACAGATTTACCATAAGTTATTGGGTAAATATTTTTATTGGTGCGAATCCAAGGGCTACTCATGGAGCAGGGTTAGGATTCCCAGGATTGTGTCTTTTCTCCAAGATGGATTGGAGAAAGGGTTGTCAGCAAGTTCCTTAAAGGGACAGTTTCTGCTTTGTCTATTTTGTTACACAAGCGTCTGGCTGATGTTCCAGATGTTCAGTCTTTTTGTCAGGCTCTGACTAGAATCAGGCCTGTGTTTAGACTGATTGCTACTCCTTGGAGTTTGAATTTAGTTCTTAAAGTTCTTCACGGGATTCCGTTTGAACCTATGCATTCCATAGATATTAAGTTATTATCTTGGAAAGTTTTGTTTGTGGTTGCCATTTCTTCTGCTCAAAGAGTATCTGAGCTTTCAGCATTAGAATGTGATTCTCCTTATCTTAGTTTCCATTCTGATAAGGTGGTGTTACGTACCAAACCTGTTTTCCTTCCTAAGGTTGTTTCTAATAAGAATATTCATCAGGAAATTGTTTTCCTTCTTTGTGCCCTAATCCTTCTAAGAAGGAGCGACTGTTACATTCTTTGGACGTGGTCCGTGCCTGGAAGTTTTTAATTACAGGCCACTAAGGATTTTTGTCAATCTTCTTCCATGTTTGTTGTGTTTTCTCGGAAGTGTTGGGGTCAGAAAGCTACGGCTCCCTCTTTCTTTTTGGCTGAAGAGTATCATTCGTTTTGCATATGAGACTGCTAGGCAGCAGCCTCTTGATAGAATTACCGCTCATTCCACTAGGGCTGTGGCTTCCTCATGGGCATTTAAAGATGATGCTTCTGTTGAACAGATTTGCAAAGCTGCAACTTGTTCTTCTCTTCACTCTTTTCCAAATTTTACATATTTGATACTTTTGCCTCGTCCGAGGCTGTTTTTTGGGAGAAAAGTTCTTCAAGCAGTGGTTCCTTCCATTTAGGTTCCCTGTCTTGTCCCTCCCTTTCATCCGTGTCCTATAGCTTTGGTATTGTATCCCATAAGTAAGGATGAAATCCGTGGACTCATCGTATCTTGTAAAAGAAAAGGAAATTTATGATAAATTTGTTATTTTATGATACGATGAGTCCACAGCCCACCCTGTTTTATATGACAGTCTTTAATTTTGTTAAACTTCAGTCACCTCTGCACCTTGGAGCTATATATACAGCTCTGATGTGGTGCTCTTTGCCTCCTCCTGTTGACCAGGAGGCGATATCCCATAAGTAAGGATGAAATCCGTGGAATCATCGTATTGTAAAAGAAACAAATTTATCAGGTAAGCATAAATTTCCTTTTTGCGTTAGGGTAAACACAACGCCGATCCTCTGCATGCATCTGCTGCTGTTATCAGCATATCAATGACGAATTTGGCTTCCTCTAGTAGTTGTGTGCCCCCTTGGCGTCCAGCTTGTGGGGCAACGCAACGATTGGAGTCCTCTATCTTCTTTATTACTGTTTACTCAAAGGCCAATACTTCAAAAGAACAATGGAAAATAAGCATTTTTTAACCATATTAAGAAGATACTGTGTAAACCACGGCTCGAGAAACCCTGGAGCTACTTACTGGCTACCTGAATTTTACCCCTGGCTTCCAATTTTTTTTTTTTTTTTTTTTTTGATTCCCCACCCAAAGGCAGAACATGCTGTGATCTAAGATATCGCAGAAAATGCAGCATGTCTGCAGAAAGAGCAGGACACATGCAGGAACTGTTAGCGCTTTCCCTTTGCAGCGCTACCTCACATCAGTGAATCGCTGTTTATAGAGAACCGTCAAATACAGAAGAGGTGCTACACAGGGGAGCGCACTGTTAGATGACTGGCTCTCAGGGATTTTTTTTCAACCCCGCCCCTAAGGCCTTTTCCGGTCTACAAGTTGTGACTCTTGATCGCAAGACGTTCTTGTGAGCAATGCACATTTTTATTACTGTTTCTCCAACATAGGTGTGTCCGGTCCACGGCGTCATCCTTACTTGTGGGATATTCTCTTCCCCAACAGGAAATGGCAAAGAGCCCAGCAAAGCTGGTCACATGATCCCTCCTAGGCTCCGCCTACCCCAGTCATTCTCTTTGCCGTTGTACAGGCAACATCTCCACGGAGATGGCTTAGAGTTAAAAGCATCATCAGATTGGCTTACGAGACTGCCGGACGGCAGCCTCCCGAAAGAATCACAGCTCATTCCACTAGGGCTGTGGCTTCCACATGGGCCTTCAAGAACGAGGCTTCTGTTGATCAGATATGTAGGGCAGCGACTTGGTCTTCACTGCACACTTTTACCAAATTTTACAAGTTTGATACTTTTGCTTCTTCTGAGGCTATTTTTGGGAGAAAGGTTTTGCAAGCCGTGGTGCCTTCCATTTAGGTGACCTGATTTGCTCCCTCCCTTCATCCGTGTCCTAAAGCTTTGGTATTGGTTCCCACAAGTAAGGATGACGCCGTGGACCGGACACACCTATGTTGGAGAAAACAGAATTTATGTTTACCTGATAAATTACTTTCTCCAACGGTGTGTCCGGTCCACGGCCCGCCCTGGTTTTTTTAATCGGGTCTGATAATTTATTTTCTTTAACTACAGTCACCACGGTACCATATGGTTTCTCCTATGCAAATATTCCTCCTTAACGTCGGTCGAATGACTGGGGTAGGCGGAGCCTAGGAGGGATCATGTGACCAGCTTTGCTGGGCTCTTTGCCATTTCCTGTTGGGGAAGAGAATATCCCACAAGTAAGGATGACGCCGTGGACCGGACACACCGTTGGAGAAAGTAATTTATCAGGTAAACATAAATTCTGTTTTTATTACTATATTTTTACCTTACTAGTATGTGATGTTAGACCAAGAGCAAAGGAATCGCAGTTTTTAAAAAAAACTTCAACTTTCCTTTTTTTCTCTGTAGCTAATTGCACTGCAGTTTATAACTGCAATATATTATAAAACTTAAAAAAAATTACTTTTCTCCAACATTGGTGTGTCCGGTCCACGGCGTCATCCATAACTTGTGGGAATATTCTCTTCCCCAACAGGAAATGGCAAAGAGCACAGCAAAAGCTGTCCATATAGTCCCTCCTAGGCTCCGCCCACCCCAGTCATTCTCTTTGCCGCTGAACAAGCAGCATCTCCACGGAGATGGTGAAGAGTATGTGGTGTTTAGTTGTAGTTTTTTTATTCTACTATCAAGAGTTTGTTATTTTAAAATAGTGCTGGTATGTACTATTTACTCTGAAACAGAAAAAGATGAAGAGTTCTGTTTGTGAGGGGAGTATGATTTTAGCAGCAGTAACTAAAATCGTTTGCCGTTTCCACATAGGACTGTTGAGATGAGATAACTTCAGTTGGGGGAAACAGTTGGCAGACTTTTCTGCTTAAGGTATGACTAGCCATATTTCTAACAAGACTGTGTAATGCTGGAAGGCTGTCATTTCCCCTCATGGGGACCGGTAAGCCATTTTCTTAGTCTCAAACAGAATAAAGGGCTTAATATGGGCTATAAAACTGGTAGACACTTTTATGGGCTAGATCGATTGCTTTATTTGTGCATTTTATACAGCTTGATGTTGAAATTCACACTTTATAAACTTTGGGTAATGTTTTTTTACGTCAGGCACTGGTTTAGACACCTTCCCAGTCAGGAAGGGCCTTCTCTGTAGTAGGCAGAGCCTCATTTTCGCGCCATTACTGCGCAGTTACTTTTGAGAGCAGGACATGCAGCTGCATGTGTATGGGTCTGAAAGTAGTTGAAAAGGTTCCTAGAAGGCTTCATTTGGTATTGTATACCCCCCTGGGTTTGGTAAAGTCGCAGCAAAGGCTGTAGCTGAGACTGTAGAGGGGTTAAAACTGGAAACGGCTCCGGTTTTGTCATTTTAAGGGTTAAAATTTGGGGTGCAATGCTTTGAATGCTTTAAGACACTGTGGTGAAAATTTGGTTAAATTTGAACAATTCCTTCATAGTTTTTCACATATTCAGTAATAAAGTGTGCCCTGTTTAAAATTTAAAGAGACAGTAACGGTTTTGTTTTAAAACTGTTTTTGTAATTTATTGACAAGTTTAAGCCTGTTTAACATGTCTGTGCCTTCAGATAAACTATGTTCTGTATGTATGGAAGCCAATGTGTCTCCCCTTTCAAAATTGTGTGATAATTGTGTCATAGCGTCCAAACAAAGTAAGGACAGTACTGCCACAGATAGTAAAGTTGCCCAAGATGATTCATCAGATGAAGGGAGTAGACATAGTTCTACATCATCTCCTTCTGTGTCTACACCAGTTTTGCCCATGCAGGAGACCCCTATTACTTCTAGCGCGCCAATGCTTGTTACTATGCAACAATTGACGGCAGTAATGGATAACTCCATAGCAAATATTTTATCCAAAATGCCTGCATTTCAGAGAAAGCGCGATTGTTCTGTTTTAAACACTAGAGCAGGAGGGCGCTGATGATAATTGCTCTGTCATACCCTCACACCAATCTGAAGTGGCTATGAGGGAGGTTTTGTCAGATGGGGAAATTTCTGATTCAGGTAGAATTTCTCAACAGGCAGAACCTGATGTTGTGACATTTAAATTTAAATTAGAGCATCTTCGCGCACTGCTTAAGGAGGTGCTATCTACTCTGGATGATTGTGACAACCTGGTCATTCCAGAAAAATTGTGCAAGATGGACAAGTTCCTAGAGGTTCCGGTGCACCCCGACGCTTTTCCTATACCCAAGCGGGTGGCAGACATAGTGAATAAGTAGTGGGAGAAGCCCGGCATACCTTTTGTCCCCCCTCCTATATTTAAGAAATTATTTCCTATGGTCGATCCCAGAAAGGACTTATGGCAGACAGTCCCTAAGGTCGAGGGGGCAGTTTCTACACTAGCCAAGCGCACTACTATTCCTATTGAGGATAATTGTGCTTTCAAAGATCCTATGGATAAAAAATTGGAGGGTTTGCTTAAAAAGATTTTTGTACAGCAAGGTTACCTCCTGCAACCTATTTTGTGCATTATTCCTGTCACTACAGCAGCGTGGTTCTGGTTCGAGGAACTAGAAAAGTCGCTTAGTAGAGAGACTCCGTATGAGGAGGTTATGGACAGAATTCACGCACTTAAGTTAGCTAATTCCTTTATTTTAGATGCCGCTTTGCAGTTAGCTAGATTAGCTGCGAAAAATTCAGGGTTTGCAATTGTGGCGCGCAGAGCGCTCTGGCTAAAGTCTTGGTCAGCGGATGTATCTTCCAAGACAAAATTGCTTAATATCCCTTTCAAGGGTAAAACCCTTTTTGGGCCAGAATTGAAAGAGATTATCTCAGACATCACTGGGGGTAAGGGCCACGCCCTCCCACAAGATAGGCCTTTCAAGGCCAAGAATAAGTCTAATTTTCGTTCCTTTCGCAATTTCAGGAACGGACCGGCCTCCAACTCAGCAGCCTCTAGACAAGAGGGTAATGCTTCACAAACCAAACCAGCTTGGAAACCGATGCAAGGCTGGAACAAAGGTAAGCAGGCCAAGAAGCCTGCTGCTGCTACCAAAACAGCATGAAGGAGTAGCCCCCGATCCGGGACCGGATCTAGTAGGGGGCAGACTCTCTCTCTTCGCTCAGGCTTGGGCAAGAGATGTTCAGGATCCCTGGGCACTAGAAATAGTTTCTCAGGGTTATCTTCTGGAATTCAAGGAACTACCCCCAAGGGGAAGGTTCCACATGTCTCACTTATCTTCAAACCAAATAAAGAGACAGGCATTCTTACATTGTGTAGAAGACCTGTTAAAAATGGGAGTGATACACCCAGTTCCAACCGTGGAACAAGGAATGGGGTTTTACTCAAATCTGTTTGTAGTTCCCAAAAAAGAGGGAACTTTCAGACTAATTCTGGATTTAAAGATCCTAAACAAATTTCTCAGAGTTCCATCGTTCAAAATGGAAACTATTCGAACGATTTTACCTACAATCCAGGAGGGTCAATTTATGACTACCGTGGATCTAAAGGATGCGTATCTACATATTCCTATCCACAAAGATCATCATCAGTTCCTAAGGTTCGCCTTTCTGGACAAACATTACCAGTTTGTGGCTCTCCCATTCGGGCTAGCCACTGCTCCAAGGATTTTCACAAAGGTTCTTGGGTCCCTTCTAGCGGTTCTAAGACCAAGGGGCATTGCAGTGGCACCTTACTTGGACGACATTCTGATACAAGCGTCGTCTCTTTCAAAGGCAAAGGCTCACACAGACATCGTTCTGGCCTTTCTCAGATCTCACGGATGGAAAGTGAACATAGAAAAAAGTTCCCCGTCTCCGTCGACAAGAGTTCCTTTCTTGGGGACAATAATAGATTCTTTAGAAATGAAGATTTTCCTGACAGATGTCAGAAAGTCGAAGCTTCTAAACGCTTGTCAAGTTCTTCACTCTGTTCCACGAATTTCCATAGCTCAGTGCATGGAAGTAGTAGGGTTGATGGTTGCAGCAATGGACATAGTTCTTTTTGCGCGAATTCATCTAAGACCATTACAACTGTGCATGCTGAAACAGTGGAATGGGGACTATACAGACTTGTCTCCAGTGATTCAAGTAGATCAGAAGACCATAGACTCACTCTGTTGGTGGCTAACCCAGGATCACCTGTCCCAGGGAATGAGCTTCCGCAGACCAGAGTGGGTCATCGTCACGACCGACGCCAGTCTAGTGGGCTGGGGCCCGGTCTGGGACTCCCTGAAAGCTCAGGGGCTATGGTCTCGGGAAGAGTCTCTTCTCCCGATAAACATTCTGGAACTGAGAGCGATATTCAATACTCTCAGGGCTTGGCCTCAACTAGCAAAGGCCAGATTCATAAGATTCCAATCAGACAACATGACGACTGTTGCTTACATCAACCATCAGGGGGGAACAAGGAGTTCCCTGGCGATGAGAGAAGTGACCAAAATCATAAAATGGGCGGAGGATCACTCCTGCCACCTATCTGCTATCCACATCCCAGGAGTGGAAAACTGGGAGGCGGATTATCTGGGTCGTCAGACATTCCATCCGGGGGAGTGGGAACTCCACCCGGAGATATTTGCCCAGTTGACTCAATTATGGGGCATTCCAGACATGGATCTGATGGCGTCTCGTCAGAACTTCAAGGTTCCTTGCTACGGGTCCAGATCCAGGGATCCCAAGGCGACTCTAGTGGATGCATTAGTAGCGCCTTGGACCTTCAACCTAGCTTATGTGTTTCCACCGTTTCCTCTCATTCCCAGGCTGGTAGCCAGGATCAAGCAGGAGAGGGCCTCGGTGATCTTGATAGCTCCTGCGTGGCCACGCAGGACTTGGTATGCAGACCTGGTGAATATGTCATCGGCTTCACCATGGAAGCTACCTTTGAGACAGGATCTTCTAGTACACGGTCCATTCGAACATCCAAATCTAGTTTCCCTCCAGCTGACGGCTTGGAAATTGAACGCTTGATTTTATCTAAGCGTGGGTTTTCGGATTCTGTAATAGATACTCTGGTACAAGCCAGAAAACCTGTAACTAGAAAATTTTACCATAAAATATGGAAAAGATATATCTGTTGGTGTGAATCCAAGGGATTCTCATGGAGTAAGATCAAAATTCCTAGGATCCTTTCCTTTCTCCAAGAAGGTTTGGATAAGGGATTATCAGCGAGTTCTCTAAAGGGACAGATTTCTGCTTTATCTGTCTTGTTACACAAACGACTGGCAGCTGTGCCTGATGTTCAAGCTTTTGTTCAGGCTTTGGTCAGGATCAAGCCTGTTTACAGACCTTTGACTCCTCCCTGGAGTCTGAATTTAGTTCTTTCAGTTCTTCAAGGGGTTCCGTTTGAACCTCTACATTCCATAGATATCAAGATGTTATCTTGGAAAGTTCTGTTTTTGGTTGCTATTTCTTCTGCTAGAAGAGTTTCTGAGTTATCTGCTTTGCAGTGTAATCCGCCCTATCTGGTGTTCCATTCAGATAAGGTTGTTTTGCGTACTAAACCAGGAAATAGTTGTGCCTTCTTTGTGTCCGAATCCAGTTTCAAAGAAGGAACGTTTGTTACACAATTTAGATGTAGTTCGTGCTTTAAAGTTCTATTTAGAAGCAACAAAGGATTTCAGACAAACATCTTCTCTGTTTGTCGTTTATTCTGGCAAGAGGAGAGGTCAAAAAGCTACTGCTACCTCTCTTTCCTTTTGGCTGAAAAGCATCATCCGATTGGCTTACGAGACTGCCGGACGGCAGCCTCCTGATTGCATCACAGCTCACTCTACTAGGGCTGTGGCTTCCACATGGGCCTTCAAGAATGAGGCTTCTGTTGATCAGATATGTAAGGCAGCGACTTGGTCTTCCCTGCACACTTT